>NC_068382.1:14822672-15422672 GCF_023724105.1 Carassius gibelio | reverse complement strand
AGTAGAATAATGAAGTGTCTGTGTATTTGCATTAAACGTATGTTATGTTATGCACCAGGCTCTTAATCTGTATTTTAGATTCAATTTAAAAACATCATCTACACACTGTTTATTTTGGTACTGCTTTCTAGGCAGACACAGAAAAATGTGTACTAGAGTCACAGCTGATCAGATAAGGATTAAATAAGCAGGTGTTGTCTTGATATTTTGCCCCGATGTAGCCTACTTTTGTTGCCTTGCTGTCTTGTTGCCTGTAAAGTCTTTGTTACCAATGGATCAGTCAGCTGTGAGTTGCCATACAATTCGTGACAGTTCATAGTCAAGCTTTAGCTGCTATTCTCATCTTTCATTTTTGGATGTTGTCTCCAGGTACCAAATGTGCTGTAGGGAAGGACAGACTGTAACGCTCTCAGGTGATCAGTACACCAGGTATTGACAGGTAGGTAGGGTACTTGCACACACAAACAGAAGTGAACAGGTAGAGAACTTTGAAACATTTTTAGCTGATTGAAGAACAGCATTTGTTGCATCTTACCTGGGCGGATCAAAATTCATCTAGCTATGGCTTTCTTACATATATAATGATGTTTACGATTGCGAAAACCGAGAAGGTTAAGGCTTTTAAGACTTTACCTCCTTAAATATCAAGAGATGGAAAAGCAAGCCGTCTCGAAGCATGGAAATTCCACAGATTTTTCCACAGATTGTCACGTTCTTACTAAATAATGGGTGGAAGTGTCGTCTGCACTGCTATGCTTTTGGAGAAGGCCAACAAAAAGTTTTTTTTGACTGTTTTCATTGCGAGAATGGTTCTATTTTGTTCCAGCAGGAACAGTTTAAAAAGTGCACACATGGAAATCAGAAGTTTGCAGTGGAACTTGGGGTCTGAACCTGTGTAGGGCAGGTTGAGATATGTTTCGCTGAATGGATTGTTTTTTCTCTTCCTATGTTCTTTGTAGATGAGGACATCCCTGCAGATATGGTTGCAGAAGAATCTGGTCCAGGAGCTCAAAACAGTCCATACCAACTCCGTAGAAAGTCCCTGTTGCCTAAAAGAACCGTGTGCCCCACAAAAAACAGTATGGAGGTAAAGATTTTGCACTCATACTATCACTTTTTAACAGAGATAGCCCTTCTGATGTGTTTGTAATCCAAGGCTACGTTTACACAACAACGATGTAGTCAAAAACAGTTTTTCCCTTGCGTCTTTAAAAAGTTTTACGTATGCACGACTTCATTTTCAAAATGATTTGTTTTATGTATGCCAGGCCAGTAATTGACACTTTCACCTTGTTAGTAAACTGTATCTGTAGGGAAGTGACGATTGTGGTGTATTTGATGCGTCTCTGCTGTTGGTTGTAATATTGGTGAAGTAAATACACATACACATTGCTGAAGAAGCGTTAGCAAACTCTTGAGCAGCAACAACAGTACCATGTACTCCGCTATTGTTGTGTTTGTTTTTTCGCACTTGCCTTTTAAAAACATGTACTGCACGTCTACATACCTAACACGTATTATGCACACGCAAGATGTCTCCGTTTTTAAATATTCCCGTATTGGGTGTTTGCACAGAAACGATAATGGTGGCGTTTTCAAAAACTTGCACTCTGAAACCTGTTTTCAGTCCCAAAAACGCAGTTGTTGTGTAAACGAACAGGCAAAAGTTTCCCATTTTTGGTTGAAAATGTTGTCGTGTAAATGGCCCCTAAAATGAGTAGTTTAAAAGTCAGCGTCTGGTTTATGTGATGCAGGGAGCCTCCACTTCAGCCACAGAAAATTTTGGTCACCGAGCTAAACGTGCAAGAGTATCGGGAAAATCTCAGGATTTGCCAGGTGAGTGCAGAGATTGGTCTCAAGTCATTCAATTGTGGTTACATTATTACAAATTTAGTTTCTTATCAAAGGGCTATTAATTCAGTGTTATCCGCAAGCAATTTGTTTTAGATTGCTTCTCCTGTTGACTATATTTCAGCTGCCCCTGCAGAGCAGTATCTCCAAGAGAAGCTTCCGGATGAAGTAGTTCTGAAGATCTTCTCGTACCTGCTGGAGCAGGATCTGTGCCAGGCTGCCTGTGTATGCAAGCGATTCAGTGAGCTTGCAAATGACCCCATTCTCTGGTGAGAATTTTATACTTAGAATAGATTGATTTGCAGAAACATTAATCTCTTAAATTGTTGGAGTATGGAGGAAAATTTTAAGGGCCATGTGTCTAATACTATTGATTTAATAGATCATAACGTAGGGACAGCTGGCACATTGTTGCATTTTTTTATGTTATGATGATCATGACAGGTATACAGCAATAATATTGCAGCAAAAAAAGAAAAAAGGTAGATATCAGGAACATAAGTTTAATGCTTCTCTTTGGAGGAGTGTAACACCTTAGATTGCTAGCATGCACAGTCTTGACAAAATTGTCTATTGGGGCTTTTAGATATCAATCTTGTTAGCAACTTTAATGAAATGTATACTGTAAAAAAAAAAAGTATTTTATGATCGCCAAGATTGCATTTATTTTGTCAAAATACCATTATTGTAATTTAGGATAGCGGTTTCTATTTACAAATTCTGGATATATTTTAAAATATATTTCATTCCTTTGATGGCAAAGCTGAATTTTGAGCAGTCATCACCCCTGTCTTCAGTGTCACATGATCCTTAAGAAATCATTCTGATATGCTGATTTCATGCAAAAAAAAAAAAACACATTTCTATTAATGTTACCATTGTTTTTTTTTGTGGAAACTGATTATTATTTTGTTTTCATGAATAGAAAGTTCAAATGTTTTTGTATCAATGTAAAAATATTTGTTCTCACCTTCAATTCAGTGCATCCTTGTAGAATAAAAGTATTAATAACTTTTCATTAAAAGTAAATAAAAACCTTTGGAACAGTAGTGTATAACTGACCAATCGTGTGTAAGTAGTGACACTAGTGTATAACAGCTGACCTGGAATTATGGTACAGTTATTGAAATTTGCACAAAATGCTTATTTGGTACCATAAATGGGGGATTTGTTGAGATGTTACCGATTCCATAAATGTATATTGTTAGCGATTTTGTCTGCTTGTGTGATTGACAGGAAGAGACTATACATGGAGGTGTTTGAGTACACACGGCCAATGATGCATCCAGAGCCGGGCAAGTTCTACCAGATCAACCCAGAAGAGTATGAGCAACCAAACCCGTGGAAAGAGAGCTTTCAGCAATTGGTATAAGAGCTGAATTTCTGTAGTCCTTTATAAGTCCGCTTATGGATAATAGTCTTCTCACTTCAGAATAGTATCATAGATGATTTTTACATATATGATTTTTTCGGTGTGTGACCTTTTGTTATTTTTCAGAGTAATAATCCTGTTCACTGTCCGAAATGTCATGATTTTTACACACATTTCCACTTCGTGGTTATTTGTCCGTCTTGGGTGAATCGATTAAAAATTGTTAACACAGGTGCTAAAATGTGAGTAAGCATTCATTAAGCCTGTACTTTTCTTTTTCTACAGTATAAAGGAGCACATGTAAAGCCTGGTTTTGCAGAACACTTTTATAGTAATCCAGCCAGATACAAAGGCAGAGAGAATATGTTGGTATGGATCTTTGGCTTCAGTATTTTCTTTTCTGTTACAAAAGGTCAATAAATGCACTGAGGATTTTTCAGCTTCATTGTAATTGCAGTGGGGTTTTTTTTCTGGTTTGCAGTATTATGACACCATTGAGGATGCATTGGGAGGGGTGCAGGAGGCCCATTTTGATGGCCTGATATTTGTGCATTCTGGCATTTACACAGATGAATGGATCTACATTGAATCCCCCATTACAATGATTGGCGCAGGTGAACCAGACGATCCTGTTTTCGTTACCTGTGCCCTCTAAATCTTAAAACTTTTAACCTCACATCCTTAGATAAAAGTCATTTACACCCTTGTTTTCATTCCTCTCAGCTTCAGGGAAGGTTGCTGACAAGGTTGTCATTGAAAACACTAGAGACTCAACATTTGTGTTTATGGAGGGATCTGAAGATGCATATGTGGGTTACATGACCATCAGGGTGAGTCTAACCAGCTTTTGTCTTTTAGTGCATTATCTTATTATACATGGTGCATTTGTGAATCATTGCATGATGTCTTTTAGATAATACTACTTGCTCTTTTCTATGCTCTATGATGCTTTTTATTAGAGATTGCAGCAAATCAAGTTTTTGAGTGTGTGTGTAATTTTGCTATTTCTCCTACAGTTCAACCCTGATGATAAGTCAGCACAGCATCATAATGCTCACCACTGTTTGGAGATCACGGTTAACTGCAGCCCCAACATCGACCACTGTGTTATCCGCAGTACCTGCACAGGTATTTTTCATTCTATTTAGACGACCATCTGCTTGCCTAGCATAAGGCACTACAGTTTAAAAGTTTGACCTTGGTATGATTATTTTTTTATGTTTTTGTGAAATGTTTCTTATGCTCACAAAGGTTGCTGATTTTTTTAAAATCAAAAACACTGTATTTTGAATTGTCAAGCAATTATTACTTCAGTGACACATGATCCTTCAGAAATCATTCTAACATGCCGATTTTTGGTAGAATCGCATAACATTTCTTAATTTCTTCTTTAATTAGCTAAAATACAGTAATAGTTATTGGATGGTTTTGAGATGGGAGTCTCTCTCTATCTTTTTGTGCAGTGGGATCAGCGGTGTGTGTAAGTGGTCAAGGTGCCGGACCTACCATCAAACACTGCAACATCAGCGATTGTGAAAATGTTGGACTCTATATCACTGATCATGCACAAGTAGGAGCCTTCATTGTCTGTTTTGTGCATTAAAGGAACTGTTCAAAATGGAAATCATTGTATTGAAATTAGAATTGTATGTAGTTGTCCTCATGTTGTTTCAAAATATTATGCTGCTGTTTTCTTCATGCAAATGTTTCCAAGCAGTAGGACTGAACAGGAAAAACATAAAAAGCTGCTTAAAAGTGACACACACATTGTGCTTTTTCAAGATAAAAGATCTTCAAAAAAATCTTCCTAAAATATTCACCTGCAAGCTGTTGTGTTACAGGGTATTTATGAAGATAACGAAATCTCAAACAATGCACTTGCGGGTATCTGGGTAAAAAACCATGGCAATCCTATCATCAGACGTAATCATATCCACCATGGCAGAGATGTAGGAGTGTTTACCTTTGACCATGGCATGGTAATTACACCTAATATTGTTAATTCAGAGACTTTATCTATTCTGGGCACTAGCCGGTGAGTTGATTTCTATCTCTTTGTCTCCCTCTGCAGGGCTACTTTGAGAGCTGTAATATCCATAGGAACAGGATTGCAGGATTTGAGGTGAAAGCATACGCGAACCCAACTGTAGTACGCTGTGAGATCCACCACGGCCAAACGGGGGGGATCTACGTACATGAGAAAGGTCGAGGCCAGTTCATAGAAAACAAAATCTATGCTAATAACTTTGCTGGTGTGTGGATCACCTCTAATAGTGACCCAACTATAAGGTTAGTCTCCATTGTCCTCACTGTCTTGCCTATGTAAATTAAGTTAGCAGTGTCATATTAGTGTAAATCAATATTGCTATGTAAAAACTTTAAATAATAATTAAGTCTTTTTTGCATTTTGGATAGTGATTAGCTTGTGTGGAGCTCAACAAAGACTCGGCACACTGTAAATTGATTTTTCCATTTTATTGATGATCTATAAAATCAACTGTCTGCGCTTAATCTAGGGGAAATGCCATCTTCAATGGAAACCAAGGAGGCGTTTACATATTTGGTGATGGGAGGGGCCTCATTGAGGGAAATGATATTTATGGAAATGCCCTGGCTGGCATTCAGATCAGAACGAACAGCTGTCCTATAGTAAGGCACAACAAGATCCATGACGGCCAGCACGGAGGAATCTATGTGGTGAGCATGACCTGACTGTAATACATAACAGGCTGCTGACAGAACAAAGAATATAAATTAAAATTAAAAATTAAATTTATGCATTTAGCATACACTTTTATCCAAAGTGACTTCAGGCTATCAATTTTTACCTATCATGTGTTCCCAGAATATACACACACTATTCATAGATCATAGGATAACTCTGTGTTCTGTCTGTTTCTCTTTGTAGCATGAAAAGGGCCAGGGTGTAATAGAGGAAAATGAGGTGTACAGCAACACTCTAGCCGGAGTGTGGGTGACCACAGGAAGCACGCCAGTACTCAGGAGGAACAGGATACACAGCGGAAAACAGGTTTGGAACTTCAAAATTTAGTTCTGTATGATCTAGCATTCATTCTTCCCTCCTAATGTTGTTATTTCTCTGAAAAGGTTGGAGTGTATTTTTATGACAATGGACATGGAGTACTGGAAGATAATGATATCTACAATCACATGTACTCTGGAGTCCAGATCAGGTAGGACGTGATTGAATTTGTGAAGTATCAGGGGTACAAATTGGTTTTCAAGAGTCTTGGTAGTAAAACAGTGTACTGCGTTTTTATACTGGATGCATATTTTGCATGCGTTGTACAGGATTGATGTTTTTTCCTTATGTTTTTACAACAAAGAACTGGAAGCAATCCAAAAATCAGAAGAAACAAAATTTGGGGTGGACAGAATGGAGGCATCCTTGTTTACAATTCTGGTAAGTTCTTTATCCACTTTCTCTCTGTTGTCTCTATTTGTCTTTTAAGTTCTTATGAAGCTTGTTTTTATTGTTGTGTTTTAGCTATACAACAGTGACAGGTCTCAGCTGTCATATTGGTCTGCCTAGTTGTGAGAGGTTTCTGTTTGTTGTGTTTGTTTAACATCATTTGGTGGACTGTTCTTAGGGCTGGGTTTCATCGAGGACAATGAGATCTTTGATAATGCCATGGCGGGGGTGTGGATTAAGACAGACAGCAACCCCACGCTGCGCAGGAATAAAATCCATGATGGACGGGATGGGGGTATTTGCATATTCAACGGAGGGAGGGGTAAGAACGGATTGGAAAATTTCTTACTGCTTTCAGATGCAGTGCAGGAAATGCTACGCCAGCTGAGTGAATTAAAATAGAAAGATAAATCACACAATTAGTGATGAAAACCCCTGTGGTTCAAAACTAAGCTTAATCTGAGTCAAAAAGCTGCCCAGTTAAAATAATGGATGTACCATGTTTTATCATTATGATAAAACTAATAGCAGTGTCTTCATATGCATGTTCAGGGTTGTTGGAAGAGAACGATATCTTCAGGAACGCACAGGCTGGTGTTCTCATCAGCACAAACAGCCACCCGGTGCTGCGGAAGAACCGGATATTTGATGGCTTTGCAGCAGGTCAGTAGGGTTAAGTCAGAATTGTGTACATGCTGCCACTGTGGTGGTCTCAAATCGATAGTTTGCCCCCAAAATTTAAATTTGCTGAATGTTAACCCGCACTCAGGCCCTCCAAAATTTCGATATTCACAGAAATTTAACATTACATAATTTGCTCTTCAATAATAATCCACTTGAATCCAGTCAGTTAATGTATTGTGAAGTGAAAAGCTGTGTGTTTGGAAGAAACATATATTGTGACCCTGGACCAACGAAACCAGTCATAAGGATCTTTTTTTTTAATTGAGTGTAATACACCACCTGAAAGCTGAAGACAGAAGCTTTCCATTAGTGTATTGTTTGTTAGGATAGGACAGTATACGACCAAGATACAACTATTTGAAAACCTAGAATCTAAGGGTGCAAAAAAAATCCCTAGTATTGAGGAAATTGACTTTTAAAGTTGTCCAAATGAAGTTCTTAGTAATGTATATTGCTAATCAAAAATTCAGTTTTAATATATTTATGTACAAAAAAAATGTACAAAATATCTTCATGGAACATGATCTTTACTTAATATCCTGATAATGATTTTTGGCATTAAAGAATTTTTTTTTTTTGACCTGTACAGTGTATTTTTGGGCTTTTTTTTTTACAAATATTACCCCAGTGACTTAAGACTGGTTTTGTGGTCCAGGGTCACAATTCCTCTTTAATATGTTTCAACTTTAAACTTGCTTTTATCCAAAATACCATGAGCTATAATAATGCTTCCTCCAGTGACACATTCACTGCAGAGGATCCATTGGTGAGAAAGTAATATAATGTTCAATTTCCTCAAAATCGGTTCCGATGAAGAAACAAACTCATCTACAACTTGGATGGCCTGGGGGCGAGTAGATTTTCAGGAAATTACCAGATAAACTATTCCTTTACTAAATAATGGTTCTTTTGTGGTCTTAATGGTAAATTGTAAAATAATGTATGTGTCATCATTACATATTTCTATTCAGTCTTCCAAATAACACACATTCTCACCCCCACTTTAGGCATTGAAATCACAAACCATGCCACAGCGACTCTGGAAGGCAATCAGATATTCAACAACAGATTTGGAGGTTTATTTCTAGCCTCCGGTGTCAATGTTACAATGAAAGGTAAACATTATCATTGAAACCCATAACCAACTATCTTTCTCACTTCACCTTAATATAATATAATAATATAACCGTTTTTCATAACTTTGTAGATAACAAAATCATGAACAATCAGGATGCCATAGAAAAGGCGGTGAGCAGAGGTCAGTGCCTGTACAAGATTTCCAGTTACACCAGCTACCCCATGCACGATTTCTACAGGTAATCAGAAGGCAGGCATCTTGAAGCCGTCTGCGTTGAAAACCAACAGATCTGGTAATAGTATTTCACCTTTTTCCATTCTCTTGTATTAGGTGTCACACCTGTAACACAACAGACCGGAATGCAATTTGTGTGAATTGTATTAAGAAGTGCCACCAAGGGCATGATGTGGAGTTTATACGGCATGATAGGTCAGTGGCAAACCTTCTTGTATACAGTGCAATATGTATACATTACCATTCAAAGATTGGGGTTGGTAAGAGGTTTTTGAAAGAAATCTTTGCGGCTCACCAAGGCTGCATTTATTTGATCAAATACAATGAAAACAGTAATTGTGGAATATTATTACAATTTTTGTTTTCTTAAAACAATATTTTACAATGTAGTGAACACCTTTGGTGCATAAGACGTAATCAATTATGACTTCTCATAATTCAGATTTTTTTTTCTTGCAATTCTGAATTTACATCTCGCTTTTCCTCCGAATTGTAATAGAGCAAGACAAAATTGTAAAGTGTTTTTTTTTTTTTTTTTTTTAGCAGAAACGAGCTTCCATAGAAAATGGTTGTGCTGCTTAATATTTTTGCAAAACTGATACATTTTCATGAAGAACCTATAGTTCACGAGAATAGCTGTAGTTACAGGTGAATTGCAGAATAATTGTTTTTTTCTGTAAAATTTAGTGGATGCATAGATTAATCTGCTATAATCCCTTTTATTATCTGTCCTATGCAGGTTTTTTTGTGACTGTGGCGCGGGTACATTGTCTAATCCTTGCACATTGGCTGGAGAGCCGACCCATGACACGGACACTCTGTATGACTCTGCACCTCCCATAGAATCCAACACATTACAGCACAACTGAGATCCAGTTCAACCTCCATCACACAACCCTGGCCTTTATCGTACCTGCCTACAAATCCAGAGCGCCTGCCATTTCTGGGCCAGAGAGGACTAAAACTGTCAGACTTTGAATTAATCATTAATCACAAGGGAAACTGTCTTTGGAGAGGTGAAATGCAGAACTCCAAAGCCGTGTAAAGCTGCCTCAGTGTTGGGTGTGGACTCTTGTATATCGCTTACTGAGAAGATGTTTTGATGCAAGGAGTTTTCTTCACTTCTGGTTGGGAGCATGATGGATGATTTAGAAGAGTGAAATATTGTGAAGCAATATGTTGACTCAGGATTCTGGAGATTATGGAGGTGGGTGCCACAGTGGAGTTTAGTTTGGGATGGGAGTAGACTTTGTTTGGTCCTTCCAGTTGCAAAGTCCAACGCTGTGCGCCCCGCCCTGTGCAACTTCAGCGCTGTGTGGAGATTCAAGACGAGTTCTGCTGCAGTTTTTGTACAGATCTGACTGTGACCCGAGCCACTAGGAACTACAGATTGTGGTTTTCTTGGATTAGAGGCAGAGCCATACCATTAATGGCTTCCCCCGGTGACTGTTTTTTGACAGCAAATGTGCTGAAATATATGTATGATATAAAAATTCACAACCCCCGACCCCCACAAAAAAAAAAAAAAAAAAAAAAAAACTGTGATTAGCACTTGCTTTTTTTTTCTTTTTTTTTTAATGTTAATGTGTTTCTGACCTACAAATATGATTTTAATGCTTTCTCATGTAGTTTTGTATTTTCATGCAAAAAAATCTTATTGTATTTGAATGTCTCTTATTTTATTATATATTATTATTATTATTATTATTATTATTGTGAATATTTTTTTTTAGCACACATTAGGCTTGCTGTAATCATGCTCATGTCTCAGCATATAAGTTCTTTCTGTGAAAGAGGAATAACAAAGAAAAGATCAGAAAACTAACACTAAATTGTCCTCCAGCATTTTTTTTTTAAATGAGGTGATTTCTTTTAAGTTAATTTCTTTTATTTGAGTGATTGATGTGTGGAACTTATGGTTATGAAGGTTCCGATATGTTTGCTTCACATTTGTTGCTGCCATAATTAGAAAAAGGGTTGTTTTTGCTTATTTTTAGTTATCTTTCTTATTCTTAAGTTCCCTTTCGAAATATTTGGAGCTTTAATCTCCAATCGGTTTGATGTGTTAACCAAGGGCCCAAGAATTCTGAAACATGTTTGACCGTTAATCTTACACCGAATGTAAAGAAATGGTTTTATATTAAAAATAATCCCAGAGCATTTTCATTCAGTAAATTTTGTCCATGCAGTCATAGCATCCTGAAAATGTATCCTGACTTTAGAAACATTTTAATGCATTCTTTTGGGCCCATGGCCTGACTTGTGCCTGTTTTAAATACGCTAGCGATTTTGAAAAGTCTTGCTGGAGTTGGTTTATATTGGAGGCCTCTGGCCTCTTTGAAGCTGAGACAAGTATCTCTACAGCCCCATTGTCTTTTTGCCCCTCAAACTCCATTTATGTGTAATGTGACTGTGGCTTCTCATGCAGCCTGAATTTTATGCATGTGTACCATAACATCTAGACTTAATATATTGTGAAGTCTTCAATAACCATTATGTAGATGCTAGAATGAATTTAAAAAGGGTTTAATTTCCTAGAAAAGGACAGAAACTGGTCATTTTTAAGAAAATAAACTTTATTAGATCAACACTGGTTGTGCTTTTTTGTTGATTCCTAACAATATGTTTGACATATAAACAAGTAGTTTGCTGTTTTAATGACTTGTTTTATAGGTTGCGCTACTTTGACAAAACTTGCCTGTCCTCTTGTCCATAAAGCCATGAAAACCCCCAACATCTGTCACTACGGTTGAACAGAATCGTACACTGCCTTCAAGAGCTTGTTAAACATGATTTGATTACAGTTATTATAAGACAAAACCACCCTGATTGCAGGTGTCGCCTTCCTGTAATAACCTAATAGAGATACTCGACTTGTGTAAATAACACAAGCAAGGTCTCCAAAGCAGTGTCTTGTGATGTAGGAGACTTTTACAGCGGTGTGCTTTATCTAGTCTGATAAGAATAAGTCGTTATTGATTGAATACATAAACCCTTCACTTGCCACAATTCCCGGGTAAAAAATGCGCCATCTATACGCAAACAACCTAAATAAGCCTAAAATATAACTGAGATGACCTACATCTACATCTTAAAAACAATGTATGTGATATGATTCAAATCAGATACAAATAAATAGAAAATTTTAGCAATCTGAGATCAAAGCTGTAACCTCAGCCACAGTGACGGTTTAAAGTTGAAAGGTCTTAATGATGGATTTGATTCTTACAAACAGGCAGCTGCACAAGGCATTCATTGATGGACTGGAGTCATGTGAAATACTTGTGAATTATTGTGATGTTTTTATCAGATGTTTGGACTCTCATTCTGACGGCACCCATTCACTGCAGGGGATGCATTGGTGACTAGATGATGTAATGCTACATTTCTCCAAACCTGTTCTGATGAAGCAGCAAACTCGTATACATATTGAGGGTGAGTACATTTTCAGCAAATTTTTTATTTTGGGGTAAGCTTTTCCTTTAATATTTGATCATTTAATTTGAAAATTCATGATTTTCATGTCAGCAATGAACAGCCCAGTGGCTTCCATAAAAGTGCTTGACAATTTTAAAAGAATAAATTAATAAAAAAATAGTTAAATAACATCAATTCCTTAAACTAAATGGCCTTGGTCATATTTATAGCAAAATGGACATTTAATTTTGCACAATTCTTATCTTCTGAGATTCATGTTGTCTGTGTGAGACCCTCTCAACTCCTGACAGACCCTCCTCCGTGCCATGAATCAATCATGGGATTGGAAACCACATGCATGGAGGTTATATACAGTAGTCTTTTACTTATTTCTTATTGTATAATTAGATATTACATGCCTGCATTTAAGGCTAATTTAATCCTTGAATCTATAGGGGTTATTTGTAACTTAAATTAACCCCTATAGATTCAAGGATATTTACTCTTCTGCTGCAAAACTGCTAGATTTGATTTGGTATTAAAACTGTTTCCTTGTCAGAACCAATACAAAACATTATAAATTACCATTAAAACATCACAAGCGTATTTTGTTGTTATTAACTGATTATGGCTGTATTTAGAATAGAAACAAAGCACGAAAAGGCTAAATATTTCAGCATGAAATAGTTAAATAATTACCAGATGGAACAAAAAATAATAAAAAGTAAAATAATATACTTATGGTCATACTCCTGACTTTCCAGACAGTTTAAAATCTCATTGGAGCACGATACGTATATATAAGTTGGTAATGTTTAAGTACCTCTAGTTTACATTGCTAAAGAGCCTGCGATTGGACGACGAGCATCCGGGACTCCCCCAATAATGACGCAACATCATCTGACCTCGTCTCCAGCGTAAACTGGCTGCTGGTCAAACGCCGTCGAAGTTAGTAAACCTATTAAATATGAAGCAAATACTCAATGGGATTATGACGTCAAAATATTTAAATCTACACCAGCGGGTCTAGACTCTCCTTTGAAATAACATCGAGTTTTTCGACGCGAATCTCTCACGAGCGAATGAATAACGTGGTGCAACGCGGAGCGCATGCTAAACACGATTGCTTAGGTTTGCTAAAAAAGTGCTATGGCGATGCGGCAGTTGTCAAGGGGGATATCGGCGAGCTGGGGGTGTGATTGGCTGATGTAGCCCTGTTGCCTTGGCGACGGTAGGGGGGGTACGGAAGCGTTGCTGTGAGGCGTGATCTCCGCGCTGCGTGGACGGAGGAAGCAGCTGCTGATCTTTTGACACACCGCGAGCGAAAGGCTACCGCATGAAAGCACGGGAGCTTTTGTCGTCGGACGCGACAGTAGAAAGCACGAATGTAAGTAAAAGCTTGTGGGTGTTATTTATAATACTGTTAATTTGAAGGGAATATTATGTGTCGGCACGTTTTTAATCAGATGACAAATATGAAACGTGTCTCGTGAAAAAAAACATCTAGCCAATAACAAGCCATTGAGCTGCCTAATTGTGATGTTTACGTTTTTTTGTAAGAATATTTTTGTTATTCATTTTTCTTATTGAAATATACACTCGTCTGTTTTATTTCCAGAATACATTTATTAACATTTTAGACCATGTGATCTTTCCTAGCTAACTTAGTTGAGTAAAATGCGTGCGTTTGCCGTCGAGTTGACACGAGACCATAAACCAACCACATTCCAGTCATAGTACACTTTTCCTGAAGGAATACTAAAACAACAACAAAAATATATATCCAAGGACTTTTTCTTCGCTGTTTTATGTCGTTAGTTCTGTCGAAGCTTGCCGCGAAGATTTGCTTTAAAGCCACGCATTAGCTTGTCGCTAACTGAAGATCCTCGTTCTGAAGACTGGCCAGCATTCTTCTGACATTATCAGCGGAAGTTTCAGAACGCACGAGCACGACAGGTATGTAGTCATAAAATGTTTTCTAAATAAATTTACAATTCAAACGTCAAGTTGTCGTGAAAGTGCTTTTAAAATCGGAACTTTCAAATAAGAAAAACATTCGAATAGAACGTTATTCGAACGCGCGATAGTCGACTATAACAGCAGAGTAATGCTGAAGGTTACAGTTAAAGGTTACAAATATACATTCAGTTGTGGCGAGTAGTGAGAATCTAGGGCAACTATGTAACACGAGATGTGAGGTTGGGTGCTGTTCTTTTATCTCTTTGTTTTGCTTATCACTTGTGGTTGTACATACGTATTCGTTGAGATCGAAAGCAATGGACTGGTGATAGTTTTGCTCGTGACTTGTTGATGAAATGGGATGTTCTGACGTGGACGTGCACTCATTATTTCCGGCGGTAGATAACGTCTGAGTGACATTGACACGTGGTCCGAGTGAACGCATAGCTGTACTTGGGGAAGAGCTGGGGACTGGTAACACAACTCTTGAGCAGTGTGTCACATGAGCACGTTATTTAGTTCTGCTGTCTACATTTGCACTTTAGACTGTAGTCTCATTCAGGTCATGTTGTGTAGGCAGCGAAAAGGGTTTCTGTGTTGTTAACAGGGTTGTCATGTATGCGCTTTTATTTGCTGTATTTCATTATCTGCGTCCACAGTCTACAGGGTTCAGATGCATAGCTAGCAACATCTGAAAGGGCACAACTGCCTGCAGAGACTTCATTAGTACCGAATCCTGAGCTAATGTAGTGAATGGCAATAGTGTCTGTGCAGTGCTGTTTTCTCTTGAGGGCTTTTGTAGGACACAGCAAATGATCCCTTGCTTATTGCTTCTCTCCTGGCATTAAATGGGAAATTAATTAGTCTCATTATGACTCTCACTATGATAGATAAGATCTGGCTCTTGGCTGTATGCAGTTGCTGTCCCTCTAAAGCTGAAGAAGTTAGAAATGCAGCCAAAACAGTCATTTAAACTCATACAGTGTGCAAGGTTCAAATTTGAACATTTAAATAAATAAAACGTGTGCGTGTTAAAAAAAAAGTTTTTGCTTTATTTTATAAATATATATTCTATTATTTTATTTATAAAAAACATACACCTGGTTAAACCTAGCAGCCAAATACTAATTTTATTATTTTAAATAAAAAAACTAAATAAAGGAGGAACGTATATATACTTAAGAAGTCAACAGTAATTTAATCAATAGTAAAAAACTATCAAGAAAGAAACACAAAAGCACCCTAGACTGTGTAAATTCTTCATTTTCACTGCAAGAGGGGTTTAAAAAAAAACATAAAGTTTCGTCTTATTAAAACCACAAATTTACGTTTGGCAACCCTTCCTGGTTGAGTGGTATAACATGTTAAAGAACATGCAGTTGCTTTCCTCCAAAGACAGTTGAGCATACTTTATTATGCAAGTTAAATGCTCAATATAGAGGTTTTATTTTTTAGTAAAACTCATCAATTTGTCCTAACTCAGTTTGAAAAGCTCATGTCCAAGCTTTTATGCGGCTTGTAATGACCCCTCTTTCCATCCTCTCATTATACCTCCAGCTCCAATCTGCTGTTAGCCTCTTTTTGTTCCTTGATGCCCTCAGCGTTAGACCAGGAGGCTCAACTCGCGTCCCCAGGAGGCTATAATGCTGTTGTTGCCATGGCTACATGGTGACACCGGGGCGTGGTAATCAAATATAGGCGACTGCTCTGGATTTCAGATGTGCAAATGTGTGCTTTTTTTTTTTTTTTTTTTTTTTGTTTGTCTGGACCATGTCAGATCTCACTCCCACCCCAACCCCCCACTCAACATTGTGTTCTCAGATTTTTGTTTAGTAACCTTCACCTCCTTTCTGAAAGGTTGAAGTCAGTAGGCAGTTAGGGCCACTCTATCTATCCATTGACAGTGATGCTAATATCAGCCAGTGCCTTGATGAGGAGAGCTCGCCCCCCAGTACCATAGCCTGTGTCATTCTGGTCACGATAGCCTCCATTGTGTTTTTCACTCCTGTGTGAATAAAGAGGGTGTGTTTAATTGAGACTTTAGGGTGTGACAATGACATGGGATCAAGTCCAGACAGCATGCTGTGAGGATTGTGTGGCGGCCGGCTTGTGTGTATGAATGCTTTAATGCCACTAGCATGTAAAGCTCTAAGAAACATTAACCCTGCTCATATCTTATATTGATGTGTAGGTGTCTGTTTCAGGAGTCAGGACTATATGAATACGGTATACATTTCTAAAAGTTACAGCTCTCTTTTTTTGACACTTAGGGTTCATTTGTGTTTTTTTGATCTGAGATGATGAGATCTGGCTCTTTGGTGTATGCAGTTGCTGTCCCAAAAAAGCTGAAGAAATGAGAAATGCAGCAAAACAGTCATTTAAATGTGTCATATAATGCTTTTTTAAAGATCATTGTTTTGTTTATTTGGTATAACAGAATATTTTGACATGCTTTAACGTTCAAAAAACAAATTTTTCAAATACTGTACATTATTGTAGGTTTTCCATGACCCGCTTCTCTCAAACACGTCATTTATTACAAAGTCCCTCCTGCTGAAAAGCACAGTCTGCTTTGATAGGCCAGCTGACCCAGTGCATTGTGATTGGTCGAACATCGCAAGCACTCGTCAGAAATGTAACGCCCATTTCCCTAATCGCGAGCTTCATCTTTCAAAATAAATGTAAAGACAGTTAATAATGTCCTTAGTTTTACCATCAGTTCAAGCCTGGAAGGGGAACAGATTCACGTTACAAACACAGCTGACTCCGCTTTGTGAACCAGTCTCTCTCTCTCACACACACACACACACGCTCGCAACATGCAAAACTCTGCATTTGAACATTCAATAGCAGATACTTAAATTAATAACAAAACATACTTCCAGTAGTTGATTCTGAAGTGCCAGATTGTCGTAGCAAAGTCAGAATGACCTCCTCTCCTAGTTCACGAAATGGTCGTCCATAAAATGCATTGCTGTTCTGTTGTAAGTAATCTTAAAGATTCCTAAATAAATCTACTTTCGGAAGGCCAAATAAAGTGCTTTTGCTTTTGGCCTAGAAACACACTGTATCTCCCTGACACGACTGCTTCAACACTAACTGTGGTTACTGAAACCACGCCTTCTTTCTATGCGTGAACATTTGTGAGGCATAACGCAAGTATTTCCACATAGTGATGTAGACATGTGGGGCGTGTTTGAATGAGCCATTTTAGGGGGGCGTGGTAGAGTCTTAACTTTGATAGAGAATATCGCTTTAGATACGAGTCTTTAGTCTTTGCTACTTTACAGATCTTCTTTATTCACCTAGAGCTTGTAACACTCCAAAGAGCAAGGAAAGATTGAAATCGCATCATATGTCCCCTTTAAACTCACACACTGTGCAAAAAAAAACTGATTTTATACATTTATATTATTTTATTGATAAAGACATCAATCAATGCAGCCAAATTGCAAATTTTATTGTCATCTTGAATAAAATAAAAAAACTATTAGGGATTATTCACTTTTTTTGGTGAAGAATTCTGTTGCTTCTGTATCTTCATTGCAAGTGAATGATACAACAAATCAGAATTCTCCTTTAATACAAGAGACATTCAGTTGTAATATGCATCTACTGTACACTGAGAATTTGGATGATAAATAACAAATACAAAATATTTGCTCCTGTTATTATCACCTAGCATACATTTTTTTAATACTTAGTGAGGATTAGTGAGCATAAGTGACTTCTTTTTGAAACGTTATAAAACTCCACATTACACAACTTGCATAAAGTGCTGAAGGGGTGTAAAAATACATTTAATTGGCATAGCATTCATTCACAGATTGTCAGAAAATTCAAGTCTAGAGTTAAAGCTATGTGTTCCATTTTAGCAACAATATTTTGTCACAAAAGCACCAAATTGTTGAAAGCCTGAATCAGAAAGAGAAAAGAATGCCAAATGGACTTGTTTCTAAACCGCTGCATTAGAGATTAATTAGAGCCTTTGCAGACAAATTATTGGGAGAGTTTTTGGAATATTAAGTAAACAAGTTTTACATAATGTTAAGAATTTAACAAATGGGAAGCATTTTTAAAATTTAGGAATGCATTTGTTCATAAAATTTGCAAGTTTTAATGGACTCTGCTTACATTGATCAGGAAATTGAAAACATTTTTCTGATTTAAGTTTTGAACTGAATATTTAAAATGGAAGGTGATATGAAACAAACTCAGGCACAGTTCATGTGGTGTCTTTACCACTGTGGATTGCGGCTTTCAAGCTTGCAGCATATGAATGTGTTTAAGAAGCTTTAGCTTTGGAACGTGCTTCGGAAATGTGGAGAAAACTAGCCCCAAACTAACTGACAACAACGGGCTCTTTGTATTGTGTGATTTGTTTTATGGTTTCTTAGAGCTTATTGTGACTGGAACTAAATTCATAAGTCTCTGTCATATTTCTCCTTGACATCAAAGAGAATACCTGGTTTTGGGTTAAAAGTAAAACAGCAGTTAATCTCTTGCTGTTTCTAATAGGGCTAGGTGACCTTCCTGCTGGGCTTTTAGATCAGCTTTCACAAATCAGTGGAGATGCACTGGGAGCTTTTGAGTCATGATACTTGACAGACCAATACCAACCACTACAGGAATCAGAATGGAAAACAGCTTGGTTTTAAGGAGAAACCTCCAATTCAAACGGCTGTCTAAGCATCCTTAAACACACAGAAGATCCCTTGATCTCCATCTCCAACTGTTTTATTACAGATGAACATGCTCTTCCCCGTGCTCTGTTCTGCAAACATCAGCAGTTCAATACTAATTTAAATCCTTCTTCAAATTTTGATGGAAATTAGTTTGTGAATGGCGGTTGTTCTTTGTAATAATCAGTTTTTGAGGAAAATATGGTGCATGCAAAAGGTGCTTCTCTGCTTTAGTGAATTTTATAGGACGTTGCTGTGTATTTGCTAAGGAGTCCTCAGTGTTTTTTAGTCAGTTGCTAGGGTGTTCAGAGTGATTTTTAAAGTCTTGTTAGGTGTTTGCTTTCAGCCCAAGTTGATAGAGCCCACCTCCAAATCTCTGAAATGGCTTGAGTGCATATTTCAATGCATGTTTATGGGATTTTTCACCTGTTTTATAATCTATCCATGGTGAAGAACATTAGCATCACTCCTCAACAAGCCTTGAAAGGTGCGGGAGTTACATTCCACTTTAGAATCACTAATAATTATTATTTCCTTCAAGTTAGCTCATAGCTAATTTATTGTTGTCAGTGTGAAATGAAAATCGTCCCTATGTCCTAAATGTTTATCTTATTGTAAACAATACAATACATAGTACATTTTTTAATACCATTAAAATACCATGACTCAATCTGAAATGGCAGACTTCTTTCTGGTGATGTATGCCGGACTTCTCCATCACAGTGTGGAAGAGAAGATCTGTAATGCCAATCAGTGACATTAAATATATGCCAAAGGTTTCCCAGAGGGCCTAGGGAATTAAAAGGGTACTTAGTTGTATTTCAAAGCTGCCCATCCCATTGACCAAAGTTTACTCATAGTCTGTTAGTTTGGGCATATTTTTATTTGAAGTAGTTAAGACTAAGAGTGGTTAAGTGTCTGTCTGTGTGGACAGATGGCGAGGTGATGTGCTGAGGAGCCTGTTGGAGGGAGTTAGATTTGTCTTGCTAAGGCTGACTACACACTTGGAAGATTTTAAGGCTGATTTTTAAGCCTTATTTGTCTGTTCTGTCCCATGGTTTTAAAATCGGTTAAAATTGGTTTGATTACAGGGCTGCAGAATATTTGGAAAAAATCTCATTGTTATTTATTTATTTGTTTTTCCATCTTTCTGTAGTTCAAAACATACATACAAAAATGTTAATGTTAATATTAAACAAAAGAATAAATGTATTGCAGTAATGCTGTTGTACTGTACAATAAAAAATAAAGTATATTTGATTAGCTTTAATTACAGCTGTAAAATCGCAATAATATTTGTTAATTTCTTCATTTTCAATCTTTAAACCATTGAGCTTTTATTTTTTTGGATTACCAGCAAATACATAAATGTGGCCCTCGACCACAAAACCAGTCTTAAGTCACTGCGGTATATTTGTAGCAATAGCCAAAAATACAGTGAATGGGTCAAAATTATCCATTTTTCTTTCACGCCAAAAATCATTAGGATATTAAGTAAAGATCATGTTCCATGAAGATATTTAGTAAATGTCCTACTGTATATATATTAAAACTTAATTTTTGATTAGTAATATGCATTCCTAAGAACATCATTTGGACAACTTTAAAGGTGATTTTCTCAGTACTTTCAAATATTTGTATCTTGGCCAAATATTGTCCTATCCATACATCAATGGAAAGCTTATTTATTCAGCTTTCATATGATGCATAAATCTCAATTTAAAAAAAAATTGGTTTCAGAGTGAAGTGTGGTACTATGTTCTTGTGCACACTGAGACACAGTATCTCTGAAATCACAGTGGATATATTTTAATATTGTAATATTTATTCATCTATTTTTCACGCAGTAGGCCATATCAGGATAATGATTTATTTTTTTTAAGTGCCGTGACGTACAGCCAAGTATGGTGACCCATACTCAGAATTTGTGCTCTGCATTTAACCCATCCGAAGTGCACACACACAGCAGTGAACAAACACCCAGAGCAGTGGGCAGCCATTTATGCTGCGGCACCCGGGGAGCAATTGGGGGTTCGGTGCCTTGCTCAAGGGCACCTAAGACGTGGTATTGCCGGCCCGAGACTCGAACTCAAAACCCTAGGGTTCGGAGTCAGACTCTCTAACCACTAGGCCACGACTTTCCCTTCAAAAGATATCATGCAGCCCTAATTTCAGCTAAATTATCATTTAATCATCCTCAAACAAAAATGGCTTTCGTACATTTATAAACACAAATGTTGAACACAAACAGAAAGCATTTTCAGGGAATAATGGCTTAAATTTTGATCTGATTTTCCCCTTTTTGCAATTGGATGGCCTTTGGTTTCCAATCTCTTATCATTGTATGGAAAAGCACAGCATGAATATTCTTCAAAGCATCTCCTTTTGCGTTTCACAGATAAAGAAAGTCAAACGGGTTTGGAACGACACGGGCATTGGTAAATGATCACAGTCGTTGTTTTGGAGTGAACTATCGCTTCAACTTTGTGGAAAAGCTGTTTTTTGTTGACACCTTTTGTTACAGTACTCATGTATAGAGGAAGGTGTTTATTTGTGTCTGGGGTGTTTTGAATGGCCTGAAAGAGGAAGTGGAACCCCCTCCCTGTGCCCTTCACTCTATTCACCAGAGTGGGAGAGAGAATGATTCAGAGCAGCACTTTATGTGATTATTTATTTATTGATGGACTGTATGGTTTCCATGGCAGTGGATATAATAGTAGGCAGAGAAAGCTTCACTCTCCTAGGCACTCAGCCCTCTTTTACTTGAGCTGATGCCTGATGATTTATTTATAAATATTCTGTGTGCTTTCCATGGCTGTCCATTAAAGCCGGTCACTTAGTCTGTGGCAGGTAGATTTCTGATTGATCTCTGTGAGTTTCTTCAAGCTGTACGGAGCCACCATCACTTATCCTCTTTATCTTTGTCTGTCTTATTACGTGGAGCTGTTAACAATGATTGTCTAAGACCCCTAGAGTACACACTTTGGTTGTTCTGGTGTGGTATCATCTTAAAGATGAGGCTCATGGTTCTCAGACACTTCAGTAGACATCTAGGAGGCCCTTAACTCCGTTTTAAAGGGCCTCTTAATTCTCTCAAGAGAAATGGTGCAGGCACTGAGATAAGGGCTAAAACAAGTCGGAAAAACTAAGACTTTTAAATGCATTACTATGACTGGTTTAATTTATCACCTGAAATGATCTATTACCTAAACTGAATTTACAAATGTTTCATTAATGATTTATTTGTGATTTGACAGTTGTAGTAACCAGTGCACACTTTCTGATCTCTCCAATACCCTTCACTTCCACAGACCCTCCAGGTTTGATGGGTCCGATAATCGGGATGTCTCCAGATAAGAAAGCCGAATCTCCTGGAGCACAGGGTGTGTGTGGAGCTGGGACTCTTCCTGAAGCAGAGAGTGCTTCCAGTCCCATGGCTACCAGTCTGGATCAGATTGGTCGGGCTGGAGTATTGAGTGTGGTTGCGGGTGAGTCTGAAGATGATGAACTAACCAACTTGAACTGGCTTCATGAGAACTTGCTGCAGAACTTCACGCTCGGAGGCGAGCCGCAGCCCACCAACAGCCCGCTGTTTGACATCGAGGGAGGCGGTGGGTCGCCTCACAGCAACACCACCTCGTCCACCTCCTCTGTCTCTCCGGGAAGCGAGAGAGATCCTTACAAGTCAAAGCCTCCCTTCTCTTTCTCCTTACTGATATACATGGCTATTGAGCAGTCGCCCAGCAAATCTCTCCCAGTGAAGGACATCTATGGCTGGATCCTCAAACATTTTCCATATTTCTCTAGTGCCCCCACTGGCTGGAAGAACTCAGTGCGCCACAACCTGTCCCTAAACAAGTGCTTCCGCAAAGTAGAGCGAAGCATAGGAAAGGTAAGAATGTAATAAAAATTTACATTCTCATGTCCATGACATTCAGCCAGTCATTAACAAATAAAACATGTAATAAATGCAGACAGGGAATGGATGCACTATATGTATCAAGTAGGGATATGTCCATAATTTGAATTGTAATACATAACCATAATGGTTGTCAGTATTACAGTTTGTATTGTCTTTTTTTTCTCTCCAGTCATTATTGCATATTTAATTGTGGACCAGAGTTCTAATTGTTAACTAAATGTAAAAGTATTTAAAATAATTCATAAATTTAAATTAAGTTAAAAAGTAAAATTGAAAAATAATATTAAAATAAAGTAAATATAAGAATAAAAACCTGAAAGATTCTCTTGGCAACTAACTGAAATAGAATGAGTTTAATTTGATGAACTAAAACTGAATTAATTCTGAATATAAATATTTTTAAAAAGCTAATAAAAACAACAAAATTACCAAAACTAAAATAAAAACCGAAATATAGAAATAAAAGCAAATTCAAAATATTAATAAATATCATAATTGTATATAAATAATACTAAAATAAAACCCTTGTAAACACTGATTTCATTCTTTTTTTTATTAACATTTTGGTGCTTTTGCTTTTTGTTAAATGTAACCTTTAGCAAAGGTATATATATTTTATAATGTATTAATTTTTTACAATTTTCTAATGCCTTTACTAGTAGCATTTGAATTGATTAATTTTAGTTTTTTAATTCTTAATATACAAGACAAATATATATTTTAAGAGTATTTTAATATTAGCAATGTATTGGTAATTGGCCATAATCCATAAATTGCATAAAATAATTTTCGGCAAGCCATTGTCAGCCAGAAGTTTTTGCATAAAGGACTTACTGTAATTTATCTCTAAAATAATTAAATAAATGGAGTTAAAGTTATTTTTTTATGTGTGACCGCATAGTGCTACAACAGACATGAAACTATCACAGTGAGACAACGCTCAAATGCAGTTCGGTGGCCATTACAGAAAAAAACTCTCTGACCTCAGAAAGCTGCAACTGACCAATCAGAATCAAGTATTCCAGTGAGCCTTGTAATAAATTAGAACACCTTCTTTTTCTGAAGAGCAGTTCACACAACATTGCTTCAGAGCACTCGCTCAGACGTTTAACTAACTGGGTCAGTGTATAAAGAAGTGCACGACTGATTGCAGTGTACTAACAGGGTTGTCAAGAGGGATAATGCTTTAGGGCTTTTTTAAAACCCGATGTGTTCAAAGCAGAGCACACAGCCAGTTAAATGAACTGAGGCAGATGTTTTCATTTCTTATACGCGGACCGTAGATGGCAAAATGATTTATGGAATGGTGCGGACAGTATGTTTCATTAATGTGTGACATTGTGTGAATCTGTGGGTTTCATATGTCTCAGCCCTGGTGTCTGTTACCATGGCAATGTTTCCTCTTTCCTGTTTATGAGCACTGCTAGTGAAGCGAGTCAAGGTCATATTCCCCCTGCAGGACCACACCTCAGACAAAGGGTGATGAGTCCTTTATTCTCACACACAAATACTCCCATGCAAACACTATAGGAGCCACCGTTACACATGCTTCCCATGTGGTCATTATAGCTTCATGATGGTTTAAAATAATCATTTGCAGCTAATGTATGATGTGCTTATGCGCAGTGGACATAGAGAGAGCCAGATGGTCCTGTTGTCAATTTAACCTGAGCTTTCTCCTCACCCCAGCATGCTGATTTCATGCTTGCTTCTTGCGGTTCTGACTCCTCCCCTCTCTGCCCCTTCTAGACCAATGGGAAAGGCTCTCTGTGGTGTGTTCACCCTGAGTTCCGGCCCATGCTGATGCAAGCCCTGAAGAAACAGCACTTCCCGAATGCACATGTCTTCTGCACTCCCCCCGCATCCCCTCCTAGGTAAAAACACTGGCCTGATTATGTGACAAATGGATAATTCTGACATTTATCCAGGTTTCAGTCGTCTTACTAGGATAGTAAGCATACTGCTTGCTAGGATTTCAGTGATTTACTCTATGAACGGTCACAGACAAGCACTTCCAGTGTAGACAGCTTTGTTGAACATAATGGGAGCGAATTAGTTTTGATGTGTCACGATACTTCGCTTATGTTTAATGTGGGTTAGTTACCAAAAATAGTCCAGCTTTTTGCATTTATATGAAATGTATATTCAGCTGCGGTCAAAGGTGGGTGTATTAGTTGTCTTATATGTTGTTTTTCCTATGTATTTATAATATAGTAAATCTTTAAACTGATTGTGAATGGATTGGCTTTTGAATCAAACAGTTTAATTTAAATTCATTAACACAAATTTTAAGAAGTACTTTAGACAGTTTTTTTTATTTTTTATTTGCATTGTATTGCTATTCATTTTTCCTCAAACTCCTAATTTGCCGTTTATTTATATATACTAAGGTAGTTGTTAACTTAAGGTATTGGGTAGGGATTTAAAATGTAGTCATGCAGAAAAAGTCATTAATATGTGCTTTTTATGTAACAATAAACAGCCAATATGCTAGTATTATACATGCTAATAAGCAACTAGTTAATAGTGAAAATTGGTCTTTTTAAAATAATATTGCTATTTATGTAATTTATTTTAAATATGGTACACAAATATGTAAATAAATAATGGTTATAATATATATATATATACTGTATAATATATATAATGAATGAAAAGATATTTAACAAATCTGTTTTATTACTGGGTGATTCAACCCAACATACTGATGTTTTACCAGCTAAGATCAGCACTTTGAGTTTCTGATGTGAGCATAAGTATTGGAACAATTGCCTCACAGGCCTTATATGTGTTCAGCTGTGTCCTGTTGCATTTATTCTTCAGATATTAAAAGCAGGGAATGTGTCTTATCTGTTATATCCATTGCTTCTGCATTCTAAGTCTTGCATTCAATGATGACACACACAAACCAGGATGAAGACGAGGAAGCCAACTCTGAAAGAAAAGCAAGCAATTTGGATGCTAAAAGAAAATAGGAGGTCAATTAGAACTATAGGAAAAAGGGCATGGAGAAATGAAGACTTTGGAAACTATCTGCAACATCAGCAACCAAGTAGTTGATGACAGAAAAATCATAAAAGCTGTGAAAATGAACCCTAAAATACATGTCTGTAAAATCTCCAACAACCTCCAGAAAGCTGGGGTGATGCTCTGTCAATATACAGTCCGCAGAAGAATTTGACACAGAATTACAGAAGCTACACAGCAAGATGCAAACCTCTGATCAGGACCAAAGATAGAAAGGCAAGATTCTTCAAAAATGTGAGCCAGTAGAGTTTTGGAAATGAGTTGATGGACCGATGAGACAAAGATTAACCTTTATCTAAGTGATTGGAAAGCAAAAGTGTGGAGAAAAAAGGGAACTGCAAATGATCTTAAGCATACAACCTCATCTGTAAAGCGTGGTGGAGGTGGTGTCATTGCATGGACATGCATCTCTAGAACAGGACCTCTTCATTTTAATGATGACTTAATGTATGATGGTAGTAGCAGTATGAATTTGGAAGGATACAAGATCCTCTTGGCTACCAATATTCAAGAAAATGCCACCAAACTGATTAGAAAGCACTTCATATTGGATCAGGACAAAGACTAGAGACAGAAACTCCTCAAAACAAGCAACAGTTGGAATTGGCTGCAGAGTCTGGTTATGTCTATGGGTTGCAAACTCACTGCTCTGATTGCATGCAAGGAATTTGCAACTAAATATTAGCTTTTAATCTTTTATATCTGCCTCAAATTCAACCTTTCCAATACTTATGCTCAGATTAAATTGTGGGATGAACTGTAAAAGTGCTGTCCTTTTTATTTGGTAAAACGGGTGTGTGTCTAAAGGCCTAATAATAAAATGTGACATTCTTTAGTTTTGTTGCATATTCATCCTTTAATCATATTTGTCTTTACTCAAGATTTGTTAATTATCTTCTCATGCTTTCTCTCTCTTCTATAGTGCCTCGTCTCCTCCTCATCATCTTTTCACATCAGAGCAGGGCTGTGCCCTAAAAGGTTAGTATACTTAATCAAGCCTGATCGGAAAAAATCTATGACCTGGTCACATCTTTTTCACACCATTATTAGACGTATCATCACACAATGAAGCCTACCACTCATCTCAACTCATTGTGTTCCTCTCGCCCCATACTTGGTGCTTCTAAACTGTGCACATAGATGCCATCTCTTTCCTGTATTTGGTAACCTTGACAACAAAGGCACTGGTACTTCGAAATTAGAGAGAGACTTTTTCGCTCCTGGGTGGAAGTGACTCATTCACTTAAACACACACACAAACACATCACGTAGTCGATACTTGTTTGCATCAAACATTTCTTTCTCTTTACAGAATGTGATTTTGATGCTGCCACTGCCATGATGCTGTTAAAATCTGCCTTTGAGCAGAACATAGACTCATGTAAGAAAACACCATCACATATACCAACACATAATTTTTGTCTTATTTTGTTTGTCCCTTCTTTTTATTCATGTTTTACATCAGGTTTATTTTAATCAAGATATGCATCTAGGTACTTGTTCACATAATCACAGCAATCACGTGTATGTGTTTATTGGCTTTAAACGGATCAACCAATTAAAAATAGTTTTAGAACAATCTATTTGTTACATTTGTATTTCAAAGAAAGGCTGTTCTTTAGAGTATTGCTTTATTTTATTATATAATATAAGCAAAACTGTTTTCAACATTGGTGTTAATAATAAAAAAAATCTTTAGCACTTTATTGTCGCTGCATATTAAAATAATTTCATATGAAATAGACTGAGGTAATGAAACTGCATCATTGCTTCTCAGGTGTTTGGTCATCTCAGGTCTTTGTAAGTGCTGGATCCAGACTGAAAATTGTTTTAACTCCTAGTTAGAAACAGATAAACAAATTGAGACATAATTAGCATAGCTGCTGTTCCGACCAAGCCAAAATGATTTGTTCAACCCAAGCTAAGTAATAATAATGTGCATTTGATCAGTTATAACTGCAGTACATTGTAAGATGCATTATTTGAATGCTTGGCCAAAGAGATGTGTGTTTAACCTAGATTTAAACAGACAGAATGTGTCTGAACCACAAATGTCATCAGAAAAACTGTTCCAAAGTTTGAGAGCCATTGGCAGTTTCTAAAATGGATGAATGCTGTTTTTGTAACATGGGAAATATGATTTTCAAAAGACAAGTTGCTGTTTAATATAACACCCAGATTTTGACCCAGATTTTTGAGTACACGCATCAACTAGTACACGCATCTAGTTGAAAATTTTAATCCAAGAAATTCTGTGTACTGTTTTTTTGGTCCAATAAGTAATATCTCTGTCTTATCCGAATTTAATAGTAAAAACATATTGTTCATCTAATCTTTTAAAAACATTATACACTCCTTTAGCTTAGATAATTTAGAATTTTAATCTGGTATTGTTGTGATGTATATATTTGAGTATAATTAGCTTAACAATGGAAACTAATTCCGTATTTGTTTTTAAATAATATTACCAAGGAGTAAACATGTATATTGAAAATAGCAGAGGAACTAGGACAGATCCTTGTGGCACTCTATACTTTACTGTTTATAATTGAGATGACTACTTGTTTAAATCAACAAAGTGATAGCGATTATACAGGGAAGATCTATTCTAAACCAACTTAAACCCACCCTTGAACACCTGTATAAATTTGTAATAAATCTATGAGTATGTCATGATCATGATGTCGAATGCAGCACAAAGATCAAGTAATACTAGGAATGAGATGCGGCCTTGGTCTGACACAAGAAGCAAGTAATTTGTAATTTTAACAAGTGCCGTTTCTGTGTTGTGATGGGGCCTAAATAAGTATTTGATCCCCTACCTACCAGCAAGAATTCTGGCTCCTAAAGACTGGTTGCGTGCCAATGTGTGAAGAACGATAAGTCCTGCAACTTTAAGAAGTTATTCCTAATGTTGGCTCATTAGGTGTATAAGACCTGTCCACACAATCTGTATCTTCCATTCAAACCTCTCCCACCACCATGGGCAAGACCAAAGAGCTGTCAAAGGATGTCGGAGACAAGATTGTAGATATTGAAAGCTAGATAATTACGAAAAAGGTAAGGGATCAGCTCCAAAATTCATGGGAGGAGCTTGTTAATGATCGTAAGGCAGTTGGGACCACTGTCACCAAGCAAAACATTGGTAACACACTATGCTGCATTGAACTGAAATCCTGCAGTGCCTGCAAGGTCCCCTTGCTCAATAAGGCACCTGTAAAGGCCTGTTTAAAATTTGCCAAAGAACATCAAAATGATTCAGAGAAGACTTGGGAGAAAGTGGTCAGATGAGCCCAAAATTGAGCTCTTTGGCATTAACTCGACTCGCCGTGTTTGGAGGGAGAGAAATGCTGACTATGACCCCAAGAACACCATCCCTACAGTCAAGCACAGAGGTGGGAACCTTATGCTTTGGGGCTGTTTTTCTGAAAAAAGATTCCTCCTGAGATGTATGCAAGCCTGGTGACCAACTACAAAAAACGTCTTACCTCTTTGCTTGCCAACAAAGGTTTCTGCACCAATACGAAATCATGTTTTGCTTGGGGATCAAATACTTGTTTCACTTACTGAAATGCAAATCAAATTCTAACCTTTATATGATGTGTTTTTTCTAGATTCTTTTGGGGGGGGGGGGGGGTATTCTGTTTATAAGTAAAAAAAAAAAAAAAAAAACCTACCGTAAAAAATACATGACCTTAATTTCTTTGTAAATGGCCAAAGTTACTAAATTAGCACAGGATCAAATATATATTTTCCCCACTGTACTGTGTGTGTGTGTGTGTGTAACGATTTCTTTTGGTTTGTTTCTATCAAGTTCCAAATATAATAAACTAAAAATTGTGTTAATTCAAATAGAAGAACATAATTAAATTTGACTTTAATAATCAAAATAAATGATAAATTAAATACTTTTAATGGATTATCCTCAAATATTAATTATGTAAGCACATTTTTAAGCAAAATATTTTGATAAAATGTTATTTCAATGAAAAATCTGAACATTAATATATTTATATAAATGTGAACATTATAAATGTAGGATGTGTATCTACTATTGTGCTTCTGTATAAATTACTTGTTCCGTATCGTATAGTTTTGTTCATACTGTTATTCATAATATTGTCTCTGATCATCAGTTATCACTCTGCTTATGATGTTTTAGACCCAGATGACCAAGAAGGACCCATAGATCTCTCTCGAAGGGACTTGGTGGTTGTGAGTCGAGATCCAAAGCAGGATCACAACTACAGCAGCACCCCTGTCCCGCCCTGCCCTCGCCAGATGCCTCTGTCACAGCCGGTCAACTTCAGCCTGGCTCTGCACCATGATCAGGAGAGAGAAGGCCAGGCCCAATGGCCACACAGCCCACTGCAGGATCCACTTTTAGGGAAGAGGAGCAGAAGAGATTGTCGGCCAGATGTGGATGAAGAGCTCAAGGAGGCAGCTGGCTCTCTCCTACACCTGGCTGGTATTCGCACAAGTTTAGTCGCCTCAAGACGCAAGAGCAGGAAACTCAGTAGGAAATGATCAGTAGGATTCTGTAACTCTATCCTCTGGCCTGTCCAACCTCTCTCTTCTGGTTTGGTGCATCTTCCTTCTTGTGTGGAATTGTTGGGATGTTTTCTTTCCTTTCGTCTTTTTAACTGGGATATCATTCTGGTCCACTCATCAAACATGGCAATACTACAAACACAGGAGAGAAAAGCCATACTAAAAGGTTTTATCTACAAAAAAGAAAAGAAAAAGGAAACCGATTTGAATGAATGGCCCATATCATTTGAGTTTAACAGTAAGAGAGTTTGAAGATGTTAATCATAAAAGAAAGACAGAGAGAGAGAGAGACACTGGTTAAAAAAAAAAAAAAAAAAAAAACTTCAAGATTTGCATGCTTCCACCTCTAAATCAACACAAACTTATTTATATGGAAAATTAATGCATGGATTTTAAAAGCTCCCAAGACCTCTCATGCTTCTCAACTATAGAGGGAAAGACTGCTTAAAAAAGTGAAATTTGAAAGTGCCATTGATTTTGGATCATAATGTAAACATGATACAAAATAAGAAATGCAATAATTAGTTGACCTAAATACCTGTAATTATTTTATTTTTGTACTGCTTGTTTATATCTCGTGTGTTGGTGACGGCATGCCCCTGGGAGCCTTTTGCTGCCGCAGTTATGATGTCAAAACCATGTGGCTCCTCCCGTGCATCCTGATTGGATCGGTATTGCATCCCCATCCTGACCACTATGACTGGAGAACAGCTTGAAGGATACAGCTTTTGTTGCATGCACATCAGCCACAATGTTTCTCAGATGCTAGCAGTCTGTATAATCAGGTTTTGTGCTTTTCCATGTGAACTGCCTTGATTGAATCATTGCCCATGCACATATTGCTTGCTTTTGGAGCATACTAACTAGCGGCCAATCAAAACAAGAACCTCTTTACCTCTACTGTAAGATTTGAGCCAATCTCTCCCCTTCCTGCTCTGACTTTTTGGGTCACTTCTACCCAAATCAGGCCTTTTTGTTGCTGCTCATCTTTTTCTTGGTTTAAACTGTGTGACAAAGTCTCCAGCAGGGGGAGCTCTGTGAATCGCCATGTTCCATTGCTGCTTTTGAACTGGCGCTGTGCTGCTCCAGACCTCCAGAGAGTTCCCAGGGATTCAGATGAAACCAGAGACAATGTGAACTGCACAGTAAATGCGCCTGCAAGCAGAGACAAAGACATTCTCCCTTCTTTAAAGCTTCTGGATGGTCCGGTTCATGGGAGAAAGGACCACAGGAAGTGAAGCTGGGGAGAGTGGACCGTATATTTGAGGAGCATGACAGTAATGGGAGAGAGCCTACTGGATGTGAACTGAGAATTGTGCCACTAAGAACTCTTCTGACTCCCGGCCATGTTTAACCCAAAGTGGTGTTTTTTTTTTTTGTCCCCTTTGAGACTGCCAAAGTTGCTGCTCTTAAAACTTGCCTGGCTGTGCGTTCCCTGTGATCTAGAATGTTTGTTTGTTTAATATCAGGTTTTTAAGTGTTCGTTTGAGGCTACATTAGGATTTTATATACCCAGGCATGTGAAATTGTGAAGTATAACTGCCCTTTGCCCCCCAACACTGGCAAACCTGAACTTTCTGTTTTGAGTTGATTACTTTAAAACTGCCTATCCTTATGAAGCTCTTTCCCTGTCACTTTAACCATGGCTGCCAATCAGTACCCTCCCAGCTGTACATAGTGCTAATTACAGAATGCAAGTATTAATGCAGGGAGGGGGACCGAGCAGTAGTTTTAGAATTTAAGGCCAATTCTAAAAACAGCTGCCTATTAATTATTGTTATTATTATTATTAAGATGAGGTCCACTAACTGAGTTGCCACTTCGCCATCAATTTCGACATGTTCTTCTGCCATATATATGTGGCAGTCTGAACCTGATTTTTTGATTTTGTAAGCTAACCTCTGTTAATAAAAGGTTTATAAAGTTTATTTTTGCCAAAGATATGCAATTGTTGCATTATATACGGTTATTAAATAAATAAAATAGTTTTTCTTTTTACTGATTTAGTGTTTGTTGTTCACTTTCCCACATATGTCTGCTGAAGATCTCTTCATCTGGAAAGCATCTGCTGTGTACAAACATCTGATAGATCTATAAGATGTCAGTTTAACAAACATTTTAAATCATAAACCTCTTTAAAGACCTCTTCTAAATGTCTATTTGACATCCGATAGGAAACGCCCTATAGACATATACTGTATTCCAGATGAGGAAATAATCTTTAAAAAAAAATAAAAATACGTCATGCAGATATGTCAAATAGACATCTCTATAATGTAAGTGTGCTGTCTGGGTATATCATCTGTCATTTAAGAGTGTAAAATGGCTTTTTCTCAAACAAACAAGAGACCTGAAGTAATTAATTTCCAATGTAGAGGCTGGTTCATATGTGTATGTGGAAGTTTCGAATTAGATTTTTTTTAACACCATTTCTATAAAATGAACGGTTATTAATACTTCTGTTCAAATTCATATATTCATTATTTATTTTCCATGGTAAATAGGCAGAAGGTAATGGCTGCTTCAGACCATTTCGAAAGTTCCTTGTGACTGCCACTATGGGGTAAATTGAGACAATCATGAACCTCTTTTCCTGAGTAACCAATGCACGTTGCCATGATGGACTCTAACATCCGTTTTGATGCTCTCTTGAAATGGGGATAAAAAGATGGACTGAATTAATTAAACAGAAACATTTTAAATACAACTAAATATAAAAAGTGTGCCTTGCTATGGTCCATATAAATTACTAAATGAATACTGCTGGAATATACACTTCAGTGCTATTTTTTGAAAAATGGTAAGTGAAAATTAAATGGAATAATGTTTCAAACAGTACCATATAACATAAGAAATAATCCCTGCCTTTATTGCATTTTTGATCCAGTATGTCTAAAAATTGTCAACGTTTGCTGGTCCAATCAATTAATGAGCCATGAAAGAGGTGTAAATCACAGCTGAGCTGATATTCTTTCAGGATCATCCATCACACTGTAACGGGAAGGTCACGTCAAGCGCATTGCATTTTGCAATGATCTTCCACAAGCTTTTCACCTTGGGTAATGTATGCATACAGAATATTTGCATACTTACTGGCGTGCACAGAATATATACACTATTATGGAGCAATACTAAGTAGTATGCAAGTATGCATGTCTTGCTTTGTGCTTTTGGAGGATTGCAGCGCCACCCAGTGTTCAGTTGTAGTCAAGTACTTGATATTCACAGAAATCCTGAAACACTTATGTACTTAATACATTAAATATTCACTAATTATTGTAAAAGCATGTATTTTGTGCTGAAGCTTGGTCCTCACTGTGGTGTAGGAATTTAAATGTAAAGTAGGCCACAGGCATGGGTTTTTAGAAGTAATGATTATCTCCTAAAATGTATTTTTTTTAAATGATTTGAAAGTTATAATGGTCGCAGTAACTGCTCTCTGCATTCTCTGTGTGTGGTTTGCTCACAGTCTGCTGTTCCCTTGACTTGCGGTATTGAACTCCTGGCCTTGATACATGAGCCATATCTTCATAACAGATTCCTCGTTTTTTTTTTTTTTTGTGTGTGTGGACTTCCTCGGCCCATCTGAGGTTTGAGTTCAAGGTGCTGTATTGCACAGCTGCTGTAACTGCCACACACTCCCATTGCTCCACTCCAACACTGAGGCAAACATTGCTGCCGCCAAAAAAAAAAAAAAGAAAAAGGCAGAACAACAGCTCTCTGTCTCAGAGCTTAAACATTATTGCAGGTGCAAAGATAACAGAGTCAAGACTTGGAGAGAGGGAAACTCTCCTAACTTGGAATTTATATTGTGCCTGATTCATGTAAGCAGACTCCGCTTTACTTTCTTGTAGATGTCCAGTGAAGGATTCATTAGCTGTACCATAAGTCCATTCAACTTAACACTCTTATACTTTCCCTGAGATCCTCTCTCATACTGCGGTTGGCCTGCGAGGTTATTGTGACCTTGAACAAATCATTCCATGCAGTGCTAAAGGACTGAAATATTTGTGATAAGAAGGGGTGATGGCTAGGGCTATAAATGTCTTTTTAGTTTCAGCACACATGAGAACTTAAATAAGACAACAAAACAGTTTGAATGGATCAAGAGGTTTTTATATTGTGTATTTATTTTTTTTAAATGAAGACTACTGTTTTTAGCTATTATACATGAACAAATATACCAAACACACTCCTCATGATTCACAATTTCTTTCCTTCTGTCTTTTTTTTTTTTTTTTTTTACTTTTTATTAATTATTATTATTATTATTATTATTATTTTTATTTAATTTTTTGGGGTGCATTTTCTCCCTTTGCCACAAGTATCAGCTTATCTTAAAGGGATAGATAGATATAATATTGTATGACTAGATTTCTTGTCCATGTAATCTCAAAAGTTACTCTGAAGAGTGTTTCAGTTGTCTTTGTCCATTATAATGAAGGTCAGTTTAATACAAAACAACACTGGATCCCATCGACTTTCATTGTATGGACCAGAAAAAAAAAAAATAAGTACATTGTTTTACACAAAAGAAAACACATACAAGTTTGAATGAGTTAATGATGACAAAATTTTCATTATACTAACTATACCTTTAAATGTAATACCTTTTTCACAAGAACGCTTCAGAAGTATTAATTCATTTGCTGCATGCCTAATAATGGTGCATGCATCCTTGTTAAAAGATGTAGAGATCTAGATTATTCATAGTAAAGATATCACCTAATCTCAATTTTGGCGCATTAATGCATGCTGGACATCAAGAATACGGTGATATCAGGATATCAAAGGCCAATCAAGCAGCATCTTGTAAATGGTCGAATTACTTCTAAAGACATCTGAATCGTTTGACCTGAGAAGTCAAGCACTATCGATATGAGATGCCTTTACCCTATTCCACACCATAGAAACCTTCAAGAATTTCATATCCAGATTCCATGTTTTTCCCTATTTATCCTCATTTCAACGTCCAAGCAGCATATTTTGGTGGACTGATACGTGGTCAGTACACTTGGGCGATTTGACCAAGGGAATACAGTGTCCCATCACTAGTCTTTGGTGAAGGCACCTTGGCTCCGTTTTGCCCTGAAGAGATCTCTGTGCGGTAAATGTGCGCACGTGTTTTAAAGCAGCCGAACTGGCTAGTCAGAATGAAGAAATCCCTCTTGAAGGTTTTGGTGAAGAAGGCGTAGAGAAACGGGTTCGAGCAGGAATTTATGGGGTAAAAAAGCACTAGCAGGACTTTGGCGTGAGAAACGGTGATTAGCGGTAGTTTTAAGGCTGCGGAGATGGCAAAAAACGAGATGGGAGCCATGCACAGGAAGTCAGTGAAGATGAGCACAGCCATGCGCTTTGCTATACGCATGTCTGCGTTGGCAGGAACGAAGGTGGGATTGTGGACGGTAAGGTAGATGCGCATATAACAGACACATACGATTAGAAAAGCAGCTACATTGAGAATAAGCAACAGCACCACGTAACCTTGTGAAATCACCGTCTCTACATCCATTGGCAGGCAGATGCTGGTCTTCTTGTAGCTACTCACTCCAAAAACAGGCATCAGAGCAGTAAGCAGGGCGAACAGCCACCCAACTGCCATTATAGCGCAGGCATGGCGCAGGCGCATCTGGCGTTCCCGCTGCATGGCGTAAGTGATGGTGTGCCAGCGCTCCAGAGTAATGGCAGTCAGAGTGTAAACAGACAGCTCGCTGGAGAAGACCGTGAAGAAGCCTGCCACATGGCACCCGGCTCCCGTCTGCCAGTCGATGCCATAGTTGTAGTAGCGGGACTGTGTGTCAATGTCCTTTGAAGCGATGATCAACAGGTAAATGCCCATGCAAAGATCTGCAAATGCCAGGTGGCACATTAAAAACCTAGGAACAGTCAGTTTGTAGCGGCTTGAAAGGAGCACCAGGAGGACAGCACAGTTGCCCACGATGGCCAATATACTGATGAACCAGATTAGAACCCGCAGGAATGTAAAACCCATGATGTCCTCACAGGGGTTGAACGCGTCTGGTGTGGGGTAGCAGGTCACTTTTATTACATTCTTACAGTGGTCTTCAAAAAAGTATGGCTCTAGGAATGGGGCACCAGAATTGTTACACATTTGATTGTATACAGACCTGTGAAAACAGAAATAACATATGAGAGTATAGATGAGTTTCCAAGAAAAGGAAAATATTCCATCACAATTTACTTAACCTCGTGTTGTTTCAATCCTCTTTGTCTCTTTTCCAAACAATGAAAGTGAATCACAAATGACAAAAAAGCATCATAAAAGCTGTCCAGTACAATCTTTTGGTCTCTTATTGACTTTAGAAAACTTGGTATTTAGGGAAGGCAGGGCCGTCCTTAGGGCAGGGCAACTGGTGCCTTGCGCTTGAGGGGTGTCCCGCGGTGAGCGTGGGAAAAGGTTAAATATTTATGCATTGCCATGAGATTGTATTGGATGTTTTACAAAAATATTCGGTCCAATTTTTGCACGTCATTTGCCTGTTCAGACCAATGCAGAAGAAAACATCCGACAGGATTAATGAAAATGCAAATTCACTCTCTCTCAGTAGGTGGCGCAAAGGCCAAAATTACTACGATACTCAAAATGCTGCAAAATGTTCTGTTTCTGACCTCTGCTTATCACAGAGGAGAAAGGAATGAAAACTATGTTTACATACTTTCAAACAGCTGTTCAATTTTTTTTAATAAGCTATAGTGCTTATTAGACACATTGACTGTATAAAAACATGGACGCAGTGTCCGTGATGTCACCTGTAGGTTTCTGAGGAGCATTTTTGAAGCCCAAAGTGGGCGGAGTCAGCTGTCCCCATATTGGCAGCCCGTCACTCCTTGATAATCGAAAATATAAAAATATATATATAATCACTCCTCTCACAGTTGTCACTAAGTGCAAAATTAGCTTTATTATTATAATTATAGACCAAAACCACTTTTTGTACCAGGCTGTAACATATATATTTTTTTTCTGCTGTAAAGTTGGGCATTTAACAATGGTGGGTCTATGATACTGACTCTCTTTTCGATGAATTGTAGTTTAAGTCACTTTTGTTTTGGTTTCAAGAGAGAGACCAGTAGGTTGCCGCTTTGATTAAACCATATCAAACACAAAAATGCAGAGACAAGAGAGTCGGTTCCAGATTCACTGTTGCTTAGCAAAATACTTTGTTCGTGAGTGCCACCAAATCTTAGTTTTATGTAACAACAGTGGCTCTGGGCATTTGACTAAAGGTGCAAATCTTGGATAGCCAGCTTTATTCAGAGTGGATAGAAAAGATTAGAAGATAGAACAATTTGAAATAAATAAATAAATATTAGTGTATTAACAGATGCTCATTTAAATGAAGATCATACCAAGTTTTCAGATTTTTATGGTGCTTTTTGGTGATTTTGGCAGCTTCTGCACCATCTAATAAGTAATAACACTGTATGGAGAGAGCAATGTGAACATTCTGCCAGGTATCTCCTTTTGTAAAAGAAAGAAAACCACAGAGTTTTGGAATGATATAAGGATTGTGACAGAATAAACTTTTTTTTTAAAGCAGTGTGTAACTGACTTGTTTTTAGTGAAGTTTTTGAAGGCACAGCAGTGGCTGGGGTAGGTCAGGTTGGCCTGCGTGAGCTCAGTAAACAGCTCCAGGCTGGGAAGTTTCTTTAGAGAGTAGACAGAGATGGCCGTCAGAAGCTTAAGAGTCCTCAGCATGTTTTCTGGCAGGGTGTGGACAGCTGTATGTGAGATGTCCCTGTAATGACAGCAGCTATTTCAGTGTCTACTGTCGGATTGGGTGTATTTACCCTGTTGTTGAACTAAAGCAGGTACAGAGGTTAGTGTGAGTGAAACAGGCATTGCTGTGAGATTTTGTCCTGAGGACACAGAGTGGGTGTGTGGTGCTCCAGCTGGTGAGTTGTATTGTTGTTGAAAGTCAGAGTTGTTCATGCTTACAGAACGATGGGGCCTTCAGCTCCTTTAAAGGCATATCTGTCGATATGACTCAGCTGCTGGTTTCCCATGAGAAAGCTGTGAGAAAGAGAGAGACACTGGTTAGATGAAAGATTAGCGGTTTTATGTGAGATGCTAATTTATGAATATATAAAAGATGTAACAGAACTCACAGTTTTTCAATTCTGGTACCATTGAATGCATAGCTCTCTAACGCACGGATCCCATTCTTTGTTAGTCTCCTGCAAGAGAACAGTTTTCAAAAGTTTGCGGTTGGTACGTTTTTGTTTATTTTTTTATTTTATTAAGAAGTCAGTGTCACATGACCCTTCAGAAATCATTCTAATATGCTGATTTGGTGCTCAAGAAACATTTCTCATTATCATCAGTGTTACAGTTATGCTACTTACTTAATATTATTTTGTGAAAACCAAGATCCTTTGAATTGATAACAAGTTAAAAAGAACAGCATTTATATACAGTAAAAATGTGTTAATATATTGTGTTTATTAATCTGGTAACTAAAAGTTCAATGTTTTTGTATGATATAAAAAAATAAAAATAAATCATTACATATAATTTAGCTGGAATATAATTCAGATAAAAAAGTTTATTGTTTGTTATGCACTCCAAGACAAACTTTATTCAATTTAAGTGTGTGCATGCTTTTTCAATAATTCAACAGCCCATCATATTATTGACTCCTCACATAAAGAATAACTCAATCGCACAGTCGCATACTTACAGCTCAGTTATGGTGGCACTGGTCAATCCGAGGAAAGCATTACGAGGAATCTTATCTATGTGAATGTTATCTTGTAGATCACTGTAACATAGTTTTGATATAGCATAGATTATTTTTTAACATAGGTCAGCTGTACTATACGATCATTTCTTTAATTTTTTTCAATTTGTATGCTTTTTCAATATGAATCCAGCCGGACCAAGTGAAAAATATACATTAAGACAATGACAGCATGAGTAGAGGCTTACAAAAGAAATTCAAGAGCGGCGGAGTTGATCTTGGAGAAATCAGGCAGGGCTTTAAGACCAGTGTTTGATATAGTCCTAAAGGAACACACACACAGACAAGATTAATGAATGTAATACATCAGAGAGACATTTGTATTTTGTCTTTGTAATATACTCCCTTTAAATTGCTGAACCCCAGCATGAGACCACAATGATTCAGAGTTTACTAGACAAGAGTAATGAAGACAGAAAAGAACTCACAGATACCGTAGCTTTGGAAGTCTCCAGAAGGCATCTTTGAGCGTCACGAGGTTTTTTGATTTTGTAATAGTTCTGATTAGATAGATAGATATATAGAAATGATCTTTCATATTATTAGAAATGATGTTTCATTTTATTTACTAAAGATTTTGGTTCCAATTTTAACATACTATTTTTAAACACTAAAATAAAATTTTTGACAAGAATGTAATTGGACGTAATTTACACACGTAGTGCAGCAACGTACATTTCCTGTAGCTCTGTCAGGTTAGAGAAAGCAAAGGGTTCAATTCGCTCAAGAGCACCATTCTCCGACACCACTCTGAGAAGAAAAATAATGATCATATAGCAACAGATATTATGTCTAAAGCTTTATAAAAACTGGTTGCATTATGACAAAATGTTTACAAAATCTTAAAAACCACGATGCACAGTGTGCACTATTTGCTTGATGATTTCTTTAAAGGAATAATTCATCCAAATATGAAAATTAGCTGAAAATATAATCACCTTTAGGCCATCTAAGATGTATATCAGTCTGTTTCTTCAGTGTCACAGATTTGCAAAAAAGAATAGCATCACTTCACATCACTTGCTCACTAATGGATTAAATACAGTGAATGGGTGCCGACAGAATGAGAGTTCAAACAGTTCATAATAACAACAAGGAATCTACAAGACTCCAGTCCATCAGTTAACATCTTGTAAAGCAGTAAGCTGTGTGAAACAAATCCATCATTAATGTGTTTAGAACTTCAAATAATCACTTCTAGCTAAAATATCTATCCACATCCTCTATCTATAAAATTGCTTTCTCCTGTGAAAATCTGAATCAGGAGAGAAATATGCACAGATCAAACACCATTTACATCTGAAAACAGTTCAAAACAAATATGTCCGTGGTTTTTTAATTTCACTTTTTCACTGGAGGAAACATTACTAGGGATTTTTGCCAGTTCAATCACCGTAATTATGGATTTGTTTCCTACAAACATGCAGCTTTTCCCTTTCAAAGATATTAACTGATAGACTTGAGTTTTGTGGATTTCCTGTATATTATTGTGACATTTTCATCAGCTATTTGGACTCTTATTCTGACGGCACCCATTCACTGGACACATACATTCTCCAAATCTGTCTCGATGAAGAAACAAACTCATCTACATCTTGGTTGGCTTGAGGTAAATTTTCAGTAAAAAATAAAATTATATATATATATATATGTATGTATGTAATGTATGTATGTAATTTAATTTATAATCTATATATATATATATATATAAAATAAAACTGTATATATATCTCTGAATAAGAAAAAAAACACTCTCTCTCAGGTTTTGCAGTTTTGATACTGTGATACATATGTGTTTGGGTCATTGTTAAACATAATGTTCCATATCAAAGTCTAAACATATTCAAACAAGACTAAATATCATGTGTTTATATGCGGTTTTGCATTAAGTGAAAACTAAGCCAAAAGCCAAGAGCAGTTGTGAGCATTCAGTAGCAGTTTCTCTAGGTTTTAAATAATTGATTGAATTCTTTCTAATCTCCATGTGGTTTCTTGCTGAAAATACACTTCCAAGTTTTAATAGTAAACAGCTTGGTGTCCTTCACTCTTTGCACTCACATTCTCTTCAGCTCATGTAGTTCAGACAGGGCTGCTCGGTGAAACACTCTGATCTCTGTCAGCTTGATCTCCCTGCTCAAAATTAGACAGAAGAGATGTGATTCGCCATCCAACAATTTGTTACCATCAAAGTGTTAGAGTTATAAATAGCACAATCTTTTCAGAGGTGAATGTGGTATTATGATTCTATTTCAGAAATAGCCGTTTTTTCCTGCTTTCACCAGATCGCCAATCACTTAATTTGAATCTAATTTAATAAGTCAGAAGATACTGCAACCCTTTTGGTGAGAATTTCTAGGTAATGGGCACCTCCACAACTGCTATTTACTTGAATGGAAAGTATACTACAAATTCTCCTACTTGGTCTTTCTCCATTCCATTATAATGTTGACAATAAAAAGCAGAAACACTTGCTGAAATCAAAACACTCTCATGGCAATTTGTAACTGTTTTACATGTTGGCAAATTGGAGGCTAATTAGCATGAATCTGGACTTTCATGCTTACCTTTTTCCCCTCTTAAAATCATAAGTTCATATATATAAATCACATTGCACAGATTCATGCTTTCAAGCCATACCAGCTTCATTTTCTCATGAGATTGGGCTAGTTTAAATTTAGAATATGAGTGTTAGTGTGTGTGTGTGTGTGTGCGTGCATGCTCTAAAAAACTCTTTCCAAGTATATTTGTGAACTAACACCAATCTTCCACTTCAGGAATCTAATAGGTTCTCATGAAAGTTTGTATGAGCAGAATGAGTCATAGCAGAAACTAGGTCATTCAAGATGCTAAATGTTTTGAGAAATGGAAACACATTTGCCAGTAGCCTATTTACAGACTGCAAATAATCTATTTACTGTCAAGATTTGTGTGTAATTCTTATCGCATGCTGTCATTAGCGTCTGTGTGTTTTTCCTGGGGATATTCATTCCTGTAATCCCTCAGAAACGCAGACAGAACAATAACACAAAGCACTCTGGACATGAATGCCTTGTAAAGCATGCGGTTATAAGTAAATTGTGTTGGTGTAAGAGATACAGATATGAAAGATTCAGATCTTTGTTACATCTTAGTTTGACTGTTTTGATCCTTGTTATGTTTACTTATTTGTTCCTTACTGGGTTTGTGGTGGGGTTAGCTAAATGCCTGATGTAATTCCGTTTGGTGTTTTTAGTGGTGCAGAAATTAAACACTACAGAAGAGTGCAGTGTTTCAGACATTTGCCTTGATATTTACAGTTATAAAGAGAGAAAACATCTGCAGCATGAACTATTCCTATCAAGCACAGCACTGTTCGTTCTTGCAGTCCTGAGTACAGAGTCTGACACGCTGAGACACACAAGCTGAAAAGCTCTTGGTGCTTTTTCCAAAATGGAAAAATCAAGTAATTAACCCAAAGCGCAGACAGCCATAGTGAGGCTCAGAGCTCAAAGGCCCTGTCAGGTTGAAATGTGTGATCCCGGTGGGCATCTTCAGATAGATTGAGCTGGGCAAAATAATCTAAACTGAATGGCAGTCAGTGCAAAACAGAATCAATCCTGGTTAACCTGCTTGTGGAACAAAAGATGGTTTTATTTCATCTTCATGTTTACCCCTCTCTCTTTTTGACTGGTTGAAATAACAAATGACTTCATGGAACACAAGAAAAGCATTTGACATTAAAAACACACTCCCCCATGTCAGGCTTGAGAATTTGTATGAGGAACGGTAGACTTGAGATTACAAAAAATATTTGGGGACTCGCAAAAGATTCCTTGTCAATCACATTCTCTCCGAACCACAATAACAAGCTCTGGAACAATAACAATGTCACTGAGAATCTCGGGTTTTTAATTAGACTGTCAAGCTTTTGAATGGTGTTCATCACTTTCATTACGTTTATTAGGTTTCATTAAAAGTCTTATTTATTGAATAAATGTAGAAAAAGTTCATTAAATATCATGCAGTATTGTTTGTTTTGAATTAGAAAAAAATTCTTAAATAAAATATTTGTATGTAATACGTGAAAAGTCTTAATATTTAATTATTTGTTGTTTAATACTATTTTAGAGTAACTTGTAATCATTATATTTTTAATAAAACTGATTATACTGAATTATGTGCTTACATTTTATACTTGTATTTTACCATATGAGATCACCATATCAGTATTATTTTGGTATTATTTATATAATATTATAATGTTTATTAATATTTAGAATTAATTGTTAATTAAATATTTTCCGTTTTATTTTTAGTTTATTTTTATAGTATACTTGTTAATTTGAGTAATTGTAGTAAGTTTTTTTAAAATCTAATATTTATTTATATTAATTATTTATTATATAATCATATTTTTTTCAGTTAGTTCCCAATGCGACATGTTTATTTTTTTTATCTAATATGTAATATTTTTTTCTATTAATTATTTATAATATATAATATGCATTCATTATTTATTTAGAGAATTAATATCTAACATCGACATTTTTTATTTAAAATTATTTTTCAATTCATGAAAACATTTTTTCATGGTTTTAATTAACAATAATAAACAAATACGTACTATAGCTACAACATCCAGAGCTAGGAAGCATCATAATATTTTAACTGATGTTTCTAATGTGAAATGCTGTATCTAGATGTTATAACTATACATGCATTGTAACGTGTGTGTGTTTTTATACTCACACAAAAGTCGTGTTTTCCGGTATATGTCTTGGCATCTCATGGACATTATTGCCAAGACAGAAGAAATTACAAGTCGAACCATTGAATGAGCAGAAATGAGATCCAACAAGCGTGCCTTCTGCGTGTGACACGAACCAGCCAAGACTAAAGCACAGCATCATCAACAAGACCATCCTCTTTGTCATCTTCTCTTTCCAGGTGGAATGGTTTGTACAGTGTTTGTGAACTGAGGCCTTTAGTGTCTCCTGGGCTCCGCTGATGTTCAGGTGAGGGCTGGGAGAAGATTGGTCTTGGTTAAGAGTCTGTTTGAGTGGTGTTTTCTGGTCGTAGTGGTCTGTTCTAGTGAAGCCGTAGGGAGGCTGATCTTTTTCTGAGAGGCGTTCTGGTCAGAAGCCCTACAGCCAGAGCCAAGGGAGACCTTGGGAGAGAGGTCCTCTGATAACAAACAAATGTTTTGTTCGTTCCTCCCCTCCAAATCCTTATTTCTCTCCTCTCATCATTTTCTTCAAAAAGTGAATGCGGTCCTCCCCATCTATACTGAGCTCTGAAAGTCCCAGAAAAGCTACATATAAAGCAGTCTCCCATTGGCAATATTCATTGCGAAGCTACCATTGTTACTTTTTGTTGAAAGCACTGTGTGAACTACTTGGTAGTTATTTCGCTTTTCAAAAATGTGTGCTTGTGTACAAATTCCTTTTCTGAATGACATGTATGGGAAGCTGTAATGTCTGTCATTATATGAATTACAGCCGGTTTGACGCTAGTTGGCTTGTGAGTGCTGGTCTTACTCAGGGAATGACCTGAGCTGTTTAGTCTTAAAACTTTGTTTGAGTCTGACATGTGCAAGTTTGATAGTAGTGGACTGCGTGTTCAGACACTGACACCAAACAGATACACACGCGCGCACTCTCAGCTTATTCCAGTGCAGTTAAAATGTGATAAAAATTAATTAGACACAGGTTTTTTTAAGATGCATAAAATAAAGTGGGGCTAAATGAAAGCTGAGTAAAATTTATGGAACGAATTGGATCGCGAGTAATTCTTTGTAAAAATGTGGTGACATCCGGGCATTATGGGATGGCATTTTGGTGTGATTTCCATTCAAGTTTCCATTTAAAGTTAGTCATAGGACTCTTAGGGTGTTTTTTTTTACAATGATTGGTTAAACTAACACTTATTTACAAAACTAATTGTAACATAATGTAACTCATAATGTAATTGAATCTTTCTCAATCTCTTCTCATTTCAAATTGTGGTAAATGTAATAATAATCTTTACTGCTAAAATTCTAAGCTTGACCGCCATTAAAAAAAAAAAAATCTATTTGTTTTAATTGCTGTGCATTTGTGCATTGCTGCTTGTGTGTAGTTGTGTTAAAAGTGCGGTGTTTGGAATGCAGCCATGCCAGAGAGCTGTTCAACTGTGGGCTTTATAAAATGGATAACCTTGAGGAGGAGTTAGTAGGGGAAGGGTGTTTTTATTGCTATTATTGCTAAATTCTGTTTATTTGACCTGAACGTAGAATTCAACTGTCGTGGCTTCAAGAAAAACATACTATAATGTTGGATTTTTTTTTAACATGGTTCCCTTTGAGCAGCAGTTTTATTATTCTTTTATTTAGTATTTATTTTTATTATAACACATTTTACTTCAATGCGCAAAAGACATATAATAACACACAAGTACACACAAAAGGGAGAGGAAAAAAACAATAACATGATGCCAGTCGCTCAGTATTAATTCATAAAATATCCGGCCTTCAACAGATAGTAAGTACCTAATAGTATTTCCACACACAAGAAGGGCTAAAAGGTAGAAGCAGCCATTCTTTTCATTACCATATATTCTAATAATAAATGTAACCAATATTTAATGACTGCTTAGTTTTCCAATGCTGGAGAATAGCTTTTAAGCTAGAATTAGAGCAATTTAAACTAATTTTACATAATGTGGAGCAACATCAGTTTTCAAAAATGATCCTTAGAAACAAAATGAAGGAGAAAATAGTGTTTCAATTCCAAGTAGAATATGCAATTTCTCTAAAAAAGCCCAACCAAAAATTCTAAACAGTACTACAATACCATAAGGAGTGGAGGTAAGTATCTATAGGTACTACAGAGATTACATTGGACACAGCAGATGGGTGAATTAAAGGTACATCAAGGTACATCAGGTACAAGGTACATCAGGTACATCAATTTATCTATACTAAGAATAAATTTATATTATTTATGTTATTTATTTATCAGCATTATACATGCATTTATTATTATCATTTATTAACATTCTTTTTGAAGGTGAAACTGTTTTGATTTGAGTGATAAATGCAGAAGGTTGAAGCATATCGTAATATATATATATATATATATATATATATATATATATATATATATATATATATATATATATATATATATATATATATATATATATAAAGGAGGTAATCAGGAATAATATATATATATATATATATATATATTATTCCTGATTTCCTCCTTTATATGTAAACGATTCTCTTTTACGAATAGCATAACTGAATGTTAAATCTTTGAAGGAGATAAACTTATTATTGTCACAGTGTCTGGTCTGTGTTTCTCTGGGTGTCCACTAGTGGTCTCACTTCCCCATAGTCACCCCACTGCAGGCCCTACATTTTCCCACAAGCCTTTGTGCCTTTCTTCACTGTTAATTGCACTCAGCTGTCTCCACTTTCATCATCTTTACCTATCTATATAAATCGGTCTGTTTCTATCTGTTTCATGGAGTCCTTGTTTTCCATCACCCGGCTTTCTCGTGTTCTTCTTGTTTCTTGTTTTGGACTGATTTGTGGTTATGACTTCTTGCCTGTTTTGGATATTGATTTTTGGATTACCCATTAAAACACTGCATTTGGATCTCTCATTTCCGGTGTGCATTCGTTACAATTATCAGTAAATAAATGATGAAGATTAGTTATGCCATGTTGACTCCATTTGCAGCAATAAAGAGGTTTTATTTGTTCAAATAGAAATCAGGACTATACTAAATTGGAGAATGTATACCTGGATCCGTTAAAGATTTAGTCATATTTTTAGTTTCCCACCAAGTCTTGGGAGTCGACGAAATTAGTGCCAGTTAAATAATGACTATAATATTTTCATTTAAAATGTAATTCCCACATTATAATTGGAGCTTTAGATGCTTCTAAACGCATACAATGCTGCAATAATTAGAAACAACAGTGAAGCAAAGTGAATATTTATGTCAATGCCTGTTTCATTACAACAGAGTCCCAAAAGCGAGAATGAGGGAACGGGGAAATGAGACTCCATCGCTGCATCTGTGTGAAATACGTAATTAAGCCCTCTCAGCTAAATTCTTATTTTACCTTGATGATAAAGATGGTGAAGGTGCTAAAAATAGCTGGGTGGGTTAGGCAATCAGAGAACCGTTCCTGTCTTATCAAGCCCAGGTGAATACACAACAGAGTGCACAGGAAACCACAGAGCTACTGTAATAAAAGGTCAAGGTGAGCAAAAAATGTGACATACTTACATACTTGACGTAATAATACCAACATTGTTTATATACTATTATAGTTTTTATTAATATTTTGTATTCACTTTGATATTTCCTTTTAAAATTTTGTTTAAATTTTAGTTACATTTTTTGTAATTTTACTATGCACTTTATTCATTTTAATGTATTATTAATTTTAGTTTTAGTATTTATAATTTTTTATTTCCAGTTAGTAATTGTAATGCTTCAGCTTAAACTAAATGAGAAATTAGAAATGTTGCAACTAACTGAAATAAATTCAGGTTTATCATCTAATATTTCCTATATTTCAGATTCATTTTTAAATGGCAAAAATGTTTAATGTTTAACGATAATAATTCTGTTATCTACTTATTGTTTTTAAATATTAAGCATTCTTAGGTGTTTTGAAAACACTTAATAATAAATAGCATGCTTAAAACAAGATAAACTGATGATTGATGTTAATGTTTAAAATATGAAAAAAATATTTGCGGGGTAAAAAATTGGTTTAAAAATGATATTATATGTGCAAAGTCGTATTATCTTCCAAACATTACTTCTCAAGTAGATCAGATATGTTTTCTGAAAAACAAGACAAAAAGACTGATTAATAATAAAAATGTTCATTTGCATATCATCACCAGTACTGCAGATTGAACTTGACATTGGATCGTCGTTACACACAATAGGTCAGCAGGGGGCAGGAGAGAACCACAAGTGAAACTAACCAGGCCTATTTGCCCTTCACACCCTTCTATGCAGTAGCTGCTCATGGCAATACTGTTGTAACCTATTCATGTCAACCTACATTTGTGCTACTGTTCATGTTTGCTTACAATAAAAAACCCTGTGTTATATGTATGGATGAGCAGAGTAAGATTTCATGTTGATGATATCACAAAGTTTACTCTATGTTGCAAAGCATACATGTTTTATGTGGGGAAATGAACCCTAATCCATCTATATCTTTAAAATGAAACAACGTTTACCCATTTGCCCTCACAGACAGTCACCTCTGGATGTTGTACTTCGCTTTGAGCCAGCTGCAAGCTGTGATCTGGATGTTCATAGCCTGATGTCTATCTGCCTGGAGCCTTGTGCTATCTGCCTACACACAGCGTAGGCTACGGCATTCTGCTTTCCTAGTGATGTGCTCCCTTTCTGATGAGATCTTCAATTTTGTTCTCGCTTCCGTGGATACAGTAGCCCCAAAAGATGTAGCATCTGATAATGGGGTTGAAAAAAGACCATATTGCTGCACAAAAAAGCATCTGCTTGGAGCAACGGTGTGAAAGATACATGTAAATTAGTATATTACAACAATACGAGAGTTATTTAATTCATGAGCACACATATACAGCCTGTGAACCTGACCAGTCTGTTCTGTTGTTTAAGCAAGAAATACCTCACAGATCTCACTCTGTTTTCAAGACCATCAGCAGAGACATATTGTGTCTTTCTGTGGAGACATGATAAGATACGCTCTGACAGCTACCTGATTCTCTTCACACTCTTTCATTGGCAGGAGCAAAAAAGCGCCAAGGGCTCAGGTGTACGGGGACTTTGGGATAATGAAGGATTTTATAACTTTTTCCCCCTCAAGCAAGTCTGAACATAGTGGATCTTGTCCAGAAATTTGCATTGTAATGTGCTGTTGCATCTGTTTGCTTTTTCAATTTTGAGAAGGTGTCTGTTAGTAACAGTATACTGCAGAGTCTTCAGAATTTGTATATAGTTCACCTAAAAAATAAATAGCTGAAAATTATTATTTTTCTTCATCATGGGAACAGATTTGGAGAGATTTAGCCTTATCAGTTAATCCTCTGCAGTGAATGGGCACCACCGAATGAGAGTTCAAACATCTGATGAAAACATCACAGGAATCCACATGACTCCAGTCCATTAATTCATTTCTTGTGAAGTGAAAACCTTGCAGGTTTGCAATAAGTTGTTTTTAACTTTGAACTCTTGCTTCAAGATAAAATAGAGTCCTCTATTCATAATATTGCATTCTCAAGTGAAAAAAAGTTATCTTGTCTGAATCAAGAGAGATATGCACACCAAAAACAAATGTGTATGTTCTAAACAAATATAAAAAATAGTTTAGAACAAATAGATATGTTCTAAACAAATATACTGGTGGATTGTGATGTGAGAAGACAACAGGGGATGGACTTTATCAATGGACTGGAGTCATGTGGATTACTTGTGGAACTATTGTTTTTTTATCAGCTCTTTGAACTCTCATTCTGACGGCACCCATTCTCTGCAGAGTATTGTAATGTTAAAGTTTCTTCAAATCTGTCTGGATAATGAAACAAACTCATCTACAGCTTGGATGGCCCCTGGCGTGAGGAAGATTTCAGCAAATTGTCTCTTTTGAGTGAACTATTCCTGTAATATAATGTTACTTCACATTGGAAATATGTCAAATTAGCTAAATTAAGTATCGATCTAAAATGAAAACAGTGACTATGATGTCACCAGGCCATGACTCAGTGAAACACAAGGTTGCTTTTCTTCATTTCTAACAGGTAGGGTCCGTAGAGAGCGCTGGCAGTGAAGAAGCACAGGAGAATTGGATCCGTGAAATACTACTTTCTAACAATGGTTGTTTCGGCAGTTGTTGACATCAGCAGATGACATGCAGCAAAACATGTTATGTCTTGGACTGGTGAAGTCAAACAAAGCCAGTTCTTTTTTCCTTGAGTCTATTATTGTATCATGAAAGGAGGGTGCGGGAAATTCTTATGAGTGACATACTCCTTCATGCTCTGGCAGTCTTCTCTTTCTCTGTCCCTCATTTTCCTCTCTCTCCCACCCCACCCCAATCATACCCATCAACCTCATTAACAGTCCACATCCAGGAGCAAACCAAGCGTTCAGCTTTGAGAAGAGAGGACAAAGTAGCATGCTCTCCTGAGGAAATCATGTTGACATTTTGTCAAGTCAGAGTGTTGGTCCAGCTTTCTTCCGTGGAACTGGGTTTCTTTTAAAATGATGCCATTAGGAAGATTTTTTTCCGTTTCCAATCCACTATTTCTTCTCTTGAGTAGTTTTTTAAGATCCCTCAAAGTATCTGTTTTTGTGAGGTATGGAATAAGCAGGGCACTGTAGGGCATTTTATTCTACGTTAAATTACTCTAGTTTACTTACCCTCACATTGTGACTGATATTGATAAAAAAAGGTGCATATATATCACACTAGTCCATATATGTATATGTACACAAACACACACACATACACACACATACACACACCAAATGTTACAATTGTGTAATTTATGTAATTTTTTTTATTTATCATATCACGTATCGTATCATATGATATCATATCATATCATAGCAAGGTAGTTTTTTTATTAAATGAATGTTAATCAATGTTGTACACCTGTAAACTGTCAGATGTATGCTGATGATAGTTATATACTTGCATACTAAAAGTAAAAAGCAAGCCGTTAATAACATAATAGTTACAATTAAATTTAATTACAATAAAGAGTTGTAATATTTATATATAAAATATAAGACATTTTTTAATAATATAAATTGCAATATTTGATTTTAGCATTACAAAAATATATAAAATATTATGTATAGGCCTATTTGTAAAACTGATGTATTAAATGGTCTCAGATGCTTGGACCCCAATATATATAGATATTAGTTAGGTAGGTCTATTTAGATCTAGAACGAGCTAGTTTCATATCTCTGCACTGTTTGAGTTATATATGAGTGACATGGCAAAAGCTTTATGAATTCAGCAGATGCTTTGAAAATCCCAGTCATGGCTGAACGTTTCTGCATTGTCCTTCATTTCATTACACAAGTCCTTCATAGTCATTACCTCTGCCTGAAGGAGGCTTGTGTTGCTCTTTAACTGCACTCCAGATAATCCTGTTTGATCAGAGAATAACTATTCAGTGTCACTTAATAAATACTAACTGGGTTGAATTTGAATAAACAAATAATGTGTTTGGAATTCATTAGTAATTGACTTTAAATATAAGGCTCAAGGACTTAAAAGATTTTTTACACACATGTTTGTTTTGATGTTAAACAAAGTTCTTTAAGTGATACCACATGACTAGGTTTTGTCCTTGATTCAAAGCAAACATCAGCATAGATGACAGTCTTGTAAATTACTGCACGTTTAGATAATTCGACATGCACATTGAGTTGACAGAGCCGACCGAAGATGTGCATAAATTTACACGCGGCAGCTTTAGCGCCACTGAAATCAATGACCAGAGGTGAAAACCTCATCAATGCTTATTGGACAAATGGTGACCTTCTGCAATAATGAACAGCAATCAATTTTACAGCATCATTTAAACTTTAAATGGGGAAAAGGATATGCTGAAAAAGCCTTTCTCTGCGAAACACGAGGGGTTAAAAACCACCTCAAGATTGCATTCGCAGCAGCTGACCTGAATCAATGCATAAATCATATCAATCTATGAAGGTTAGATGGGGTCAAGGCAACCGCAAACATAAAGCATTCAATATTTCATGACTTCCAGAGTTCTTCTAAGATAGAATTTGTGATGCAAGAATTTGCTTTTGTGGAGAGTGAGTTATTATTTTAACTGCTAAATGTCTTGGTACACACCTGGCAGCTCACAGTTTTGAACTCGGTAGGATGCTTTCCACAGTCTGTCACACTGCATGTATACATCTCATGTGTGTTTCTTTGTATTCACCTGCTCGAATAAAGCTAGCTTCTTTTTTTATCGTTTCCGTTTTGCACTGTTGTCGATTTGCCCCTCTCCCTGAGGAGGGTAATGTATTTAATTTTTTTCTACTGAGATGAGTCAGCAAATCACACCATTATTTCACACTAACTTTCGTGGCTGTAAATTCAACTAGATGTTCATAAACTCTCCCTGTCGGCTATTTATGTCTGAGGTGTTTGGGGTGTAACAATGAGTTGGTGAGGTTTCTTGCTGAATTTATGGTCTGCCATGTCAGACTCTCACATTGAATTGCCCCCTTGAAGTTTCACCCAAGACTCTGTTCTCCTCTACTTCTAATGGAGAGAGCGAGCTGGAGAGCGTTGTCTGAGTTGTTAGTTGCCATCTTCGTTGAAGTTTGCTGTGCAAAATCTGTCCTCTCGCACAGAAGTAACACAAAAAGTCTCTCTCAAAGAATTGTCTCTGGGGAGAAGAATCTAAAATTCTCTTTTAGGAAAGTACAGAGTCAGGCTTTTAACCCCCCATACTTAAAAATAGAAATGTGGGGTTTCGTGACTTTATTATGTGTGAGGAAAGCAGTGGAAACGAAACATTTGACAGCATCATCTTTCCAATTCATTCACCCTTTTGTATTCTCAAGGCAACTCTGGATATTTGTGTACCCACTCAAAGGAGAAAAAGTGTTCTCACTATGGTCACAATCTTCCCTGACTTTCTTATGCTTGGTCAAATGGCCCATAGGAAAACATCTGCATATAATATATGCTGTTACTGACTGTATATAACTGCAATATGGGTCCATATACAAAGGTCATTTTATGTTACAATGGATGGTATTGAGTCATCTTGGACCTATGCTAACACCATTAGATATTCACTACATGATTATTGTACAGAATGCACAGTGAGTAGAATTAAAGAATTAAAGCAGAGACACAGAGAGAGATTGAGAGATAGATGTTAAGTAAGTGCCGATGCCATGAGAGAAGAGCAACCAATGTTTGATCAGCTAATTAGCTAATTAGCTGTGATCACCATGCCATGTGCATTTCTGATACCTCTCACATGTTACAGGTGCTAATATACTTCCATACATCCATCTCTTCCTCTGGCTGCCTGAGTGTCCTACCTACTTTTTCTTTTAGTACATCATCCAGATCTTTCTCTCTGTTTTTAACATACATGACTGTGCTTAGAACAGTAGGGGTGTCTCATTTTAATAATGGTAGGACACTGATAGGTCCTCTAATGTAAAATATGCTGCATAGTGAACAGAAACACTCTAAAGCTGTTGGTCAATTAGAATATGCAACGTTAACACATTCTAAGCTATTTGAAAGAAAACACTGACAACACTCGTGGTATATGTGCATTGCATATGTCTAAAAAACATGTAGTAGATTTCTAACGGTGTCCACACATCTATATACAATATCATCAAAACACACAGGGACTGCAAAAGTGAACGATGTTCCAATAATATCCAATAACTTTCTTGACAAATCGCTTTTTCTGCTTGATTTTTAGCACTCTTTAATGCTTACAAATATTGCAGTGTGTTTCAGTGTTTAGGTGATATTTCTTGTTGAGTTTGGATGATACCTAAATATTGATACATGATTTTGTGCTCCTCTGCCTCTTGCAAAAGTGTAAACATGCAAAAAGAGAATGAAGCAGTTAAGATTTAAAACTGAATAAATGTGTTAACTGCATTAACACAAAAATAGCATTGTTGAATTTGTTTAACTGCATGTGTTACCAAATTAACTTTAAAACCACTATTCAAGTGCCTCATCTTCTTATGCAACTGCATTATTATATTCTCACAGCAGGTTTTTCCTTTCACTTTATTCTCGAAATATCTGGCAGTATAGTGGATGGAGAATACTACTTTCTATCTAAAGGACAATATTCTGAAACTTTTACGTCCAACATGCGTTTCCATCCCGCGTTGGATTCTACTGATGTTTTCCTTCTGTGTTTCTCTCACAGCCCTTTTATCCAAACAAACAACTGCAGAACATCCCTACCAAGACACACTCAACCCTCTACAGAGAGGCGGACTTCAAAGCACTGCTGTCAGACAATAGAAACCTCGCACCTTTCCTTTCTAAATGATTCATTCTTTACTCTGTCTCTCTTTCTAATCTGCATGAGCCCAAAAATCCCCATGGAATCGACGGAGCTGAATTTCACTCAGGCATTCTCTCTGTCACCAGGAGAAAAACGACCATTCAGGGCTGGCATAACCTTCCAAAAGTGAATTAAGAAAACAAAAACCAAAACAACAACAACACAAACGTAGTGCTGGAAAGAAATTCTGGGACGAAAAAAAAAATAAACAAAAAAATCTCCTTATTTCTATTCAAGAATGCCAACATATTCAATCAATTCAATTCAAGTTTGTTTTTTTTTAGCGCTTTTTACGATACAAATCATTACAAAGCAACTTTAAAGAAAATTACATTTCTACAATATTTAGTAGTTGCTTATAAGTGGTGACTGTCAGTTTGTGTGCATATGACAGGATTTTTCAGAAAAATGTATACAAGACGTAGTCAACCAGACGATGAACATTATTAACAGCAATTATTATATGATGAATACTACTGTTTTTTTGTCCAATATTTAATATCTCTGTCTTTTTAAAAAAATGATTGGTCATCCAATCTTTTACATTTTTAACACACTCTGTTAGCTTAGATAATTTAGAAGTTTAATCTGGTCTCGTTGAGATATATAGCTTGGTATCATCAGCATAACAGTGGAAACTAATGCTGTATTTTCTAATAATATTACCAAGGGGCAACATGTATATTGAAAATAGAAGGGGCCTGAAACCTGACTGAAATTCTTCATACAGATCATTTTTTTTTTGCAGGAAGGAGCTCAATTGAGCAGACACAATTTTTTCAAAAAAAAATTGACATAAATGGAAGATTTGAAATAGGCCTAGAATTTGCCAGTTCACTAGGATCTAGTTTTGGTTTCTGGCTTAATAACCGCCAGCTTAAATTGTTTTGGGATGTGACCTAAAGATAACGACGAGTTAATAATATTGAGAAGCAGTTCTTCGGCTACAGGTAACAACTCTTTCAGTAATTTAGTGGGTACAGGTCTAATAAACATGTTGTTAGTTTAGATACGGTGATGAGTTTATTTAGCTCTTCCTGTCCTATAGTTGTGAAGAACTGCAGTTTATCTTTGGGTGCGATGGATGAAACAGAAGTATTAGACGCTGTAGAATCTACATTCGCTATTATATTTCTAATGTTACCTATTTTATCAGTGAAGAAATTCATGAAGTCATTACTATTAAATGTTGATGGAATATTATAATCAGGTGGCGTCTGGTTATTTGTTAATTTAGCCACTGTGCTAAATAAAAACCTTGGATTGTTTTGGTTATTTTCTATGAGTTTGTGGATATGCTCGGCCCTGGCAGTTTTTAGAGCCTGTCTATAGCTGGACATCTATAGCTGTTTTTCCACGCAATTCTAAAAACTTCCAAGTTAGTTTTTCTCCATTTGCGTTCAAGACTACGAGTTTCTTTTTTGAAAGAGTGAGTATTACTGTTATACCATGGCACAGTATGTTTTTTCTAACCTTTTTCAATTTGATGGGGGCAACAACTTCTAATGTATTAGAGAAAATAGTGCTCGTGTTGCCAGTCATTTCGTCTAGTTCATGTGTATTATTGGGTACAAATAGCAGTTCAGATAAATCAGGCAGGTTATTTGCGAATCTGTCTTTGGTGGATGGAACAATAGTTCTGCCAAGATGGTAATGCTGAGCCATATAGTTAATATCAGTGATACGCAGCATGCACACATGCTTATAACAGTAGTTTGGTGGAGTAGACTCATTAAGGCCAATATAATAATTTGGTTTTAGCCAGGTTTCAGTCAAGCAGAGTATATCAAAACTATTAACTGCTTTGGGTGTGAGTGATCTAATATTTATGAGCCCAAACTTTAAAAATTGTTTTTGTTCATTTACTTTATATTTTTCTGGTTTAATCGCGATACGATTTTCTAGATCCTACATTAAATTAATATTTTGACCTCACTATTCGGGGGACAGACACAGTCTTAATAGATTGGACAGTGCAAGTTCTTCTATCATTTGAACGTGTAGAACAAAATTCATCATGATAGTTATTTGAGAATTGGCTTACTAGTCACATGGAGCGAAGTGTCCTGGAGATGTTGTCAGAGAGCAGCTCTACTCTGACTCAGCTGGGGTGCAAGCCATCCGCGCAAAACAGCCTAGGACGCTCCCAGAAAAGATTCCAATTATTAACAAATAGCAGTTTCTGTTCTTTACACCATGACAACAACAATTCATTTAAAGCAACAAGTCTACTGAACCTTTCGTGTCCTCGTCGATACGTGGGCAGTGGTCCTGACACGATGATCATGGCCGCGGGCATCGTGCTGCGAACGGTCTCGATCAGGCTCCTGAAGTCCCTCTTCAGCATCTCCGTCTGCCGCAGCGTGGTGTCGTTAACCCCGGCGTGAAGCACGACCGCTCCGGGGCTCTCGTCAGCCTTCAGGATCGCGGGTATCTGCGCAGAAACTTTAAGAACACGAGCACCAGGGAAACAGTGAGTGTGCACTTTACCTTCAGCTATTGTAGCATGGACGTGTCGGACAATGGAGTCTCCGATGATCACACCGTCATGTCCTGTCTCGTGGAGGGGAGTGAAGTGGTTCTGGGTGGAGATCTCGAAGACCGGAGGGGGAGAAGTCGTCGCTCGGGGCCTAGCTCGCGTTCTCCGCTGTGGATGCACCCAGGGTCCGTGGTGTCCCAGTGAAGGACATCTGGGAAGATCTCGTCCTGGGTTCACCGGGCCTGTGCAGAGAAACACACGGAGTAGACGTGGTGGGACTGTTAGCAGCACACTGTATACTTACTCCGGACTTGTGAGCATCATCCCGGGAGGTTTCCAGCGCAGCTCTCCACTCTCTCAGTTGGGCCTGCCTCACCTCCAGGTCATGAATCTGCTTCTCCACAGCCTCCAGCTCGACAACGTGTCCTCACCTGCAATCAAAGGAAGACATACATACGCCATTAAAGCAAGTAACAGTGAGTAAAGCAATGGCAATGTGTGTGAATAGAGTATTAGCAATGCAAGTGCGGTTAGCAGCAACCACGCTACCGATGCTAACGGACTATAAGCTAATAGCGGAACCGGGTGATCAAAATAAAACTAGTGATAATGAGGTGTTCTGATTGTGTTTTTTTTGTAAAATACGATAGAGGATATATTCACACCTTATAGAAACTGACACCGTTATCTATTGAGTGAAATGAATAAATAAAATCCCATGCTGTGACAGACATGTGTGTGGTGCCACACTACATACACACATGCCCTCATTGACATAAGCCAAAGCTGTCAAAGTTTTCATCAACATTCAAACCTACCCGCTGAGCCACACGTTCTAACCTGCACACATTTAAAAGCACCCACACACAATCACATTTATTCACCTTGTCTGTTTTTTCCGTCGTTTTGCTCCCAGAGACCCTGGCATGATGCATTAGATCGGCTGTCACATAACCGGCTGGTACAGAGAGGGTGGGACTGCCTGTGATTGATGGCATGAGGATAAAGCATGATTGGCTCTATGAGTAATGATCATGGTGAGTGAGAGTGACACAGTGGAAAAGAAACATGAAGTCAGGAAATGATTATGGCGGGCCAAAACAAATGACAGCTTCTCTGACATCACCCACTGCCCGATGACACACAGCAGAGCGATGAGGGTAGTCAGAGAGATTGAGCTCTTGCCTGCCTTCTCTACTGTGATGAACAATGCACCATTTGCCCGGGTTTCATAGCTCCGTGTCACACTGAATACGAGTGCACAGAGGTACGTCAATGTGGAGTGATCTATTTACCTTAAATGATGCACATGAGGTCATGCTGGTGTTATTAGCTCTGCTCCTAAATGCTGTGCTTTGCACAATGCAATACCTTAGGGATACTTCACCCAAAAATAAAAATTCTTCCATCATTTTTTTCATCCTCATTACATCCGAGATGTATATGACTTTCTTTCTTTTGTGGAACACTGCAAGGAGTTTTTAGAAAAATATGCCATCTCTGTGAGTCCATCTAATGCAAAAAGATGGCCCCCTCAAAACTGATGCTTCAAATACCACTCAAAATGAAAATGACTGTAATCCACATGACTCCAGTTGACGAATCAGTGACAGTCCTCCGTGCTTCTGTTTAACTTTGTGTTTTCATCAAGCTTAACTTTATGTTCATTTTCCGTGATTTTAGAATCATCAGCTTTGAGGGTCCCAAATATCTGCATAATATGGACTCATGGAGATTTTTGGTGGAGTATTTGCTAGGGGTGTAACGGTTCACAAAATTCACAGTTCGGTTCGATACGATACACTGATGTCACGGTTCGGTTCGGTACGGTTCGGTACGTTTTAGATACAGCAAAATGTAAAAACATCTCAACTTTTCAGACTGTCGCAAGCTCACCGCGGGTCATGTGACAAGAACTAACCAATCAGCTTCATCCTTTCCCGTAACAACGTTGAAAGCTCAGCCAAGATGAAGGAACAGCTGATCATAGTTGTATATGGATTTCAATTTTGAAATAAATTTAGTAGCAGTGCTAGCCTACTTCAAGCGATTTTTAGAGCTGGAAATCCATTTATCCTTTGCTGAAATTTCCGCGTCTTCATGGAGAGAGCAGGTCATTGTTGCTTAGCAAAGGCAGACGCCTCAGGGGCGCAACTGCCCGAGCGCTTTGGAAAGGAGAAGAAAGACGCGCCTAGCGTTTTCCACTTGTTTTTAGCCGCGATATGTGAACGGCCCCTACGGCGCTCGCTCACTCAGCACGCGCTGAAGGCTCGTTGCAAAATTTCTAATGCATTTAACAGACCAGAAATAGAAGATCCTCCAATAACCAACAGGTCTGGTGTTTGGGTGCACTTTGGATTCCCAAACACCAGACCTGTTGGTTATTGGAGGATCTTCTATTTCTGGTCTGTTAAACGCATTGGCTATTTTGCAACGAGCCTTCAGCGCGTACTGAGTGAGCGAGCGCCTGACTGATTAGCCTAACATAAATATATAAGTTGGTGTTTTTTTCTTCTTCGGGGGTGTCAGGGGCGTTGCCTGTTACGTCGTTTGGGTTATTGGGCTACCTTGTTGAACGCATATCATTATATTTCACTTTTTTTTTTCAAATATAATTAATTAGTCCAACGAACCGTTCGGTACATAATGCGTACCGCGTACCGAACCGAAAGCCTCGTACCGAACGGTTCAATACGAATGCGCGTATCGTTACACCCCTAGTATTAACATACATTTTAAAAAAAAAAAAAATACAAAAATTCGGTGCCGGGAGAGCTCACCCGTTGCAGCCAAAAAACAAAATCAAAACACATGCAAATAGAAAAAAACACAAGCAAATTGAGAAAACATCTTCATCAGTTTGACGACACATGCTGCAAATGCTCACGACGTAAACAAATACAGAAACATGCTGCAAATACTCACAATGTAAATAAATACAGAAACACACTGCAAATATTCACAACTAAGACAGACATTCACTGCAAATACTTACAGTGCAAAGAAATAAAGAAACACACTGCAAATACTCACAATCCAAATGCAGAAACACGCTGAAAAGACTAACAATGCAAACAAATACAGAAATTCACTGCAAATACACACAACATAAACAAATACACAAACATGCAGCAAATACTCACAGGTGCAAACAAATACAAAAATACTACAAATACTCACAAGGCAAACAAATACAGAAATGAATTCTTATGATTTGCCTAAATTCCAGTGATTGTGTTAGGGGTGAGGTTTATGGTGGATCTTCATGCTTCTCTTACATTCTCTAAAAGTCATATGTTTTTGTACAATTCACATCATATGAATTTATATGATATCGTGTCCTTTTAAAATAGTTATGGTTTCCTATGAGATTGGGTTGGTCTGGACATCTACTAGTGAAGGGGAAGTCCAGTTCTTTGTTGTGAACTGGTTCTTTCAGACAGTTTAAAAAATTTTTTTTTTTTTTAAATAAATAAGTAAAAAACTTTTGCATCAACATCAAGTAATCAAATAATGACATAATTAACATGTAACACTATCATCATCTTAGGTGAAGTTAAAGACAATACTCAGTAGTAAAATTATTTCTCATGCTTCACATGTTGATCGATGCTGCCTTGGAATTTGGCCAAAATATCTTAGGAGGCAGAATAATTCAGTTTCGGAACAGCCTTTGCAGCAGGAGAGCGCCTATTATGTCATGAAATTCTGCCTTACTAGATTTATTTTTTCGCATATGAGACTAGCACACATTTCCTGTGATTCTAGCGTTTAGCATGCTGATGCACCTTGGTCGGGTTTTGTTAGTTTTCATGGAAACACACACAAACGCAGGTAAACACACACTTTAAAGGTTACAGCTGATAGGAAGCCCAATATATTTTGTGATGGTAGGTGAAGACCGTCTGAGTCTCTCATCTGTCAAGCTCTTTTCAAAATATCAATGTAGTTCCTCAGTCAATCACCCACGACAGTAGAGGTGTCCCACATGCCTGTCTGCCAGGTACACTCAGTGCATGAGAAGAGCCTCTTTCATCTGTTTGACTGGATGGCCCCTGCGCTACACAATGAGAGCATTTATTCAAATGTAGCACACAGTCATGCATATCAATGAGTGTTATGAGTGGTGAAGCAGTTATTTGACAGAACTGGCAAAATTCCCAACTATTATAAGTACAGAGTAAATTCTATTACAGCTATCACAACTGAGAAAATTCAAACAGAATATTATCGTACTGGAGCAACTCTCTTAGATTCCAGATGTTTAATTTTCTTTTAATGTGGTGGTTCACACACACACACAAAAAAAAATCAGTTATTTACTCACCCTCATATCACTTCAAAAACGGATTTCTTCTTTAACATTACGGTAAGTACATGATGATGACAATGCTTTATTTATTTATTTACTGTTCTTTTCAAATCTATATTAAAATAAGTATATAATTAAGATTAAGATTTAGGAATAATTACGTTTTTTTTTTTTTTTTTTCTGAAAGAAGTCTCTTTAGCTCACCAAAGTGTTAGGTTTGGATATTATTACAATTTAAAATAACTGTTTTCTATTTCAATATATTTTAAAATGCAAAGCTGAATTTTCATCTATTACTCTGTCTTCAGTGTCACATGATGCTTCAGAAACCATTCTGATAGGCTGATTTGGTGGGATTGGTGGAAAATATCACAATTTCCTCAAAAATATGAAGTGGCGCATCATATGTAATGTAATGTTGCTGCTGGAAAGTCAGTTGTGCAATCATAGGAATAAAAATTATAAAATGGAAATCAGTTATATTACATTTTACTAATATTTCATAATACTTCTGTTTTTTAATGATTATATAAATGCAGCTTTGGTGAGTAGTGTACGTTTACTGATACACGCTGATTTTGACTTTGAGTGCAAGTCTTCATTGTCCATCCTCACATGTGCAGGTTTCATATAATCTAGAACAGTTTCCTGGCACCCTGCCATTCATATTCCATCCAGAGAAATGTCAGGGCTCTGCAGTCTTCTCTAGGGTCAGTGCTCGGATAGACAGACAGCCCAGAGGCTCAGCTGTGCCATCGCCAGCGGAAATAGAAGAGGTCACTTTCTGACCTGTGAAACACCTGAATGAAGATTTAAAAAATCAATGGAACTCTCTCCCTGAGTGTTTTGCCATTTTTTTTTATTAGGTTTGCCTGAAAAAACAATCCACTCACTGAGATCACAAAACTGTAAGTTAGTTTTCTCCTTGGTGGCTAAAGCTAAAAAAGGCCCAATTTAGTATAAAAATAGCACAAAATGTAGCTGGGAGCAGTCATTTATGCTACCCCTTTACAAAAAAAGTTAAATTCATTAAGATTGGTATTTATACATTTATAAATATATAAATGTTCATCGTTAATGTTCATTCATAATGCATGAAGCTGTTAATTTATAACTTGAAATGTTATAAATGTATTAGTTCATGTAGAAAATAGCATTGACCTAGATTAATAAATGTTGTAAAGTTAGTAAAATTATAAGTTATACAAAACCCCAACTGAAATTATAACCTCTGTACTTTTCCAAAGAATAGATGTCACACTTTTGAGCTCATTAAGCACAGAGGAAGCATGTTATTATAAAATTGGTCCCATAACTATGAATATAAAAAATATCCTACTGCAGTATATCTTTGATCAGTGTGAGGAATCAATTATATGCTGATGGCATCACAGCCGTGGCTTTAAAGCACGCTGTCTTCACCAGAACACCTACATGTAACTTCCAGAAGATTTGGTCAAGCCTCAGGCAAACCTTCCCAATTTATCTTTCAGGTACAGCAGGGGGAATAAGAGGGAAAGAAAAGAGATGTACTTCAAAATGGAAGCAGTGCTAATAATAAAGATGAAAAGAAAGGGATGGAAGGAATGACAAGCAATAAGAAGAAGATGATGTGTTGTACTTGGTGTCCTGGTTTAGCCGTCCCTTTCATGCTTCTGTCTGAGTGATAAGCCTTTCCTTTGCCCTGGAGAGAAAAGAAGCCAGCTCTTTGTGTCTATTTCCACGCTGCAGAGATCACGAGATATCCGTTTATGATTAGTGTTCTATGCAGCAGTGGCACCAGTAACATAACATAAAAAAACCTCTGAAAATACAAACAGGATCTGCTAGACTAATTGCATTGTGTGAGATGATGACATTTAAAAAGGCTTTAAACATGTACATTCTGATAATTATGAAGCCATCTGGGATGTGGAACCAATCACAATATAAACACTCCCTTGTTGCTTCTCGGCACACGCATCATCGCCCCTCTTCACTACTGGAAGTGTGTGATTTGATGGGAAAGCTTGCCATTCCGTCCTCTGGTTGGAAATCGTCCTACTGCAGTGATAGGGCTATCTCATCAAAGGACAACAGCAGAAGTGCACAGAGCCCCTGCCGGTAGGCCATATTGTGAACATGAATTGTATTCTTTTATTTTCTTTGATGGTGTAACAGGTCTATCTTAAGCAGCTTTGGAAATGGGGCATCATATAGAAGAAAGGCAATGTCATCGACATCCAACCGTTTTTATGATTGCAAGGCCATTGGCATGGTACAGCCCGTCTTGAAATGAGATTGGTAACTGTGGTTCTGGGTGGAAAATCTTACTGTTTAAGTATTCACAATACTCAAGGTCATAGGATGTGGCTCCTTCTCACTCACATGTTTGGCTTGGAGTTTTAAATTGCATTTTGCTTTTTACCATTCAGGTTAAAGCCATCCTATAATAAGGGTTATCTTCAACAGCAACACATTTAACAGAATATTACTGGTTGGAAGCTACGCTCTTGAGAGCAAGACATTTCTGATGGTTTAAGCAATAGGTATATCTCTGTAGGATCTGTGCTGATGTGTTTCGTTTCTTTTATAGCTATAGTTTATTGTCTGTTAAACGTTTGCTAAATTATTTCTATAACATAAAGACATATAGTTGTGTCAGCAGTGATGACTATGAACTAGAAAAGAGTGTCAAGATTCTTAAAAATGGTTCCCTTTGTGTTCCACTGAAAAATCGATCAATACATAATTAAATAACAGCGCAACTTGGAACATTTGAGGTTGTGTTAAAGACAGATTTCTTAAGTGAATTATCACTTTAAATCACACAAATGAATCATTCGTTTCAATTCACTCATTTCACTTGGCAGCCATCTTGGCAATTCCCCCAGGCAGCAATTTTCTATCTAGGCAACAGGCATAGCTTTTATCGACTTGATAAGACTGAAACCTCCTGTTGGCAAAGCTTATGTTCTAACATGTCAAATCCCCATTGAAATTGGACAAAATATTTTGAATGGAAATTCTGGCGTAACAACAAAAAAGAGGGATAATGTCACAGTATTATAAGCCTCATATACAGATTTATAAAGGATGGACAATATTCCTACTGAAATACCTCTGCAGTTCTTTTCAACATCAATTTTTTAAGAAGCCTCTATGCTATTAATCTTAAGCAATGCATTTTCATGCAAAGCTATAATGTTGGATTATTTAAGCTGAATTCCTAATGTACAGGCACTGACAGCTTACTGAACACAAACACTTCCTAATTAGTCCTAGACAAAATCCTGGATTTTCTCTACTTCATATGTTATCATATTTCATATGTTATCATATTCAAATACCTGCAAAGACAAAAAAAAAAAAAAAAAAAAAAAAAACAGTCCTTGGTTTGTCTGTTCAGCTTGAAAATGAACCATTGAAATGTGGTAGTAATGAAAAATCCACAGTGTTCTGGTACGTTCTCCATCCTAAAGTACACTTATCATATAGGATTTATGTGCCGCCATTCATCTACTCACTTTAAAAAATGACATTACCCAGGTTCATCATCAATACAATGGCTGAAAAGAATTCCCTGATATTTGGCCATGTTACTGAACATTAGCCGAGATATATGAGCTGATTTGACTAAGTTTAAGATGGAGAATGAGGCATGGATCGGTCCGACCGCCTCTGGTGATGATGTTGAAGCTAGTTTCGTGCTTCTCCGCTTCCATCGACCATCTTCCATTCACGACCCTATTTGAGACAGCTCTCCCCCGATAAGGATGTCAACCCCACTCCAGTGCACTCCGCCACAGCCATGCATGAAATATGACACTGCAGACTGTAATAACACAATACACAGAGCATTCAATTACAGCACTGCCATCACCAAGGTCCTTCTCCTCAAACCAGGGGCCAGTATTTACACCAGTATGCCTATAGCTGTCCCCCCAGGCCTGAGTTATTGCCCCCACCCTGTGCACTGGAGCACAGATGAGTCTCACACACACATCCTCAAAAGCACACAAAACGTCTGTGCCAAAGCCCAGAATACTGATAGCAACCACCTCACATTTAATTAAAACACACAATTATTTCATAATGATTTATAGAGCTGTCAGCAGGCTGGGAAGGAGATAGAGGTAGGAAGAAAACCTCTCATTTTTTCCCTTGTTTTGACAGGTAAGGAAAAGCAAAGTCAATTGTTTCCCCCCCTCCCTTTTATAATCTGCCGGGCTCTTAAAGACTTGAGCAAAATGGAGAACCACATCATACTGTGACCTGTTATTTGTATTCATTGGAATTCAGAAGGATTCTTTTTGTATTTAGAACTCTGGAAGAAAGATAAGACAAGCTTGCCTTTGTGGCCTTGAGCATATGATGAGTCAAAAAAACAATTATACAGAGATGGGCTTTTTCACAGTTAATTACACAGCTCTCATATCTACAATTTGGGAAAATGGAATATGTATTTTTTCCGCTACTTTCATTCTCAGATCATTTCAGCGGCTTTTGACAGATTTGATGCGTTGGACCTAAAGAAATTAACACAAAAAAGTGAGTGTTTCAGGACTGTGTGCCCAAGATGAGTGATCACCTCAGCAAAAACTGTCCTGTCCTCCACCCTCCCCAGATGGAGCACGGCAATCATTCAGTGGCTGGGACACCTGTAACAAGCTAATGAAAGTATGGAAATAAAACTTGCAGAGAGGTTGACAGATGAATATGGCTTGGTGCAGCTAAAAATGCCGAAACTCAGTTCAGATATTATCATGAAAACAGATGTAAGACATAGTAACATTATGTAAGTAGGTAAAGTAAATGGAATGTTTTATATATATATATATATGGTCCTCTGTATATATATATATATATATATATATATATATATATATATATATATATATATATATATATATATATATATATATATATATATATATATATATATATATATATATATATATATATATATATAAATATATTAGGGCCGGGACTCGATTAAAAAAAATAATCTAATTAATTAGAGGCTTTGTAATTAATTAATCGAAATTAATCGCATTTTAATCGCATATAAATATTTGACCTGAGAACAGTGAGAAGTAATTTTTTTTCACATGGATTTATAGTATACCATTGAATAATGACTGAATACATAAGCTTTAGCAACAAAATATTGTTTATTTTTGTTTAACCAAGTCTAGCAGACCAGTGCAATTTTTGCCATGAAGTGTAGCAATAGCATATTTAGAAACAATTTGAAATCAGAACATTAGAAACACTGACTATTAGAAAACATCTCTCTGTTGCTTCAGAGGCCATAACATACTAAGTCCAACTCTCAACAACCTTGGTCAAAACAATAAAGAGTTAAACATAAACTGTTGCACCAACAAAATAATACATAGTTCAACATAAAATGTAAAGTCCACGCTAGCTGCTATATGTTTTGCGTTGAGGTGATACTTGAGACTCGGATGTGCTGCGGTGATATGCGAACCGATGCGAACGCTAGTTATAATTGGTCCCGCCGAAACTCATCCAGTAAGAAACGTTCCGCGGTGCAAAAATAAGTTATTAAAAATGCGGGAATTTTTTTTTCTGTAATTAATTAATCTTAGTTAACGCGTTATTTTTTGTGTAATTAATTAATCTCAATTAACGCGTTAAAGTCCCGGCCCTAATATATATATATATCTGTATATATATGGTATGGTCCTCTGTACCCTGTGGCAAATGGTTGTAGCAGAAATGAGTGGAACCAGACAAATTAAAGAGTCTATCAGAGCTGTGTGCATTGAAACGAGAGCCGAACTCCTCAGGAAGTCATAAATCAGTTCTAGTGCCACAAGAACCAAGCAAGATAACCAACCAACCAACTTGTTCACACAACAGCTTTCAACATTAACACCAATAGAACAATTATTGACAATTTTAATTCGAAGAAGAGATTGTCAAATTTATTGTTCGTGATTGAAATGCAACGCTGGACATCACATGTAAACCCAGGAGATCAAGTTAAATACTTGCATTGACTTCCCCCCAGCCAGTGAAACCAGACTGAAATTCCTAAGGGGGAAGGGCTTTAAACCTTTGTCTCCACAGAAAAGTCCCTTTGCCAGAGAATGGCAAAGAAACTGCTTTCTGTACATTATATATGGACCAGAATGAACTCAAAAAGACTTATAAACGAATCATTCCATTGCTTAACTCCATATTCATTTATGTGTAACCCACACATTTGACTATCATGTATAATCACTTATTGTGTATGTCTTTTGATAACTATAGGATACATAGTCATGTCTAGTATTGATATAATTGAATTTTCTTGCTTGATATTGTCCTGACAATCATTTATTTGTAAAATATATCATAATTGTGTTATAGGAATCATGTCCAAAATTAGATCCTGCGAGGCAGGAACCACATGCTTGGTAAGATAAACAAATGATTTATGATCCCCTGAGCCAAGACCATATCTGATTGGTCAAGGCAACATTTGAGGGGTGGCCCACAAGGAAGTTTAAATACTTTGGACACCATGAAATTTTGCTTTTAGTCTGCTTTTAGTCCCTAGCTGCTGCTATTAGCCATGTCTGTTTCTAGTCTCTAGCTATGCTTCTGCTAGCTTGTAGCATTGTAGCCATGCGGTTAGTCATCATTGTTCTTTGAGCGCGGTTCAAGCGTGCCTGCCTGCTGCTACTATGCCACGATGAGAAGGAACACAACCTAGTCTCGTCAAACTTTATTTCTTTTCTTTTCCGTTTGAGAGTTTCGTGTTCTGAGTTAAGTTTTGTAACGTCGACCTCGTCTGCGCGTTTGAACTCCAACCAGCCACACAACTCCAGCTTCAGCCAACGCCCAAGCACGGGCTCCCAAAGACGTCACTTCAGAGACTGAACTTCCAGCCAATCAACGACCTCGGGATAGCCCTTTCACCGAGGCTCCTTCTTCACAGGAGATGCAAGTAACTTTACCTCCAGACTGTGACCTTTACTGGTGTATCTAATATTATTTTAACCTCATTGAGGAACTCAATGCGAGCGCTAATTACGTGATTGATGGTTGTTCATGTTTATGCAATTTAACGTATTGCTGTGAACTTGGGATTCCATATTTCCATTCTCTAAAACTCATCTTTTCCTAACTTTCGATCTTCCTGCAACTTGTGTGAATGTGTGAGTGCGTGCGTTTATGTGTTAGATTAGTTTATATGTCTTAGATTTATCTAATAAAGCCTTATTCATATTGAAAAGAGAAGTATCTTGTGTTTTGTGCTTACAAGTTAATGTCTTAAACTGCCAATCTTGTAACTGTGCTAATTGATAGTGTTTTCACTATAGTTTGGATATTAGTATCCAGCGCAGATTTGATGTTAAACGGCTCGTTCACTGAACCGCAGGCGCGTCTCCGTGAACAGCCGTGAAACAGTGATTCTGTTCAAATTCCCTTTAAAATCTTAAATGATTCCCTTTGAGCTAAATTGACCTGTTTCCCTTACATGGTCCACATGGTCTATATACACAATATGGAACAAAAAGATTCAGAAATTGTTTTTGTTAATGGGATATGAGTGATGTATGTAATTATGTAAATTAAATCAATCTTACCTGTTCTCACGACTTTAGCCATCTCTGACGTTTTTTCTCCTGTTGAGGACAACATTTTCATTTTCTATATATTATTATTGTAATTACCCCATTGATATCACTCAGAGTGATAACAATCTCTGCTCTACTGATGCAGGGAGCAAGCAACAAAAACTCCAATGATCTCTTTCTCACTTCAGATGTAAAGAGTTGTCCGTAGGGTTATCTATCATCGCTGTCAGACAGCAGATGCAACCTTTGATAAATCATGTTCGCTGCTGAGAATATCCACATTTATTGAACTCAAAAAATCATTGCCTCGGTCACGCCAGCTTCTGAATAAATAGATTAAATCTCACATAAGGTCACTACATGGAGTTAGGCAAAGAATTTTAAAATAGCTAACACTATTTATTCCCTGGGTGTGTGTATATATCCATTATAGTTTCAACAAGGTTTGCTATATTACAGTTAGTTCCAGACCTCTAGTTTGACTGGACAACGAGGTGATTTAGTTTGGGTTTCTATTGTTTTTCTTTTTTTCTAATGGATTTTTCACAGCAAACATTGCTGCAGCTGCTTCAAGCTCACCACCAGTGACATGCCAAGACCATGAGTTTGGGTATTGGGACAGGCTCAGATTCGCCGCCTGGCAGGCTGAGTCCAATTCCTGGATATGGAATCGATTCCAAGATTTTTTTTCCTTTTAATTTTCAAAAAGATTGGAGGAACAATCATTAGAGTTAATTTTGTTTTGAGGATATGGAGGCTTGCATCCATTTAAATTTCCTTAGTATTCATTGATTATTATAAGCATCTTGCATGTTGTAGAAGCTGTGCTCAGAACTTTCCATTGTGAACAAAAAAAACTAGTTTGTTCTTTTTATATACACACAGAACAAATCCACGTTTGTGCATCAATGCACTGTATTTAGCTGCAATTTTTAATGTAGGAAAATTGCCCAAAATGAGGACTAAAACTTGAAAACAATGAAAATTATTCAAATTCATCAATTACTCACCCTCATGTCGTTCTAAACCTGTAAGACCTTTGTTGATCTTTGTAACACAAATCAAGATATTTTTTGTTTAAATCTGAGAGCTTTCTCAGATAAATAGACAGAAACCCAACTGAAAGTTTTTTGGCACAGAAAGGACATCGTTAAAATAGTCCATGTGAAATCAGTGGTTCAGCCATTGAACTATCCCTTTAATGCATGTTGTAAATTTCAGCGTGTTATACCCTAAAGCCCAGGACAAGTTTTAAAATCCCAAATACCTTTATTTTAAGTGTATAAAAATAAACTACAAAATACAGCAGCCACACCAAGTATCAAAATAAACTTGTATTGAAAAAAAAAAAAAAAATACTTCTACAAGGAAGCATGGAATTTCTTTTCGGAGCTTCCATTTAAGTGGCCTATTTTATCTATCCCTTCACCATTACACTGACTCAGTCGGGGCGTTTGATAACAACAGTCATGCAGTCATGACTCTGCACGAGTCATGCAATTAATCTGACATATGCAACCAGTTAACAGATCAAATATTCACATATCCCTGTGATCTCCCAGATGAAGCTTAGTTTTAAAGTAACCAACAGTTTAATGATTAACTTTTTGCAAATTACGTATAATTGTATCCTAATTTACTTACTTGGTGTTTGGTAAAGAAAGGCCTACCTTGCATCAGCATCAGCAACACTGACTCAATGACAAACAAGACATTCCTAAGAATACAACTAAAGGCAGCTGCATTCATAGCAACTAGTTTCTAATTTATTTGATTGTAAATCATACATATAATAATATATTATGTGTCTGGCAGTCATTCATGTAATATATGAAAAATAATGATTCTACTAAACAACTACTTCAATCAGAGTACAATATTCAGCAATCAAATATTTATTAATTAATCACTGGCCACCTGTTTGGAAAATGAAAACAAACATTTTAGCATTACAGCAATTAATAAATGATCAATATATTTTGATTTTAAATGTAGCCAGAAACGTAGTCAGAAAGTAGCAACAGAACTTGTCAAGGAGTATTAACCAAACTCCAACCACTGAATCTAATGAGAGCTATAGATGTATAGAGGGCACATACACTTATAATAAGTGCAACTGCACCAAGCACATCACATCCTATTACTCATTCATCCATGCTTCCTTTTCCACTCCAACATTCCAATCATTTCTGCCCACTAAAAGCTGCATGGCATGGATATATTTGCTTACCCCGACTGGCCAATCTATGTAAACTATTTAGAAAAAGTTCAGTCGATTCACAGTTTGTCATATCACCCAGCCCTAACATGCAGTAATACTTTTAACACATTTGACAAGCTAGTTGATAAAAGACACCAACCCATTAACTATTAAAAAAGAATTGGCTAACATTATTTTTTGTTGGATCCCTTGTTTATACTTTCATATTAACCGAAGGCAAATCTGAATGATGCACTATTTTAACTTTAATCAATATGTAAAGTTTACCATGACATCACGGTCAAAAATGTCACTCATCCAATGCAAAATGGAGTTGTACAGCTGCTGTCGTTCAGTGAGAGAGGAACAGTGAAATTCAGCATGATCATCGCACAGTCTATATAAGTTGGCTCAGAGTGTCATTTCATCAGAATAATGTTCAGCGACAAGAATCATCTCTTCGCTGACGCTGGACTACAAAGCCGAAGAAGAAGCTCAACCTGCAGCTCACCATCGCTGAAGAGCCCCGGCAAAGGAAGAAGCCAGAAAACTTCCCCTGCAGCTATCTGGTGAACTAAAAGAGCTCATTTCTGAGCAAATTTTTTAGCGATGTTGTTCCAAATGTTATGGCACAAGGGCAAAGTGAGTGTGTCACCTGTCTGGACAGTGACCATGTAGAGACTGCGAGCTCACTGAAATGGAATGAGCTCACTGATAGCATGAGTCTCGCTCCTCTCCTCTCGGAATCGCCTTCAATGAAGGCAGCCCCACCATCGTTTCTCCTTTCCCATCGAGCTCGGAGAAAGAAACTGTGAGTCTTGGAACTGAGCAACTGTGTTGTGTAATCTCATGTTGGCGTAGACCCTGTGTGTTCACTCTCCCCCACCACTTTGATCTGCTGGTGTATGTGTCGAGTGGGGCGGGGCCGAGAGGCGTGGGAACGAGGAGTGAGGCCAGGTGTAGTGATTGGAGATGAGCTACACCTGCGCCCCACCGCCAGTATCGAGTCCCACGTAGGAGATGGAAGGATATAAAACTGGAGTGACGACCGTGAAGGACGAGAGAGGACCAGGCCTGGGATATTATTTTATGTTTTGCTTTTTATTTATGCGCACCAGTCGGCCGTGAGGGGCTGGTGCGCCGTTTTGTATTTATTTATGAATTATTAAAATGCTTTTTGATTGTGCGCCGGTTCCCGCCTCCTTCTTCCCGATGAGTATGGATTTGCATATCGTTACAGTGTATTTTACACATAAGGATCAGTGCCATTACATTGAGCGGTTCAATCCTTCTAGGCGGATAAAAGTAGAATGCTCTCACCAATGATTCTGTATTGCTGACAGCTTCATATTTGTGTGTGTGCCACTGAGGATGTGATTGCTAGCTGCTTTCACTACAAAAGCATGAGTCTGTCCATGCTTCGCTGGTGGATAGCTTTCTTCAATGGTGGCGAACCCATCCCTCCTATTTCTCCCCTCTCAGCGGCTCAGAGTAAGAAATGACAAACTCACAGATTGAGCGACAAGGATTGAGTGATTCACGCCGGTACAGATACAACTGCTTTAAGAGGTTCAATCTTTTAGGCGGATCAAAGGAGAATGCTGTCACCAATGATTCTATATCACTGACAACTTCAGTTTTGAGTACGCAGCTCACCTGGGCCATGGCCACTCTGGGGCTGTGCTTACTGAGACAGATCACTTTCATGATGAGAGCGTGTATCTACACAGATCTGTAGTTCACTGACAAGCTACTTAATAAAAAAAGGCTTGCAATGCCCTCTAGGGGTGAGGGCACACTCCACCAGAGGAATTGCCTCCTACAGGGCCTGGTCCAGCAGAATTTCTATACATTTCTATATTACGTTAATTATCACATGCTATTAGTCTGCAGTCCATAGGCAATGTAGTTCCTAGAGAATTGACACTACATCCTCTGATGGTTCAGAGGATCTGGTCTGTCTTCGGGAAGGCAGAGGTTGACCTCTTTGCCTCAGAAGACAACTTGCACTGCCCAATCTGTTTCTCCACAAGGCATAATTGGCACCCCCGTCCAGAGCTGTAGAGCTCTGGAGCTTCGATGGAAGCCTATGCAGCTCCCAATGAGAGTGAGCAACACCATTTTAGAAGCTACAGCATCATCTACGATATGTCTTTATGGCCTTAAATGGTCAGTCATCTGTGACTGGTGTGCAGCACGAAGCCTGGACCGAGTTCTCGGGACATGTGCCACATGCTGATTTTTTTGCAAGAGTTGTTGGACAACAGGAACACACCTTCCAGGCTCAAAGTTTATGGGGCAGCTATTGCAGCCAATTTTTTTGAAGGGTGCCCGGAGATTGAATTCTCCTCAGACCGTAACAACCTGGGACATGTCCATAGTCCTGAGTGCTATCCCTTTAAGCCACTCCTTTCAGCCGATCTGAGGCCCAAGTTACCTAAGACCGCCTTCCTATTGGAATTAGCATTGGTCAAGCGAGTGGGTGACCTGCAGGCACTGTCAATCAGTGCATCCTGTCTAAAATTTGGGCCGTAACGTTGTCCCAAAGCCATGCCAAGGTTACAGGCACAGATTTTGTCTATTTAATCTGCCTATTTCTCCCTAAGGGTGGAAACTGTAATATCTGTCGTCCCAGCTTGGCTGGAGGTGGACATTGGCAGGCAAAGGGCAGGCGAAGAGGGAGCAAGGAGCTGGGAACCAAGACGGAGTGGATGGAGGGAGGAGCCAGGGAGGAGCCCGGAGCAGGAGGAGCCTGATGATGCTCCAGAGACCAGCCAGGATGGAGATCCATGGTGGATTCGACGGCGGGAGTAGCCATGGTGGAGAAGGGGCCGACGACACCAGGGGGCCAACAGATGGAGACTGCACCGGTGGGTGAGGAGCCGAAGATGGAGCAGTGCAGTCGCAGAGCCAGGGTGAAGACGAGGATCCAGAGGGCCTAGGTGGAGCAGAAGGCTCAGGCGACCAAGGCGGAGGCGGAGCCCTGTAAGACCGCTGCAGAGTGACTGAGGATGGAGGTGGAACCAGAGGGAAGGAGGAGCCTGACAGAGCCGGAGGGATGGAGTGACGAGGTGTAGCCAGAGGAATGGAGTCCAGAGGCAGCGGATGGTCGATGACTGACCAAGGTGGAGCCGGAGGGACGAGAGAGCCCGGTGGAGCAGGTTGGATGCCAGGCCACAGTGGAGATGAGGGAGCTAAGAGCCAAGGCGGAGTCGCTGGGTCGAAGGACCGAGGAGGAGTCCAGGGCTCGGAGGCTGGAGGCGGAGACAGGGAATTCACATGCCAAGGCGGAGCTGGAGACTGGCAGTCCAGCGGCGAACCATCTCGCCCAGATGGCGCGGACTGAGGGTGAGCTGCGGGACTGACTGGCACCAGCAGAGATGAGGTCCAAGAACTGGCTTGTCTAGGAGGAGATGAGAGAGGAAGGATGGGAGGGCTGGACAGAGCCAGCAGAGAGAAAGGAGATATGGAGCTGGATTGACCCAGCGGAAGTGGAGCAGGGGAACTGGCAGGTCTAGGAGGAGGTGGGAGAGGGAGGCCGGGAGGGAATACAGGAGACTCAAGGCTGGGCAGAACCAGCGGAGACACAGAAAATTCAGGGCTGGGCGGAACCAGCGGAGAAACCGAAATTTCATGGCTGGGTGGAACCAGTGGTGACACAGAGAATTCAGGGCTGGACAGAACCAGCGGAGAAACAGAAAATTCAGGCCTGGACGGAACCAGCGGAGACTGGTTCAATATTGCCATATTGTTGAAGCCACACCAGTTTTGTGTATGTATTCACTTCAGACTGAAGGTCTGGAATTCATGGCAGCTTTCATTGGCCAAGGCCTGCCTATGAGGTTGTTTGACATGTCGGTCAAACAGTCATAGTTCATTTCGTTCATCACATTTTGAGGCGTGGAAATGTTGCCACAGTAACAGATGGGTGTGTAAAACTCTCTGACATATTTTAAAGATTCTTTGCCATGAACATTAAATATTTCACATACTTTTGAAAAACCAGCATTTAATTGATCCTGATAAGCGCTCATCACAGTTGTAAACACAGAGGCTTTCTTCTTTCGTGAGGGGGTTTGGCGCCATGGTATCTTTGTTTCCAGGTGGAATGTTAAAGAAACTAACACATAAGTCTCATGGACATCCTGTAGAATTCAACCAATCTGATGACGAATTCAACCCTCCTGGATTGTTTACATGGTGTGGAGCACAAGTGAATAGTTCATTTTTTCAAGTTCATTCTAGCTGCAAGCTTCAGCATGGAATAATAGTGAATTAGCATCAGAGGGTACAGTATGTTAAAAGCTACAGTACAACTGAAAAGTAATTTTCTGATTGCAATCGATAATTTCCCAAATTTGCTGAAAGTCGATGATAACACTGTATTTCTTGACCTCAGAAAACAGTTATTATATTGGAGAGAAAGCAGAGCTGAGGAAAATTGCGTCAATCATTTTTGTTATAAAGCCTTTATATTTGCTGTGTTTTTATTGTATTTTTATTTATTTATTTATAGAGCTGTTTTCAAGTTACACAGTAACTCTAAAGTGCTGTACATCACAAATAGGAACCATTGAATAAAATAAATCAAACTAAATGACAACAATATCAACGATGATAAATAATCCAATAAAAAGTATTGTTGTTCCTCACTTTGCCTCAGTTCTCTAATGAGATTATTTTCTGCAAACAATAAGATCAAATCTTGAAACAGATTAGAATTTCTTATTCATTTAAGCAAGCTCGCGTTTTGGCATGTGTGCTGTTTGCACAATTCACATGAATTGCTGATCAAAACTGATAAGTTGATTCCCAGTACTCTTCATAACTTATAAACATTGTTTCTGCATGTTAGCCATCATATGCAAAATGATCCAGTCTGTCAGACATGGATGTAAATTCCATAAATATCTGTGATGCAGAACATTTTCTATTTACATGAAGACAGTGCTATGAAAAAAATCAATGCATTATTCTTTTTCTGCATACTACAGTATTGACTTTTCCCAGTAAACTTTTACCTACTGTTGAAATCTGTTTTTAAAAAGTTTAGTGTTATTCACACAGACATAACTCAGAGTGTCAACAAAATTTTTCTAAGACAAACATTTCCAGGGTTGACTGCCATTTTGTGGCCAATTTACTGATACAGTAAATAGGGTTTGAAGCATTAATTTTTTGGGGCAATTTACTATTATGTCCCATAAAACAGTTGTAACAATTGCATTTACAATTTGGAGAATGTTAAGACCATTACAAAATATACAGTAATCCAAAGTGATTGAGAAAAACAAATTAAATAGCCATCTGAGCTCATTTAAAAGTTTTGGGCCTACAAAATCTCAGGCAGGCTAGTTCCATCCATGTTTCCAAGTGAGTGTAAAAAATGACCTATAAAAGTAGCGATTCCCACAGACCCATAACGTACTGCTATTCAGTATATGTTAGATATTTGGCTCTTGTTCTAACAGCATGAGGTGATGAAACGCTGACTCACTAGTGGTACCAAATGGAAATGCTAAATTGATGATTGTTTTCAAACTGATTTTTCAAAGTCTTAATGCCCTTTCCGCCCTGTCCTGTCTTCCATTGTTCTGACAAAAAGGTTGTCCCATCACAAATCAACTCAGACTCAGATCAGGGCCAGAGTATAGGGCTGAGGGTAGGATTAGAAGCTATAGAAGCAGAATAGAAGAATGTTATAATGCCTTAAAAATATAAAACAAGATAATGGCTAAACTGAGTAAAATACCCTTTGTAGCATTAGTGATGTAGGGATGTAGTTATGATGCTTGGCAGAGGGGGTGTTCAGAACAGTGTGTGTGAGCTGAAATGACGTCATCTCAGCACAAAGATAGTGGTGTGATGAGAGTGAGAATCACTGCTTTTCTGAGTCAGCAAGAGCTGGTCAAAAACATTTGCATTTGATTTCTTTTCACAAAACTACAAATTCGACAATCTTTAAATTAAAAATATTTATTCTCATGTTAATTTTTAAACTCTGTAAAAGTCTACTATCCTGTTGGCAAAGAATCATTTGCACAGCACAGACGCTGTTAGATAAGTACGTGTGTAAAGAGTTCTGAGTTTTTCAGTGCTCTGGGAAGTTTGCCTGCTAACAGATCGGGAGGAATAAACATCCATCTGTTATATAAGTCCATCATTAGGTTTATTAAAAATTGATGTGTGCATTGCCTTTGCTTTAGCCCTTATAAGAATGAGAACCTCACCAAGAAGCTTCTGCATACGCTCAACCCTTCAGCCATTTTCAAATGCTCATTTTCATATATCATTATATTTGGTGAGTGATAATCATAGCTAGTGTGGTTTTCTGTAAATCGCCTCATAGTCACATTGTATATATATATATATAATATCTTGGTTTAATTGAATATATTTTTAGACCCAGGTAATGAGAGCCATTTATTAAACTAAGCCCACCACTGAAAATATTTTTTACATTCACAGAACAGTAACGAATGTCGAACTGCTTAATTCATGTTCATATGTCAGGTCGATTTTAGAGACTGAGAAAAATATCAAGTTGAGGACAGCAGAACAGGGTGTTAAATTCAAGGTGCTATGTCATGAAATCAATCATACAGAACCTTCAAGGTGAAACCTCATGATGAATGATGCCAGTACTGAAAGAGATGGAGTCTTTTTATATATCTTAAAACCGCATGCAATTTTAAAAACCATGTTTGAATCCCAAAGCTACACATGATTAATATCAGTTCTTTTGATAACAAAAGGTCATCTACGGTCCACATTTGTGACCCCCCAACCAACAACTTTGATTATGACAATTAAATAAAACCATCACAGAGGTTTTTTTCAAGGCCGGCTGTGACAGACCTCCAGTCCAGCTGCCCCTCCCTCCCACACTCCCTCCGCAAAGAATGTTGAAATGAGGCCTGATGAAAAGTCTATGGCGGGTGTGAATAATTCATGAATCATAAATTACAGCGCATGCCTCCCAGTAGGGGTAGTTATTTCACACCAGCTGTTCCGTGGCCTCCTCCTGTGCGGAAAATTAAAGAGAAGCAGTATCCTGAACCCTCCGCCTCACTGTCCACCTCTGCCAGTGCTTTTATCATGACATCTCGTTCTTCTATAAAAAAAAAAAGGAACAGAACTGTGTGTTTTCTTTGTTATGCCCAATCGATAGCTTCATTCAATATCTGCACACAGCCCAACACACCCCATGGGGCTCCCTGGGATTTTTAATTTCTTTTTGTGAACCATAAAGCAGCAGTTTTTTGTTTATTAACAGGACGTTATGGTGTAACAAAGTACTAAGTGAAACTAAAAAGAGCTGACGCTTCGAAAAAGTCCTATTTCTGATGTCATGGGCAGTGGCGGCTCCAGACAATTTTGATTGGGGGGGCAATGGGGGGTCCTGGTCTTTTCAAGGGGGGTCTCATGAAAACCAACAAAAAATACAGTGGACATGGCTAATAACTGCATATTTCTGCTACTAAACAACAAAAACACCTTTGCAATGTAAACAAATGACAGGCTACATTTGTTATTCATATCCTTCACACTGCACTTTGATGTCAGGTATATTATGCATTTTTATTGACATTGATATTTTTACATTTATTTCCAGATAGATATTATTGAGTTTACAGGCTAAAGTGGTCTTGCTGTTGTAAACACTGTTGCTATTGTAGAAAAAATATTTGCATCACATTTAAAATATAATTATATTTTAATTCATTTCTGAATTGTTTTTATTTTTATAATGATAATTCAGAGAATGAGAAAATCTGAATAAGCTTTACCAGTGTTGTGATAATTATTTTTACGTGTTAAAAATAAATAAGTACTTTAATATAATAAAAGTTTATTCAAATAACATAAAAAAGACCAGACCCCTCGATGCCTGTGAAACTTTTTCTCCCTCAAACAGCACGCTAGTGTTACTTCTACACTACAGGCTACACACAGCAATATAAACAACGTATCTGCATGTTCTCACATCACATCGTTCTTGTAAAATAATAATAAGTAAATAAACACCAAAATCACTTCGCTGAGAATGAAACACCACTTACCAGCTGCCACGATGTTGAAAATATCCTCTAGCAATTAAAAAATGCGAGTGCAGCATGAGGAATCTTCCCGGTTGGATGAGGTCGTAGTCAGGTGAACGGTCATCATGTTCGTCTTTCTATTTACGGCTAAATTATTATTAATAAATTGTACTAATATTATGATTGGGCGTGGGCAGGCATTCACAAAAGTTTATGTTATTACAAAAAAAAATTGAGGAAATTTTGCTTTGACAAAAGGGCACTTAAGGGGCAAAGGAGCAGGTGCTCAAGTGAACTGGTTCTTTCGGACAATTCGATCAAATAAACCAGCTGAAAAAAAAAATGGTTCACCGGTTCTTTTGCGCTCGATGCAATGCCGTCATTGGCGATGATTGCCCTTCATTCAAGCCTTTGGTTTACCCGCGCTTATAACATTAGCACAGAATCAGTTCAGAATCAATCACCAAAAGAATCAGTTCGGTTCAGATGCGCTCTGTGTCAGTCTGCTTCACGCTGAATCACGCATGCGCAGTTATCATCAGCTCATCGTTCTCGAATCGGACACGTCCGACAGAAACGGTTCTCGGTTCAGTGTATGAATAAATGTCGAAATAATTATTATTTATTATTGTTCTGCGTAGTTTGAAGAGAAACATTTTTGGATCTTTATCCCGAATATATATATTTTTTAATCAGGAAGAGGCTGGGGGGTCAAATGGGGGGTCAAGGCATTTTTTGGCAGGGTCTTGAGACCCCCCAAGACCCCCCCTGGCGCCGCCGGTGGTCATGGGTGTGGTGATTTAAAAAGAAAGATTCAGCAAAGTATTTTGTTGTTGAATTAACTTACCATGGCTCTTAAAAAAATGCGTAAAAAGAGTGAAGAAATAAATAACTGAACACCACAACATTCTCTAAAGCCCTTTAATGTGTTTTATATATAAAGAACAAAGAACAAATGCTGTCATAGGTCTTAATATTTTATTTATTCATTAGATTTTTCAAAACTATTTTTTTTTTCATAATAAATCTTCACTTTGAGGTCATCAAAGAATTGTCACAATAAAAACAAAAGAAGGTATTATAGAAAAATTGTACACAAATAAAAAAACACGCAAAAAACAAAAAGCAACATTTTATTCAGAATGTCATAGTTTATACCTCTTGTACATTCCACACAGTACAAGATAGCAGAGAGAAGAATGTTTGCAACACTTTTGAAGGGTTGTTTTTGTGTCTTTGTGCTTTTTAGCTATAATCCAATACTCAGTTTTGGGGGGGATGAATTCATTTGTTACTTTTTGAAATTATGATATTGTCTCTCTGCAGAGTCCTAAATACCATGCATAATTTGTTTGGTCACTAAGACAAGCAAGAGGATATTGCTTAAACAGTCCAAAATCTTGTTTTCCACATGTCTGTTTGCTTTCCAAAACCTATACTCATCTTTTAATGTTGACACAACAGCAATTGCAAAGAAAAAAATAAAAATTAATTAAAACGAACAAAGAAATAAACAAAAAGGAATGAGTATGTCAAAAAAGAAAAAAGAAAAAAAAGAACAGATGTTGGAGATGCACATAAAGGAGGGAAAATAAAAACGGTATAGCTAATGGCAGAAAAGGTTCTATCGCTATAGCAACACATTAACATTGAATATTCTGTTTTTCATTTATTTTCACCTTGGTTTTTTTCTTAAAAAAAAGAAAAAAAAAAGTTTGAAGAGCAGGTATACTGTAGTTGGCATCGTCTATATAACAGGCTATAAAACACCACTTCAGCCACAGTCCAGAGAGCACACAGATAGTCTTTGCACCGTATATAAACATGTAATAAGATACTTTACGTGCATGGAGATTTTCCTCAATCTATCCCGAATGGCCCCGGTATTCCTTGTCGTCATCTGTCATCGTTTTGACAAACATACAAACAGAAAGAAAATCCATCATCCTTTACACTTGGATTGATATTTAAGGCCTCCACAATTCTCTTTGACACCAAGGGTTCTGTCCACCGAGTGGAAATCAGTTCGGATCCCACAAGGAGCGGTCCTTTCTCATCCAAACCTGCAATACTGCTATCAGAAAAGGGAGTCAAATACTTTGGCTGATTTAACAATCATAGGAAGCATCTCATTTTTAAGTCCTTCACTCCTTTTCCGTCTGTCCCATTGGTGAATGTCTGTTTGGATTGTTGCAGATGGTTTGTCTGGCTTTAGAACGAAAATATTCCGGCAACACATATACAGGCAACATAATATGAAATACACTTAATTCTAACCAACGGCCTTGTCTCTCAGTGATCCACAACTGTATTGACTACGTGGATTCTTCTTGAGCAGTTCTTTTCACACCTTTCAGCTTAGTAAAGTTCTGGTGTGCTTGGTTGTAAATGATGTTTTCTTGTTGTTAGTAACAGTATATTGTGTCTTAGGTCAATCTAAGACAGTTTTGTCTTTTTCTATTTTTCTTTTTTTTCACAATTGCTATACACAGGTGGATCTCCCCTCCCCTTTTGTGTGTGAGTTCAGAGCACAAGATCTATGGTTGGGTTGTAAGGGGCGGGGAGAAGGTCTGTGAGATCAGACGTAGTACTCCTTGTCCTTGTTCTTTTTATCTTTTTTATTTTTGGGCACGCCAATAGGCTTTTCTTTGACGGCGGCTCCGTTGGGCTGTGTGGCTGAATTACTAATGTAGTTACGGCTCTCATCCACGTGGTACGAGCCCTCGTCACGATTTCGGTATTTGTACATGGCGTAGAGCAAGATTAGGATGCAAAGGGCGGCTGCAGCGACGATGCCTACGACCATGCCCGTGGTGCTGCTGGACTCCCGAATCACTTCTGGGCTGGGGTAACCCTTGGCTTCAGGCAGTGGAGGTCGAGCTGTGGAAACACAGGAAAGGAAAAGAGAGAGAGATTCTGATTGGTTAATTGGGGCTTTCAGTTGGCAATACACTTTTTCAGCAATTTCCCAATATGCACCATCATTCATGGCAATGCTAAATATTAGTCAAGGTCAATTGGGTAACCGAAAACACTGCTTAAATCGATCTTCTAGTCAGTGATCTTTTCATTGATGAATAATTTGTCATAATTTTCGCACATGAAAACAAGACTATAACGAAATAAAAACTTGTTTTGAATGTCAAAAATTATGACGAAAATCTATTGACATTTTCATCAAAGAAAAAAAAAACTACTGACAAAAAATGTTGAAATGATGCCAGAAAAACCCTCAATTTCGGTCAGGTTTTCTAAATGCACACACCTGAGTCACGCACACAGAAAAGCACCTCGCACACAATGGATACTGAATTTGGCTCTCTTTCACTTCGCATTAACAGAAAAATGATGTTGAATTGTATGTTTTGATGAGTATTCATGTAAATACACTCGGTTACGTCTTAAGTGAACAGTTGGGAGAATACTGGATATAATAATGTATATCAGTATAAAGCACCCGTGCATTCAGTTTTAAAGGGAAAGCAGCTTAATTTAGTTGCTCTTGTCTGTCATTAAAGAGCCAGACAGATGGGAAATCAAAAATTACCTGTATTACAGTGTATGATGTAGCTGTCCATCAGTGTAAACAATGTGCAAAGTAATTAAACCAAAAAGTACACGATTTATAAAGTTATTGGCTTCTAACGTAAGGAGTCGACTCTGAATCGCTGAAACGAGTCGTTATAGATTTTAAATCTTTTGCCCATCTCTATGTACGTCACTAGAAACACTTTGCATAATAATCACCGTCTACCGTCTTGGGAGAAACTGAACTCTGACCTGCCCAACCCCCCACACAGACGCTCTGGTTGGTGTGATAGCATCATGTTGAGGAGACAGTGTGTTTTTAATTGTAAAGGCAAGTTAGTTTTATTTTCACTGCCAAGGAATGAAGATCAGAAGAACCAATGGCTAAAATTAATTTTTACCACAATAACAGAGCAGTACAACAAATCCCTTTTGTTGTGTTCACAACATTTCACTGATGACTGATTTTCTAATCTCGGTGAGTACAGCGGGATTTTCAAAGCGTTTGGCCATAAAAGAGGGTCCATTACCAACTTTATTTAACAACGAGCATCTCCGAATCACAACGCGAAGTATGATTATGAAGTTATGTGTCTGTTTTCTCCCGAGCGTCTTATCAGTATGTGTGCTGTCTGCAGCCTGTCTGCGCTGATCGTCATGTACAAACACGTCATTAAAATGAAGTGTAACTCCGTGAATACTCAACGAAGACATGTCTACTTTAAAACTAAACAAGTGCTGCCGAAAACAGATATTCTGAATCTTTTGAACAGCTTCGCGCGAACCGTTTGAGGATCTCTGAGAATTGAGGTAATTTTAAAATGATATTTTGACAAAATGACAATGTTTTTTAACCTTGGCTGGATTTAAACCTAATGTACAGGACTTATAAACAGTGATAGGAAGCTTAGAATTTTCATCTTACTGGCTCTTTAATGTTACTCAAGCAACAAAACAAAGAGAGAAAATCACTCATTGCTCTTGACTGAATTACTTTAGTAACTCTAATAAGGATTAATTTAAATTTATTTAAATAAATATGTCTGCTTGAAAGAATGAAGAATGTGGTTATAAAGTTATAAAGAATGCATATTATATAACCATTGGTATTTCACTGGAAGGAGGACCATGTTCTTGTTAATGTGTGTGACAGCAGTTAAATCTGTGTCTGTTGCATGATGCAACCTTAACATAATTTGTCAAAAGACTAAAACTAAATCAAAATCTGTTAAAATAAACACTGCTTCCAGTGGCACAACTGACTTCTCAAACCCTGCTCCTGGGAGCTATGGACCCTATCGACCCCATGTTTCATTGGGGTAGGAAATAAAATCTCCCACTGGTTCCCAACCCTGTTCCTGGAGTAACCCAACAATATACATTTTGGATGTCTCTCTTTGACACATCCATTTCAGGTCTTGATGTCTCTACTAATGAAGTGTTAGTAGAGATTCAGGTGAGTTTAATTTGGGAAACATACAAAATGTTCTGAGTTGGGGATAGCACGTCCTGATTTTGCCAAGTTCGAAGTGTTCCTAGGTCAACATATTTTGTTGACCCTGGAACAACATTTTACTCCAAAAATATATTCTTAACCATATCCCTACACCTAAACCTAACCTTAACCATGAGTAATCCCTAAAATCAGAGGAAATGATAGATGAATGACACTGATGTACAAGCACCAGACACTGATTTTAAGCGTAAACTTCACAAAATCTAAAAACTGGTTCTTCAAATCTGATTGGTTAATCACAATGTTGTTCCAGGGTCAACAACGATGTTGTCCCAGGAACATGTCTCACTTGGTAAAATCAGGTTCTGCGTTGGGGATACTCCTGGGACCAGGGTTGGGAACCTTGTACATCACAATACTGAAGAAATGATTCACTGCTACTTCTGTTTCATTGCAATAATAGTACTATAATATTGTTGGGGTGCTGATCTTGTTGCTAAGCCATTTGTTTTGTAAACTAACACTTTTTATTTTCCTTCGTTTTAAGATAACACTCAGGTAAAATAATAACTTCAACTCACATCAATATTTCATGTCAACATATTTACATATTTATATGGTTAGAAGCCATTTAATTAACTCCACGTTGGCGTCGTCCATCACCCTGTCAAGATTTAATTTGCAATAATGACCAGCTGATTGCCCCTTTCTTAAAAACCTTTAAGTAATTGTTCTTTCTTCTTACTTCTTTCACACAGTAACAATATTATTCTATAGCCAAGTTCTGAGCGGACGAGAAATACGAAAAGAGGAATGAAGCTAGAAGAAACTTGAAAGTAACCCAAAAATCAATATTTCTTTTCCAAATTGATTTCTCTCCTGATGAGATTAGATATCCCACTGAGAATCTGCTTCACGGCACCGTACAGTCACTTGAGTAAATAGGATATGAACCACAAAAACGACACTCAACCTTGCTATAAGGGCTGCACGATTATTCGAATGCAATTGTCATGCGCATTATGTTAGTAAAGCCGGTTCTGTAATCAGCAGTAAATCATCATCATGTGCTTTCAGATGGAACACCTTTTATTACACAGAGCCATAGTTCACTGACAAGTTACGAAAAAGCTGACGATTTTATTGTGCGATTATGAAATCAAAGAAATCGTTTGGGTTAATGACACCTGTTTGCGTAGCTTCTAAGTGAACTATGGCACTGTGTAATGTCAGTAAATGCTGCTCCATCTGAAAGCATGTGAAAATACCACATTTAATAACATGTTTTTACTCCAAACTCACTTAATAAATAAATCCTTCTGTGAGATGATGTGGCTTCTTACACAGAATAAGGCACGCAACATATTTCATAGAATTCTAAGCAGTGATAAAGGCATTGCATTATAAATATATTTATTTGAATGAAAATTATAATAATAATAACTCAGATATGTCATAGTCGTGTGTTTATTAGTCATGTTGAATCATTAAAAGCAGTTAAATCTGCTGTTTATCCAGCTACCACTACAGGCATTTCCTGGGTTTCTTCTTCGGGGCATGTTTGGACTTTCAGTGCTTCACTGAAAGATACACATGACAATCGCAGCTTCTGTCGAATCGAAATTTTGATTCCATTTCAATAAATCAGGCAGCCCCACTTGTTATATATATATATATATATATATATATATATATATATATATATATATATATATATACAGTGGGGATCGAAAGTTTTGGCACCCCTTGCAGAATCTGTGAAAATATGAGTAATTTTCAAAAAATAAGAGAGATCATACTAAATGCATGTTATTTTTTATTTAGTACTGTCCTGAGTAAGATATTGTGCATAAAATATATTAACATTTATTCCACAAGACAAAAAAACTGCTGAAATTATTAAAATAACCCTACTCAAAAGTTTGGGAACCCTTGGTTCTTAATACTGTGTTCTGTTACCTGATGATCCTCGACTGTCTTTCTGTTTTGTGATGGTTGTGCATGAGTCCCTTGTTTGTTCTGAACAGTTAAACTGAGCAGCCTTCTTCAGAAAAATCTTTAAGGTCCTGCAGATTCTTCAGTTTTCCAGCATCTTTGCATATTTGAACCCTTTCCAGCAGTGACTTTATGATTTTGAGATACACCTTATCACACTGAGGACATTTGAGGGACTGAAACACAACTATTTAAAAAGGTTCAAACATTCACTGATGCTCCAGAAGGAAACAAAATGCATTAAGAGCTGGGGGGTGAAAACTTTTGAACACAATGAAGATGGCCAAATTTGTCTTACTTTGTTGAAATATAATTTTTTTCCATTTAGTTCTGCCCTTCGTAAGCAACAGAAGATACTAGTATGTTTCCCGGTACACAAATAAAGTACAATTTACCTTGATCTTCAAATTCCAAAAGTTTTCACCCCCCAGCCCTTAATGCATCTTGTTTCCTTCTGGAGCATCAGTGAATGTTTGAATCTTTTTAAATAGTTGTGTTTGAGTGCCTCAAATGTCCTCAGTGTGATAAGGTGTATCTCAAAATCATAAAGTCACTGCTGGAAAGGGTTCAAATATGCGAAGATACTGGAAAACTGAAGAATCTGCAGGACCTTAAAGATTTTTCTGAGGAACGCTGCTCAGTTTAATTGTTCAGAACAAACAAGGGACTCATGCACAACCATCACAAAACAGAAAAACAGTCGAGGATCATCAGGTAACAGAACACAGTATTAAGAACCAAGGGTTCCCAAACTTTTGAGTGGGGTTATTTTAATAATTTCAGCATTTTTTTTGTCTTGTGAAATAAATGTTTAAATATTTTATGCACAATATCTTACTCAGGACAGTGCTAAATAAAAAAATAACATGCATTTAGTATGATCTCTCTTATTTTTTGAAAATTACTCATATTTTCACAGAATCTGCAAGGGGTGCCCAGACTTCCGAGCCCCACTGTGTGTGTGTATATATATATATTATTAGCCAACACCGAATGGACAAACTTGTAGTGTAAGTTTGTGCTAACACCTTACTTAGTGATCAGAACGGATATGTTGCACATTTCCCATGAGTCGTGACCATTGAGTAAACCTCACTTCCTGGCTATTTATTCCTGGCACAGAGAGTAGTATGGTAGGTAGAATAGTGTGGTATAGTTTCTTCTGATTTATGTCTGTTGGAGAGGGGACAGTAACTGAGAGACAGTGCGGCTGCAGGCTGTGCGCAAATGCTCGACAAAACAACACCTGCGACAAAGCCGTTTACAGCTTAGGCCCGATCCTCTGCAACCCGCAGGTGCAGGAAATGAGAAGATGACAAAGTACAGCAGGGAATTATGGATGGCGACCTCTGCTCAAACATCTGTTTTTAGAAATGTTGTGTGGAAGGAGGACACTTTGGGGATCCGTTACATCATTTATCTGAGACCTTCTGAGCTTTGGCCAACATTTTATGTTTCTTCTTTTTTCTGTGCTTATTATCAAGAACATTGCTTGATTTGTTAGCATGTTTTTCTGTTATGTCATGGACATGCTTTCATTGCCCCATGTATAATATGATTGCGACATGGGCCACTAGCGGTTGTAACTAATCCACCTGAAGGAACCCAGATTGGGTTAACCTTTGTGCTTCATTTTTCATGTCGAAAGTGGTTTGCGCAGTCGACTGAGTAACCAGGATGTGCCCGCTGCGTGGAGAAATGAGAAACGCAGTATGTGCTACGCTAGCATGCTCTCTGGCCTTTTCTGAATTTATACCTCAACAAAATTCACCAGGTCTTTTTAACCTGCACACAAGCAATGACATACAATAGGGATTATGGGTGAAATAAAAAATAAAATAAAATAGACTTTAGCATATGTTTTATGTGGCAAACTGGCAAAATGAAATATGTGAGTTGAAATTATACAGAAGCACAAAGAAATTTGATGACAGGCACAAGTTTAAGTTTGTTTAATATAATGACCTATTTAAAAACTCATCTAAGCAATGAGCTCCCTCTGTGCCAAAAAGAAAATTAAAAAAACTATATTTACAGCACATAAACAGGGTAAAGGATTTAATTTGGTTTAATGAGATATTAATGTCTGTTTAAAGAGGCAAAGGCAGATTATACAAATATATATTTCAGCGCACATTGTGAATACTTTGATAAATGAGCACATAAGCAACAACTCAGCTCAGGTAACAGCGAATCCTAACTGGCAACAAAACGATAAAAGCTTTTTCGAGTTAATCTGAGCTCCTGTTTAAACTAGCTGCAACAAGCGGTGAATGCCGCTACATTTTCTATTTCTGCACAGCAGCTTCGGATTTTTAAACATCAAACATAGATGAGCCTAGTAAAGGTTGTTTTTGGAAGCTGAGAAACATCGGATAGGACAAAACCCTCAAGATCCAAAAGGAACACCACAAAATGGATGGCGCTTCATTGAAGTGCTGAAAATACAACAAGTGTTCTAGGTTTTTACGCTCTCCACTTCGCTCTCGCTGTTATGATTGGCTGTTGTGTTGCGTTGAATTTTTGCATTCGGTGTGAACAGGAAAATTTACTTCTTGCTGGAATCTTGTTGCACTTGACACAACGGACACATTATTTCTCGGACTGTTTTTCTGCTGTACAATGTATCCACTTGGCTGAATTTGTGAGAAATGCTGCCATTTGGCATTTTAACACTATTTTTGTAATGATTTGTAAAATGTCAAATATAAGGAATGATTCACCCCCAAATTATAGTAAGCAGACACTACACAGAAAATGGATTTGCGTTATTTTACTTGTACTGTAGCCAAATAATCTTTCATGGAGTGTTTTCAAACAGAATGATGGAAAAACGGTGAACAATTTTGGAACAAAAGAATACATATGGACGGTAATAATATAAAAGAAAGATGACTGACCTAACCCACCTGAACTTGGGTCGCAAGGGTCAATGTCCTCATCGTCGCTGGGACATTCTGCCGACGCTACCAGAAGATCATCCTGTACCAGAGAGACACAGAAGAGACGAAGGGTTAGTCAAAACACCTAGTGGCATCATTACAGTTTCATAGGGCTGCTGTGTCATCTAAGGCCTCATGCTGTGAAAGAGAGAGAGAGGAGCAAAAAAAGGAAATGTCCTTTCTACTTCCACTCTGACATCTCTCACAAGTCTTCTTTGCTTTGACTCACAGGCGTGATCAAGGTTGTCCTAACCATCAAAGGTCACAACATCTCTGCAAAAACTACTGTTTCTGTGTTCATATCACCTAATGGTACAGTCTGGAGAGACTTCCAAATCAAGGCAGTCGGAAATATTATCAAACACATACTCGCACATACACAAAGATTTCACAAATCCCTTGACGAATGCAATTCTGCAGTTTACTTAAGACAGTCACGCAGGAACATGTGGTGTGAGGAGCATCAAATCCCCTCACATCATTCCCTCCCGCTGGAAAACAATCTCATCAAACATGTCTTTTAATCTGAAATAAAACCATAGGAAGCAAATCTAAAGACAAGCCCTATCAATGAAAACACACGCCGCTGAGTCGCGCACAACACCACATACTGAAGGAAATCTTGCCTCTGCTCCAGTGATGGTTCCGAAGGGAAAGAAAGCCATGTTGAGATTTCACGGTTTGAATTCCAAAGATGGTATCCGACTGAGGTTTAATAGCTCAGAACGTCTCTCCGTGCAGGAATTCTCCATCAACTATGCAAAAAGGCTGCGAGCTCGACGTTGCTCTCAGTGCTACGGCAGAAAATTCCATCTGACGACGTCGCTCTGGTGGCATCCATTTAGTGCCAGTCTTCACACTTCTCTCTCTCTTTCTGCAATTAGCCGGAGTGTGTATACATTCGCCAGCTGGTCAAACGTGTATAGGCATGTGTGTTTGTCCCAATAGAAAGCAGAACTGGTTGAGTGTGTGCGCGCAGGGAGGAAAGACATTGATTTGTCTCTCTGAGCTCACACAGTCCGCCCACAAGGCTGCGGGGCAATGCCCACGCCGATCAGGACCTTTACCCATCATCACAGCCACGAGGACCGCATGAAACAACACGGAAAGAGAAAGAGAAAGAGACTGAGAAGAAAGGGAGAGGAAAATGGGAGTGGGAGGGCACCCTGCACAGTTGTTTTAAACTGGTTGCTGTAATCACATGGTTGCCATTTTCCTTGCAGTGATATCTGTTCAACTCCCAGCTCTCAAACACCCTGCAAGTAGGTCAGTGCGGGTGAATAATTTAGATCCCTGACGTTACAGTGCTGGTTTATGTGCTGCTGCTGCTGGAAGGCTGGGAGACATGGAGGTAATGTGTTGCAGCAGGAGTGCACAACAGAGCCCTCGCTAAAGGCCAGCAGCAGCATGTGTCTGCCTGACTTTACAGAGAAAAAGAATAATAAAATATAGGTCCAAGGAACCACAGGCCGATGGGTGAAGTCATCCATACCGCTCCGTCTCTCATTCTGTCAACTGACATATAATGCATAAAAGACCTCAATTACCATAGACACTGAATTAAGTAGTCAACTGAAATGTGGTTATGTTTCTGATAAAAGAGATGGGGTAAGGTACACAGTTTTAATAATGCATAGGCTAAGCATGACAGACAACTTAGACACAGTGTTCCCTCTCTTGAGATGACCACAGACAGAAAGGAGGGAGTTCTAGAATGGTGAAGGAGGAGTGGGATGAAGTGTTGTGTAGTGGTTAAAGATCAGCAGGAAAGTGAAAGCACAAGAGGAAATCCATGAGGTATCACTACTGTGCCGGAACAGACATCCTAACATGTAAGAGCTTGGCAACATATATTGAATTTTAACAACATATACTGCTGTTCAAAAGTTTGGGGGTTGGAAATATTATTAAAAAATATTATTTAAAGGAATCTGTTACTCTCACCCAGGCTTCATTAATTTGATAAAAAAATACTGTAAAATAGTATTATTGTGAAATATTACTACAATTTATAACGGTTTTCTATTTTCATATATTTTAAATTTTAATTTATTCCTTAACTTTTTTTTGTTTTCTGATGAACAGAGTAAACAAAGAAATATATTTGAAACTTTAGTAACATTATACATACGTATCTTTACTGTCACTTCTAGTCAATTTAGTGTATCTTTGCTGAATAAAAGTATTAATTTATTTTCTGACCCCAAACTTTGCAACTAAAAATTGTGTATTTTCAATGATTCTTTAAGCAATATTAAAATAAATTCTAATTATGTTTCCTAAATAACACGTCATTAGACGAGTTTAGAGATCCTTCCTTGACTTATTTTGTTCCAGTAAAAACTATCCTTTTCAACTATAATTCAAAACTTGGAATTCACATATTTGTGTGCTCACTCAAAAATGTTCAAGGACATACTCAAATGGCATTTTGAATGCATTAAAAAAACATGCCTTGACTATCTTAAGTAGATTTTCTTTTTCATGTTTTGAATTTGTAGATCTTACATTGAAGCGTTTTTAATCTATTTGGTCACAGTTAACTCTTCGGTTGCAATAATGGTATGAAACAGCACATATAAACAGTAATTGTAACCAAATAGATTAAAACATTTTTATGTATTTATATTCAAAATAGAATCAAAATGGAAAAACGTATACTGCCAAGCCCTAATTGTATAGAGCAGACAGGGATCTTCTAAATAACTACATGACATTGTAACTGGAGGCTTTACATGAACATGCTCCACCCAAACCTTTGTTAGGATCTGCATTTGAATTCCTCTCACGCAGCTGATTGCCTGAAACCATCCTTCTCTTTCCACTTTTGGAAACACTGCCCCTCAGCAAAGTGTCAAAACTCGAATCTAAGTCCTCAGATGTGGTGTTACACAAGCACTTGAGCGTGAGGCTGTTTTCTGCAGAAAAGTCACGTATGACTAAGACCGAGCCTTCAGCATCCATCTGCCTGAGATCGCCGTTCTCCATCCACTGCCCACTCAACAGCTGTGCTGAGGCGGGTGAGAGGGACAGAAGCGGCCTACATTATGACTGTCCATTTTCCTCCTGCTGAATAACTACAGTGCGACATGTAAGAGACTGTGTGTGCTATCAGAGCATCATTTACGCACACACACAGACACCACGTGCACAGTATCAGACTCCGTTTTGCTTGATCTTAATTACTGCACTGCCAACAGGCACAATAAGAGATGTGACACAGAGCCAAAATGGGCGGGAGAGCGGAGGGAGAGAGAGAAGACGGCACTCGGCTCACCTGTGAACGCTGAGGGAACCAGCTGTGCCCTAATGAGAAAGGAGTTACCTCAACACACACGCGCACACACAAAACACACACAAAGCCCATTCCAATTACCTCTTAGCTGCAAGACTCAACTAAAAAGTAAGACCTTACACAGACTAAAAGTAGGACCTGACTGAGCCAACTGTACATGCCCTGGATAAGACAGGAACAGGAAGTGGGTGGATCTGACCCACTGAACCCTCCAACCCTAAACTAGGGTGGCCATATGTGCCATTCATATGGGACACGTCCCAGCCAGGATTTTAATATTGCCTGAAACATCCAGAGCAGTTTGACTGATGACATGCAGGTATTGTACATAGTCGACCAATCGTGGGGCTGCGTGTGAGAAGGTAAGATCTAGAGGGAATGATCAAAGCGATGCAAATATGAGCATGTGTTTGTTCGTTCAATTGATTCGAAGCATCGCTGCACACAAATCCCCCCCAAAAAAACTAAGTGCGCAACAACGCTTCAAGTCAAACGAACGAAGAAACATGTGAAAGCGATTTGAAAGCATAAGGAGCCGTCTGCACTGCTCTTTATAGATCTCATGAATGCTACACAATGATCAACCTGCACAGTGCAAATTTCCAAAACCTGGATATTTTAGGCATTATTAAAATCCTGGCTGGGACGTGTATGAATTGCGCATATGGCCACCCTACCTTAACCAACCTAGGTTTTATGTTATTATCTATATTGTCAAGCAGTTCCAGCCAACTGCTCAGTAACACTATTTTGTGGTCATATTCAGGCTCTTACTCTTAATTTTGTAGTCTGCAAATATTGACCCTCAAAACCCTCTAACAGTTCTCTCAATTTCCATCTTAAATATGTCACATAACTCAAGTCCTTGCACTCAATCATTTGCACTCAAAGAAAAAAAAAAAAAAAAAACTATACATTTTACAGCCCATCTGAGATGGCCAGGCTCAGATGCTTACATTCACCTCTATCTCTCGATCTCTTTCTCTTTCAGTCTTTAAGATGCTAGTACTCCACCACGAATACGAATATCTCAGAACAGTGCGCTGTCTGTTGTTGTTGCTATGGTGACATGAAGATTCAGCCTGTTCAAAATGATACGAAATAAAAGCTGAATCGCCTTGGTGGCTCAGTTGGGACCTGCAAAGCAAACCATTGATTTCTCGCTACCTGTTTTTCCTTTATCTTTTTCTCCATATTCCTTTCCTCCAGCCAGTGTGAGAGAAAGTAAGAATGAGAGAAAGCAGAAGAACATCAAAGTCTGCCAGCTAACTTAGCAGCACTGCTAATAAAGACTGAATATTCATAGATCGGTCCTGGTGCTAAATGCAGCCTCAGTTCGCTGAGAGTGGTGTGTTTAAAATACTGAGAGCTCATACAATGAATAAAAAAATGGCCACTGATGCACTGCAGTATTCTCTAACAAGAACAGTTGAAAAAAGAAAAAAAAATGCAAGAAACACAATGGAGATACACTTGCTTGTATAAAGCCAGCGTGTACAGGAATATATAGAGCTGGCCCACAGGGCTTCCATATATGCGCTCACTGACATCCTGTATGTAAGATTCAACTCGTGAAAGATTTAAAAGAGCTAAACACACACACACACACACACACACACACATACTCCGTCTCCCATCACCTATTGCCATACTGAGATGAGTAATAGAGAACCTGGACCTTTCATAGAAGATAGAAATTAAGATGGTTTCCGGTGCAGGTCTTCCAAGTCAAATCAAGAATAATTCTCATTTTGAAAATAGGTTATTTCAGCACATTCAAAAGCATTACAATACCTTGGTTATTTATAACACCTAATTAATACTCTCTTATTAAAGTTTACATAACATCTAAATTATATTTAATTTTAAAATTCATGTTTCTGCTTGTCTTTTTAATGATACATTGGTGGATTCTATTCCAAAGAAAACTGTTTTTGTCTTCATGGATATTAATTGAATGTTGGATAATGTTAACCATTAGCCGAATAGTTGTTTTTATTGAACAAACTCACTAAAAGCATTCAGTCAGACTTCTTTTCTGGTTTAAAAAGTTCACTTTGTGTTGTTCAGTCGATTCCAGAAGGATAAAATCTAGTTCACACCTATTTTTTTTTTCACGGTTAGTTTCAAGTTTCAATAAGAAATATAAATGTAACACTTAAAAAATATAAAAAACAAACAAAAAAACAGGCAAATGCATCAAGACTGACCATGAAAGTACTCAAACAACTCTTGACTCATTTTTTTAGAAGACATATGAGTCACAAGTAGCCATTACAAGTAACTCTCAGAGGTCATAAAAGTGGGCATAAATAAATCTGATCATACACGCTGCCCACAGACAGAACATGCTGTTACAGACTGAAGCTCTAGATTTTATACAAGGAAAGAGAGGGGGCAACCTGCAGACTTCACGCAACACAATTTACACACTTGTTCACAGCACTCTGGGCTAAACTTTACCGGAGGACAGCACTTGATTTTCACACACTTTTAATGAGGGGCAGAATAAAATGAGATGCAGATCAAAAAAGGACGGCACAAATGACAGCCTAAGTGGGCGGTCGAGACGACAAAAGGAATCATCTAGTTAAGGAGGAGAAGAATAGTGCATGCCACGAATGACTGGAAATGAAAATTTGGCTGAATAGATGTGGACATCGGCGACTAATGATGTCAACCTCATGCATGCTCACAAATGCAATACAAGTTTTCCTTCTTTTCCCTTAACTCTCTCCCTGCTGCCCCAAATCTCTATTTTTTTCTCTCTGCCCCTCTCTCTCCCTCTTTCTCTCTCTCTCACTTGCTCTATGTGCAGAGCGCTGCAGACAAATGGTGCATGCCTCTTTCACTGCATGGATATGACAACATCAAAGACTGCATGCGATGATGGCTGGATGGAGAAGGACCGTGAGAAAGAGAGACTACCTGGGATGAGGAACAATGCCACCTCGCATCCATGATGGCAGCCTGGCTACACTGTCTGCTTCCTCTACACAGCTTTGCTTTTCTGTTTTGGTGAGAGTTTGTCCTCTCCCCCTCTCTGATTTCCCCGTCCCTGCTCCTAGAGCAATACAAAAGCCCCACACCAGTAAAATAAAGTCCGCTCTGTCAGATCAAAAGTGATGACTGGAGAAATCCTACTTTGGTAAGCAGATAGGGATGATAAATTGTCTGTGCATCAAGAGAGACTATGAGTGCCTTCTACAGACTAGAAGAGAGAGAGAGAGAGAGAGAGAGAGAGAGAGGGAGGGAAGGCGTAAGAGAGGGAGAAGAGAAAACGAGAAAGATACACACGGATAGAGGCGGGAGAGAGAGTGGGAAAATACGGTACGACTGCAAGCTGATCACCTGACTCATCTCAGCCAATCTCCATTGCCACTCGGCTTGAGGTTGCTAAGGGTTTGCTCAGTTGGAGACATTTTATTATAGCGTTTTTTTAGAAAGAGATTGATGCGTGTATATGGATGGGAGGGGGGTTGCACACCTTCTACCCTGCCATGAAACTCAGCAGAGGCACAACCTACAATCTAACATCAAACATGCATGCATACTCTCAAAATACATTCGAGAAAGTGAATGTTACACAACGGACTGAAAAAACTCTGTTTTCATCTCCACCGGCCCTCCTGATCCTCTGGGACCTTGGGTTATTCAGCTCCATCTAAATGCCTCCGCCAGCTAAACTAACCAGCACAAATGCTCGTTTAACTCGCATTCAAATTCACTCTTTAGGCACGTACACGCCAACTGAGAAAGGAGGGGTCGGAACAGATAAAGACAGATATGCGGTAGTCAAATGTTTTACTCGCACCATGGTCAGTCTCACAGGATTCTGTTTGTCCCCTGCGTCTGCAGAATCTGTGCACTGGCAACAAACGCAACCATACATTATGAATGTGACTGAATTCATAAAAAGAACATAAACTGAGCCAAGGTCTCGACGGCGACACACATTAGAGATTAGGGATGACAGTTTGGAACACAAATCATGAAGACCACAAAAGAGACATGAAAAGCCTTTATGTCAATTAACAAGGTTGTCATTATGCAAAAGCACACAGATAAATAGCTGTTTGCAATATCTACCACCTCCGGAAAAGTAGCTGAGCAGTCCATTTTATTATTCACTTTGTGCCAGCTCAAACAATCGTATTGATTGACTGATTTAAGAGGTCAGTGTAAATGAGCACTGGGACAACAGTGCATGCAGGGCAAGTCACGGGATCCATTAATTAGACACAAGTGGAAAAACGGGCCCAGGAATCTGAACCAGTTTAAATCTAACTGTGCTGAACACTCTCCTGCCCTCGTGATGCAACAGAATGAAAGATTGGGTACCTCATTAGACTACACATGAAGCTTTATGCTGGACTGTTGTATTTTGGGATTGTGACACATTCGGATCACACACACATGCACATATAATTGAGGTCAAAGTACAGCATTTGCATTAAAATATTTATGATCATTACTGGGTAATATGAAATTTTCTGGGAATTCAAAATTAAGCAACATCGTGAATTGCATTTGGTTCTTTTGGTGCCTCACACAAGCACAAGTGTTGGCGTCTACTGATGTTGCAGTCTCCAGAAGATTGTTGTTATTGCATCTCTTCCTTTTCTTTTTCGGCTGGCCTGGGCCAGCGTTGGCACCTTGTGGACAAACGGATTAGTTCAAAATCAATTCACTGTGTACGTGCGACCTGCGCACTCTTCCTCGGGCCGGATGAAAATGATTGGCGTATTCAGGCCCCAAATTGAATAGCCCTGTTTTAGAGACATTTTTCATATTCATTTCATCCCACAAAGTATTGCTAGGTTTGACAGACTACACACACACACACATACACATAGTTGAGCAAAATAAATTAAATAACAAAGGCAAAACAAAACAAATTTAAACACAATTTCCACTTGCAATTTCCATATATATGCTAGAACTGATTTGTAATGACACCAGGACCACACATTGTAAACACATTACAGTAATTCCCAGTGAATTCTTCCACTAAGAGGAAAATAAATATGACCTATTTTGCATCTGATGGAATCAAATCCACTCGGCGGCAACACAGGGCATCTATAAATGCATGACTCTCACGTGGCACACGCCCACGCAGCCATTTTCTAAGCAGAGAAGTGGCGCTTCACTGCCCTCTGCCCATCTCTAGATCTAAAAGATACCCTAGGGTGTTTAATGACATGCACGGCTCACACAGGAAATGCTCATTTATTATTTAAAGCCCAGCACATTGCCTGACGGCCCGCTGCAGTAAGATGTCCCTGTAGATCAGAATAAACACACGGGTTCCTAGCATGCCAAATCCCATCGAGCCAAACACCACGGCCACTGATGTGGAAGGGATATCAGAAACAAGGCATCAAAAACAAGACAGACCAGTGACATATCCATAAACGGGGTGATGTAACAGGTAAAATGCAGAGAAAGTATACTTCAGAGAAGAAAAAAATACAAATAGAAGGAGCGGGATAAAGAAGATAATAAAAAAGCTGAAACTTCGGAACATCACTCGTGCGGGTGGTAGTCACAAAGGAAATCAACTTCTGATAGAAATATTAAACATCTCATCTGTCAGTCACAAGCTGTCTGTGCATGCATGTTGGGCTCCTTTGAGACGGCCTCAGTTGTTTGTTTGTTGTGTCTGCTGTTTGAACGAGTGAAACACAGCGCTTCTCTTCTTGCGGAATTTCTATCATTAACGCTTCTTTAAAAAGCTTATATACTGTGAGCCACTGTCAGACAATAGCAAAAACAGTTTATCTGAGGATAATCCAAGCTCCACACGTCATTTTAAGATTAAGTGTTCTCACAGAGCAGATCTGAAGCCATTAAACGAAAAAAAAAAACTGGCCATGCGCAGTATGCTAAATTATTCCAAAGACTACACATCTCATTTACACTACACACACATTTGCTGTATTACAAGCAAATCAATTGATCTGCGAGAAATACTATTTCCTTTTGTAAACCATTTGTACAAAAACATAATCTCTATTATCTACAGTGCCTTTATCTACAAAGGCCACACTGACAGTCTGGGACTTAAATCTGGAAACAAACTGAACATTTTAGGATTTTTTTTATTTAAAACAAAGCAATATTATGAAATAGAATAAGAATATTTAAGATTCTGTACTTGAGCTCACTAATCAAACATTAATTATATGGTTTAGTGATGTGATGCTCATAAAAAATGCAGTTCATACACAAAATGATTTGAATATCTTGAATGTCATCTATGATGAGCATGTTTTTAATTTCTGAAATAAGAATCATTTTTATTTTTGTGGTTAGTTTAGAATATAAAATATAATGTGGTATGACTCCCCAAAAACTATGATGTAAAACTATATACCAAAGGTATTTTTTTTTTGTTTTTTTTTGTTTTTTTACAATTTAGGTGTTTTAAGCTATTTTTTTTCTTATATTTGAAAGATTTTCCCTCTTCTTTCTCGTGCACAGTATTGTATGTCATTGACCCACATAATCGAATCTAATCAAATAATAATCTGCATTAATTTTTCAGTTCTTCCAATTCACAAACTTTTCATACAGATTGAACAATTACATATCTATGCAGCTCACTATTCTTCAGCATAATGCACAGCAATTTTCGCACTCTCAAGCGCCACTTGAATTCCTTTAGCCCGTCTTCCAAGTCTCTGCTAATTCAAGGATGTTAAAGGGGGAGACTTCGAAAAATGTTAAGAAGCAGAAGAGCCCAAGAAGTTCCATTAGCTGTTGTTACAGAGAGCTCTCTGGTCTGATGGCCGCTCTAGTCTAATGTTCATCACAAAGGTCTGTAATCAAAGAACAACTAACTCCTCTTTGATTTTGTATCCCTCTCTATTCAGTATTTATCGTTAATTAGATATTTAAAATCCATCTTAAAAAAAAAAAAAAACGTAGTAGTTGATTTGGACAGCACAGCTGTGCAGAGAGAGAGAAAGCGATTGGAATGGATGATAATGGAGCGCAGATGGCACAGACTTAGAGAGTGGTGTAGACACTGCTGTGCTGAGAAGAGAGGAGTCTCATATTTCCATGGCAACATTTACCATCATCAACGGTGTGCGGAGGGCGGCGAGCCCACCATTTTGTAATGCAATCCACACACAAGGCCATGATAAGCCAACATCACGATTGGGCGCTAATAGATCGAAATATCTGTTATTGCACAACTATCACTTTCACACGACGTGCCTGGAGTGCCCTTGAGCAGGGAGGTAATTTAGTATGCAGTGCCAGAATCAGTTTTAACTATATCAAATTACGATTTTATTGTTGTGGAGGCTAAATCATAGTGCATAAAGTCGAGGAGACGAGACTGAACTGGCCTTGGCAAGCCTGTCAATCACCCTGCTCAGTCTCCTGCTCTGACATGTAATTACAGCGCCACCGTAATTAGAGCTCACTGTCAGGGCCCTGAATGATGCCTTGCGCTCGACTCAGAGAGAGAAAGACCGGCAAGAGAAAACCTTAAAGTTATAAAGGAGAAAGCACGTCCACCTACACTCTTCCCAACTGATTTCTCCCCTTTATGGCCCTGATTCCATTTGCCTGTGGGCTCTCTCTGTTCACACACACTTATTGACTGACTCTAGTCTCCCAGCATCCCCCGACACTCTCTCATCCTGAGGCCCAGCACATCCACAAAAGAAATGGGCCAATCACTTTATGTCAGAAAGCAATTGAATTGTGCCGGGCCGAAACCCTTTGCCCGTTTGGTAATATGCGATCCAGCCACGGGCTTGTCTTTAAGTGCCTTGGTCTTAGTCTCGAGGCCTCTTTTGCTTGAGAGAGCACGGAGTTCAGTTTAAACCGGCCTTGTTGCTGTCTGGGTCACTTATTGAAACACCACTTGTAATGTTTTGGATGGTGAAAGAGAAGCTGAGTGAGTACAGTATATGTGAGATGAATAAAGAGCAAGGCCAAGAGTAATGATGTAGCCAGCCTGTAACAGCATAGAGACCCAGACAACACACAACACGTCTGCTGCAATCTAAATGCACCTGTCGGTTCCAACACTCTGAGCCAGCGGAATCTTCATCACCTCTTCATGACCTTTTCAGTTCTTGTACTGAAAGTGTTTTTAAAAATAATCATTCAAAGTGAGACCTATTCTAATGAATAATTTGGACCACTTTGTCAACTGAAGTATCATTTGCTCAGGCATCGCTATGATCGGCATGCAAGTTTTACTCTACCTAAAAGCAGCACCTAGAATATTAATTTTACAACTAGCACAACATTTTTAATGGCATGAGAAATTTTTCAGAGCCCGGAAAACTCCATTTTAAAGGTGCACTCAGCAATTTTTTCCTCATTAAAACATTTTACACAAAACCAAACAAATGTTTATGTAAACATATAATATCATCATGTGCACTCACATGGGATGAAGACATATTAATGTTATTTAAAATGAAGCAGGACGCCTCATGGGGGCAGACCATTTGAGATCACATGACCAGCCTACTACTGATCATTAATCATCTCACCCTTTTATTGCACACTTTTACTTGTGTAATAAATTAATAATGTCTGACTGTAAAACAGCACATTTTTTTACAGTGTTAATAGAAAACGTTTGACGTTGCATGAATCCAAAATATGTACAGCAATCACTGAGTGCATCTGTTAAATTCCATGTTGATTTAAAATTTTTCATGAATGCAGAACACTAGTGTTATTCTGACAAGGAAAAAAATCAAAATCAAATGCCAGCATCAGCTTTCACGGGATATTGGACTAGAATAAAGTGGAGGCTGACCTGTGGAGTTGTCGTCTGCTTGCCCTGGCGGTTGGATGCGGTTGTAGTGGTGATGTCGTTGATGGAGGGTGACGTTTCTGAGCGGTTGCCTGTGGCAGAGGCGCTGGACTGAGGCGTAATAGACGAGGAGGGCATATCTCCTACTAGCCGGGCACTACCCTCCACACGTACGTTTGGGTCGCCCTCAGCAGCCATGTTGAGGACTTTTAGGCCATTGTAGTAAAGCCCTGAGAGCTGGCCCTGGAAGGGCCGACTGCCCTTCTCCCAGCCTCCAATCTTTATGGTGGTCTGACTGTTGAAGATGGTGAGCTGCCGACCTGCCGGGGAAGAACGTTACAGAAAATACAAGAGTGTTCAATGGCCCGCTCCCCCATGCCATGGAGACGCACACATACACATGCACACGCTAACAAACATAGACGCTCACACGCACACACGCACACGAGAAAACTGAACTGATGGAAGTCCTGATGGTGAAACACACAACAACCGTAACCGTAATTTTCCCTGGGGATCATGAAGCAATAAATTACACTAATGCTAACAGCAACACTGGTAATTTATCGACTGTAATTTAATGGCTGCTGTTGGCACAAAGTAAATAAATGAAGGGGATGAGAATGCTGGGTCCCCCCCCCCCCAAAAAAAAAAAAAAAAAAATCAATGGGACTTTGCTAAAAGGACAATCAAATACATACCACGATGAGAGACACAAATATTCTTCATCTGTAAAAAGTACAAATTTCCCCTTTTTCCGTGAGAAAATTACTTTTAATCTTTAAATACAACAGTTTATTGTAAATTACAAAGCCTGTATGCACAGGTCTGGTACATTTTATTGAGATTGCCTTTTCAGCAAGGGCAATGGTAATTTAAATTAATTAGACTGAAATATGGTTTATGTGAGAATGGCTTTACAGCTACATGAAACATTACAAATGATTCATCATGGTTATAATTCCATTGAAAAGGGAAAGCAAGAAAACAAGCAAACTTGAAAACAAAACACTTTGAACGATTCAATTTGTTACATACATTGCAGCATGCATTCAATCTTTTCCCTTCTGGTGTGTTTAACTTGCTTGTTAAAGGGACTTCATATCTGATGCCAATAATCATTGAAGCTATTTAAGAGACATTTGCTTTGAGTTTTTAACTGTGCACTTTAGCAGTTTCCAAAAGAAATATGTTTAGCATGATAAGATATGCATATATACATTAAATGGTGTGTGTACATCATTATGAATTCAAATAATTTCAACTGTGGACGTGTACTTTAATTAGTCATTTAGATTATTACTGCTGCAAAAGAACATTATTTAAAGAAGTATTTTAATGATGTAAACATATTTGGTTAAAGATTGAACTAACTTCAGTTATCAGTATATTACCAGTCCCTTTAACCTCTGACAGGTTTACAAGTACAGTATAACCACACATTATTGAACTGTACAGTGCAAATATTACAAACTACATTTGTTTAATTTTTAAACTTGGTTATACAGGGGATTTATGTTTTAGATGGTTTATTTGCTGTGCAAAATATCACTTGCTTATGATCAAATTATCTTTTATTTAAAGTTTTAATCAGTGTTTTTACCTTTGTCGAGTAGCCATTCGTCAACTACTCGACCAAGCCGATATGGGATTCGCTGTCTAGCAATCGCCAGGCGTTCGTTATCAATGTTGCCTTTAAAGTTTAAAGAGACATTTCATTGTTAAAATCTGAAAGGTCAAAGATTAAAACCTACAGTAAACATACCTTAACTGTCTGTTTTTTTTTTCTCTTATTTTTCTTTTCTTTCATTTTTTTTTTAATTCGGAACATCAAGGTTGCATACATAAGAATGATGAAGCTTTTCATACAATTAAAATTTAAGCAGACAAATTAACCCTATTTTAATAGAAGCACTATGTTAAATATGCACTCAATCACGTTTATACACAATATCACTCCTTTACATAAGACATTTACAAAATGGTAATCTTTTAAATCTTTTTAGCAGATTTTTCATCTAGTTATACATGAAAACTAGCTCATTTTAATCTAAATAGTGTCATTACAGTACATTTCAGCGTTTTGCAACCAATTTGATTTTAGCTTCACATTTGCTATCTAATCTAAGGTATTTTCAGTCCATTTTGATATGATAAATCTCACATTATCAGATCACAATACATTTAAAAACATCAAAGTAGCAGAAAAAAAACACTCAGAGGATTAAAACAACAGGAAGGTTATCAGTTCATCAGTAATGCATGTAAGATCAGTCACTATTCATGTTCCCCCATGTGAATCTGAAATTGCTCTAACAAAAGCTTGACCTCAGAGATGTCTATATTGACACATTTAGGTACTCGTTCCCCACAGTGGGCACCACATGATCTCGAGTAGAAGCTGTGCTTAAATGCAGATATTTATGCAACATATCCAGGCTGAGCCAGCTACGGTAGCTCTATTGAATTGCGATTACTTGAAAACATTTACTTCTTTCCCATTACGGCCCACACATAATTACCACTCCTGACTTCACTGAAAAATTCAACATAAACCTGACACGCTCAGATTTCCAAAGAGTATAATTACGCCTCGCTAATTTTTACTCTTTGAGCCATTAACTTGTTATTTGTCAATCAAAAAAAGAGTTGCACTCTCTCTATGTGCGATTAAAGTATGATTAAAATATGAATTAATGAAAATGTTTCCTCAACGAGATGTAACAAAAGTAGAGTAGCAAGACATCCCGAAGGCTAAGATGTGAAAAATTCAGTGTGAGAATTACTAGCAAATTTCTATTTTAATGTGTCCTCATTTCCTATATACATAAGCACAAATACTACACACTAAACTGACAGAACTGAAAATGCTATCTTCAAACCTACATGGCCTTCTTTTTTTAGTGGAACACAAAAGAAGGAATGTGTAAACATATAATGGATGCAAACTATTTCATTTCGTGTTCTACATAAGAATGAACGTCAGGATTGAAATGACAGAGGTGAGAAATTTTGGCAAATCCTTCCTTTAAAGTAATTTAAGCGTATACCTCCTTACATGAGTATGGCTGCTCTAGTCGACTGCACTTTTGAGGTAAAGCTCTTTATTCTGTATCCGACACTGAAATGACATGACTAAATTGCTTCTCAAACACAGCACAATACTCTTTTTGATAGGTGATTGCAGGAGGAGAACACCCGCGGACAGGGAAATAAGGCTTCTCACAGGGCTGCATGTAAGGAAGAGATGGAGTGCTTGATTCTGGACTTGAGTTTGAGAGTGCCGATATTCTGCTGTGAGAAACTTAGTCTTAGTCTATTGCAATGAGTGCCCCTTTCCTTATACTTTCACTCATTTGTACCCCCCCACCCCACCTTAATTCTGTCATTTTCTCTCTCCTACCATGTGCTGTCAGGTCTAACTTTGATTTATGTCCACTTGTGCACTTTACCTACAGTAATCAAGAGTGAAAGGAGCAATTTGTCTCAAATCATAGCTTAAAAGAAACAAGACAAGAAGGGGAAAAAGCAATAGGAGCTCTTGAAGTAGGACCGGATGACTAAGGGCAAGTTGTGCGCATGATTGCTTGAATGCACATAAACACACATGCACGCACACACGCACACCAGCCCACTCACACAGTTACACACGCAGTGGTCATGTTCGGTTTAAAATGAGGGGGCAGTTGCCTTAGGGACTCTTGGTAAAGTGAAAATGACTGCCCAGTTAGCTTAGCATGCTAATAGTCTGAACACTTTTCCTTTCAAAATATTAGGCTGTGACGCTTTCCTGTTTCAGCAAAGGCATCTAAATGATCCAGGAAACATTTTGGTGCTTTTAAAATATGTTCTGCATCCTTTTGTAATGTTAGGCAATATACAGTGGTTTTCAAGGACAGCAACACCACCTCAATTTATCCCTCTGCCAGTACAAACCTCATGCTGTGGCCATTTTGTGCCCAGCAGTAGCTGTATGGCGGTAATTTTGTCAGGAACGTTTTTTTTTTTTAACTAAATGTGAAAAAGGTCTACTTAAGTACTTGCATCCATTTAAAATTTCTACAGATGGCCAAAAAGCATAAGTGATATTAAATGCTATATATGGGGGTTGTGACCCTCAACTTTCATCAAAGTTCCTTTAAAGATCCTTTAAATTACAAAATCTGTGATTACTTAAGCTGTCAGAACTAAGAATTTTTTGTCAAGTTTGCTGAAAACAGGGACTGCATTTTATTTCACTCTCAATCCTACATTTCATGTAGGCATTAAGAAAAATTAAAAGGATAGTTCACCCAAAAATGAATATTCTACCAACATTTACTCACTCTCATGTCAGAATAAAATATATTTCCAGAAATGTTTCCTTTTTTTTTTTTTTTGAGCAGTACAATAAAAGTGGGGTCCTGTGTTGTTTTGGGTTACATTTAAATTAAAAACAGCCAAATTCATCCAAAAAATAATTACATAAAAAGTAAAATAAAATTACAAATAAAAAAGTTTGTGTTCTGCAGGAGAAAAACTTGTTGGCATGATTTTCGTAATTTGGTGAACTATTGCTTCAAGTATTATCCTTTCTGCCAGTCAGTGTCAGACCAAAGAGCTCCCCATTCTACTAAAATAACAATAAAGCATGCAATAAAAAAACACTCCTGATACACATTCAGGGATGCTATTTTGGTTGAAGTTTTATTTTAATTTGATTTAATACATTTTAATTTAAGTAAAAACAAGTAAATAAGTAAATAAGTAAAACGGACAAAACTTCAGGGGGATGAATTGAAATGAGAAGGAAGTTAAATATACAAATATTGTTTTACTCTGTAAATTCCATTTCTTAGTTTAGTTTAATACATCTGTTATTACTAAATGTAATTACTACATTACAAGTGCATTACAATACAACTGGTCAGGTGAAAGAATGTCAGCATAGGTCAAGATTGGGAGGAAAAATGGCACGATTTCTTTGTATGCTAAAGCTACACTAGTTACAGAGCTAATTGTTCAAGATAAACAAACCCCCCATTTTATTCTCCCTCACTGTCAATTTAAATTCTATGCATTTATTATCTCGCTTAATAGAGAGAGGAGTCAATCAAGCGCTGATTAAAATGAAGCGGTCATGACTAATCTTCTTTTTTTCATATATTTCATTGGAAAAGTCTCTCCCATTCTGCCACGGACATACGATGCATTAGTATTTGGGCAATCACAAGTGCACTGCTCACTAAATCCACAAGACACAATGGAAACAGGAAGCGGAGAGAAAATAACAAGCAATTGTCTTCCACTCCAAATGAAAGACGCTGTCAGTATTTGGGTTGTTTGTTTACACTAAAACAATGAGAGGGTCTCTACTAGAAAAAAACAGTCACTTTCTCTGTGTCTGTTTCTATTCCTGTCCCTCTATATTCTTTATAGTCCTGTTTCCAATAACTTATGTCTATTTCCATGCTATTTTGTTTCAGCGTATGTCCTAGTTTGCCTAAGCTGTCGTAAATACAAAATGTCAACTCTTGGATTTGGATAATCCTGTTAAGAATCTTACTGTTCTCCAAATTAAATAATACAAAATGCAATTGTGTGCACGCAATGTATCTACAGCTGAACCTACTGTGTCTCACGAGTATACATTTGCATTTCCCTGCGCATTTCGAATTTAATGACAAGCTGTATTGAACGCAATGATGAGCAACGTAGCACTTATGGGAAGCATGAGATTTTCCAAGCTTCATTACCACTTCAGTCATCGAACACTCTAACATTTACCACCAACAATCGATCACGTCTGCTCCCGAGAAGAAAAGACGTTTGCGAAGATCAAGAGCAAATAATCTCTGTAATGGAAGAGATGGTTTAAGAAGAGCTCGATGTAAAATACAAATTAAAAGACTAATACAGCCGCCTCCTTTTCATCATGATTGACAAACGAGAGCAATGGGATTATTTCTCATCTCTGATCTCTTGTCAAGCTTTTGTCAGGGCTTTTCAGGCGACTGAGAGGCTGGCGAATTTGATAACCCTGGCTCTGACATTTTCAGCCTTCTAAAGCCCCAAGAGCAATCATCTCTGCTGACATTTGGGAAGGAAACCAGGGTTACCTTTTTTTTTTTTTTAACTGTGAGAAACCACAATCATAGACAAAGGCATTTTATTCTTAACCCTGTGATTCAGACTCTTTTTCTTGAGCTCTGCCAGCCTTTTATTGTTCCCGTTGTGCATAGCTGCATCGCTGCATAGCGTGTGTGTGTGTTTGTGTGTGTGTGAACATGCATATAAAGGCTGAGGGCTCTTACCTGTTGGGTAGCGCTCAATGACTGGCAGATCATCCACCTGCAAGGTGGCGTTACCACCACTTCTCGTAAAGCGAATTATGTGGTACTTTCCATCATTTACAAACTTTGAGGTTTCTTCAATGTTTATGTCATCGGTGCCCACATTGAACACCACTCTGACATTTCCTCTTTCCTGTAAAGAGAGATAGAAAAAGGGGAAAAAAGAAAGAAAGAGGGAGGGAGATAAAACAAGAGGACTTTAAGATTATATCATAGTCATTATGTTCTGATTCATTCCGCCAACATAAAGCATATGAAGCTTATTTTGGCATATGAACACCAGATTTAATGATCATCACTCTGTTTTAGCAACCTTGCAGAAGACAATGTTTGATTATTAATAAACGCTTTCATAAAGAAGCAGCTATACTCCATCTTAACTGGCAGAATAACAGATGTACCGAATTTATTGAGGACCAAACAAGGTGATAGTTTATCAGCCTGTGCGCAATTTCTCCTGACAGCAAAATGTATCAGAAAGATTTACCACCACTTTAATTTGCCAGCAAAAGGCGGCATTCATATTTAATAACAAAAATATCTATAATTTATGTTTTAATGAGGCTATTACATGAAGGAAATGAATAGTAATAAAGAAACTGGCAAGTATTTTTTCTCCATTTTAGCAGTTCTGCTATTCTCTTTTGACAATAATTAACGGGGATATATTTGTTATGTCTGTGTATATAGAGAGAATACTATGGTTTTGGTTCAGACATTTAGAAAATATTGCATGAAATCAAATTTAGTGTGTATTATTGCATTTGGAATGTGATGCGTAATTGATGTACAGGTTAATAAATCCTGACAGGTCGATCAGGACACCATCGTGCAGCGGGAGGATCAAGTATCGCCCTAAAGTAGTTTATTTTGGATTAATGATCGGTTGACTGTACACCATCCTGGTCATTACACGATTACTTACCAATTAAAGAAATAAATGGACATGAAATATTGATTTCAGTTGAAAGTATTTAATTACAAGAATGGAAATGAGCGATATGAGAGACATACTGTAGCTGATACCTTCTACAAAGTTCAATTAAACAGCCAAATGCTGATTATACAAAAACATTAGCTTTATAGAATACTGCGATTCAAAAATTGTAATAAATGACGCTACAGTCAAAGGCAATTGATATCCTGCATAGCTATGCAAGTTTCATGTCTCTCGTATCACCCGTGTCCTCTTTCTTCTCATATCTTAAAATAATTTCAACTCAATCCCCTTTGAATCAATCCTGCAGGGTGATACAAAACCCAATATATATATATAGAATCAGAACCCCATACTAAGCAGATGGGTTTTCTATCTATCTATCTATCTATCTATCTATCTATCTATCTATCTATCTATCTATCTATCTATCTATCTATCTATCTATCTATCTATCTATCTATCTATGTGTTTATAAAACAACACAGATGGAAAGACATAAACTTACATGCTACATTTATGGCAGAACAATATTACCAGCAGCAATCCATAATTTTAAAGAGGGTGGCACAACGGCTACAGATGTCAAAATAAAATTGACTGTGTCACACATCAAGCCTTGTAAACTGAATAATAATACTTTTTCATTCCCGTTCACGTTCAAAAGTTTCTCAACAAGCCTCCAGGCAGATAACATAATCGAATCACAGGAAATCACAAGAAAAAAAATAACCTTATAAGATTTTTCCCCTCCAAATCAGTGCCTCAAGGCAATATGCTGGTCATACAGAATAATGTGTGACAGTCTCACTGAAACGGAATCTAATCTGTATTCTGATGCGATGCTTGTCATTTTCAGTGTAAATTCTCATCAATGCATGTTTCTGTCTTATTAATGCAAGCAGTGAGTGTGAAATCACACTGTGTGCTTCACTTCCACACCACTAGATGTCCTCAATCCTTAATGGTTTCCTATTTGATGCAGCTCAGTGGGTGGGTTGTCTTTTGCTAATTACAATAAAACATATTCATGTGTAAACAACCACTTCTCATGAAAGCACATGCTAATAATAACTCACTCGATCCACTTGGTGCGTGTCTTATATAAAACTACGTAACTATGCCCACTCTGTGCTCTGCTTGATGACCTGCGTGCCTACATGCACTACTTGGTTAACTAAAAAACTTGTTGCAAACTTGTTATGAACGCTATTACAAGCCTGCACATGAGTGCAAGCAATCATGAAAATTGTTATTTGACATATTCACGACAGATGGAGGCCATTAGTTAAAAAAAAAACTTAAATGGGCTGCTGTGGGAACGTGTGGTCCTTTCCATTGATTTGTTGCAGATTGCAAAAGCTACATGTGGCATTTGAAAATAACGAAATGAGGTGTGCATGAGAAGATCCCTTTGTGAATTCCCCTAATTCAGACCTATCTGCAGGAAGAGAGCAAGCAGAGGACAAATCTCAACACCAGACTTCATTATACCCTCCCAGGAGATGTGTGTTTTTGTCTGGATACTCACAAGGTCTCTTTTTCTGACACACACACACACACACACACACACACACACACACACACACACACACACCCTATGTTGTCATCTCCAGCTGCGCAGAAGCTGGATGTTCCTTCTGCCTCTCACACCTCATAATGAAGATAGACTCTGCCTGTTAGCCCTATCCTCTTTCCATCACCGGGAACAATGGGGCAGTGTCTCCTTCACCCTCCTCTGTGCTCTCTAACATCATTTCTCCAGGGCCAATCTCTCACTTCCAGCCCATTTTTTCAGCTTTGTGGTCAGGGAAGTGATGTGAGAGCTTGGCCTGCATTCTAACGGGCTGTGACATGCCACGCCCCCTTCTAATTGGAGAACGACCTCTCTTTCACCCTTTCGTCCAGGCCGTCCCTTCGGGTAGCTGACCTCATCCTTCATTCTCAGTTTGGTGGCTGGGACCAACACGGGTGGCAGGCCTTTTGAAAACACGGAAATGGCAGCGTTGAATCAACACCATCCTGGCCAGGGGGAACGTGGACATGCAAATTAAGTCTGTAAGCATTTTTAAGTTAGTTCTGACTTGTATGAGTGCGTTTGGACTTTCACAGGGGTCTTCTTCCTGCATCTTAAAGTGGGCATAGTTTAAGAGGGACACCCAACGTCCTACATTCAGTCCCGGACGTGATAATGTCCCAGTTTCGCAGAATTTTCTGTTAAAAAAAAAAAAAAAGGCAGCTCTATTATGAATGCCTCAGGGGCTAAACATAAGGGAGGGGAGAGCAAAAGTGAGCCGTGACACCAAATCCCAGATTATCACAGAATAACAAATGTTTTGGGTGCTCTGCTCAGGATTTGGTGTTCGCTAAATGATCCCTAAAGCGAGAGAAGGATGGGGTGTCATTTAAAAGGAAGGCCTGATTCCACACAGCTGCTTCTCGGCCGTTCCTGTCCGTCTCAAGCTTCATGTCACCTCTCCACCGAGACCTGCAGTGCAGCTCTAAATATAAAGAACTAATACAACTGGATTCTCATTAGACTCAATGGGGGTTGTTATAGCAACACTGTTCTCTAGAGTTCTCTCGTTTCTTGTAGGCAATTAGATGTCAACCATGGTGCCATCCTGATTGACAGAGCATTTCATCTACTCAGGAACTACAACGACCTCCTCTTGCCAGACACAAAAATAATTCAGTTGCTCTGAACTTGAGAATATATATTTCAGAGCAGCAGGTTTCTTGTGCTTAAAAGTATACTTGTTACCAAATATTTATTTATTACTTAAGGCAAGACACCACAGGTGAAAAAAAGAAATAAATCACCTCACTTCCCAATTTTTATATTCACAGTACATTAAGTCAGTACATTTTTTTTATTACACGTTTTCTAAAATGATATGTTTAAATATGCAGATGAGGCATTACCTAATTAAAAATGCACAATTTTGCATAGATTTACAGACCTGAAATCTGGAATATTGGTTAAAATGTCATGTTTTGTTGATATCTTAGAGCTAAATGTGTTCAGAGAGGGGACTTTGAATATTTTTAATCACTGAAAAAACCTCTGTAAAAACTTTCAGAATATAAAACTGGAAAGTTTGGTGTATGTAAGTGCTTAAAAAAAAAAATCATTTAGAGAAAATGGCCGTTAAAGATATGCATTGTAATTTAAATCTACAGACATAAATAGATAAAGTGTAATAAAATGTGTATATTTGAATGAAGAAGAGAAGTTATTAAAGCCAAATAGCCCACAATTTCATATTGATCAGTGCTTTAAAAAACAATTGCCTGTGGGGTCTTGCCTTAAAGTGGCGGTTTACCAAGCGGCAGAATTTTCCTAAAATGGAAATTCGATCATCATTTACTTACCCTAATGTCATTCCAAACCTGAAACACAAGCTGTGAAAAAGATATTTCAGAAATGTAACTGTTTTTGTCTATATAATGAAGTTCAATGGGGTCCAAAACCACCCACTGACTTCAACATATCTTCTTTTGTGTTCCACAAAGAAAATTGCACTGGTATGGAAAAACATAAGGGTGAGTAAATGATGACAATTTTCATTTTTGGGTGAACTATCCCTCTAAGCTCGAAATAAATCGATGGATAACTGTGATATTAGAAAAAGGCAGAAAATTTCAATCAAGAGGAGCCAAACACACACACACACGCATGCACGCACACACACACACGCGCACACACACAAAGGTCTGGGACGGTTGCTCCGGAAACCTGGAGGACAGAAGAGCCACTAATGATGTGTCTTATTTTAGGAAAAGGTGCAGGCAGAAGCTTATGGAGTATGACGGAGTGTGTGTGCCACAGCGGGGATGCTGATCTGCCATGGCATTCAGCTTAAATGAGCTGGTGCATCCAGAAAACCTCAGCCACTTTACATAAAGAGCCTCTCAGTTATGCTCAAGCTAACACCAAGGGAATGCGCTTAATTGGATAGAACACCCAGACAAGCAATATACGCTCTCATAAATAACCTGTGTTTGATATTAGATCAAAATATCACACCGTGTGTGACACGCTCCAGAGAGCATGTGCCCTTATGTTTGAGTACTGCAGGTTTGGTGAAACGGATAAATTTGTTGTGTCCGCAGAATAATTCCACTTTGGCAAGCAGTTCTTGTTGTTTCACCCCTTCCTCCTCCTCCTCTCTTCGTGTCTCTTTCTCCTGCTCTAGTATTTACTGGCTCTCGCAATCTCTCTTTATCTTCTGGTAAGGACCGGATCTGGTGAGATCATGAATCTTTTTGGCAGCAGAGAATTCTTTTCCAAGTTCTCTAACAACTGAAAATAGCACTCTGTCCTAGTTCCTCTCGAACCTGAAAACCAAATTGCATTCTATGGGCGTTGTTTACTACAGAAGATATCCAAGAAGTCATGCACATTGTCTCCCCATTGCTGCAACTGCTGCAAGAGAAAAAAAAAAAACCCAACAACAAACAAATACAAGCGCTGACCTGAATGCAATATCTCTCGTAGACAATATCATTTCATATTACAATAGACAAATCCACGTCAGACCGGAGCACTGCTATTTTTGTAGTGATCCTTGTCAACCCATCACTGGGCTTCAATAGTAACACATTCTTTCATGCACTGACTCTAATCTGAAGAAAAAAGCGTGGTAAATATTTTTTTTTTTTAAAGCAAAAGAACGAGTGGGCTGAGTCTGTCATAAAGAGAGCATTTAAAAGAACACCTGTCTCTTTTATTTTGATGAATAAATTTAAATATTCGGCTTTTACTTCTGCTGCCATCTGTCTGCTTATCCTTTCAGATACTAAAGATAGCAAAGGCACAGTTTGCCATATGGTGCACTTATTCAAGGAAAAATGGCTGACGAAGACCAAACATTAAATCGTCTGTGGCCACGCAAACTGTTCTCCATACCACTCGTAAATTGTATAATGACCTGGCATATAGTTTGACGGTATGTTAAAATGACAGAGCGCATGAGTGACTTATACTCAAATTATCCGGGTAAGTGGAGAGAGGAAACAAATGCCGCTGGGTTTCAACTGAGAGAAACAAAATGGCATTTTTCCAAAGCACTGGCTGTTTCCATCTAAGCTGCTGGGTGGAGACAGGCTTAGTCTGCACTGACGGTATGAGGTCAGCAGACACTTTGCTGTCACTAAGAGCCATGTCACACGTCACTCATGTCTGACCAGGTATGTCCTGCCCACTCAGACACATGTGAAGCAGAAAATCTGCATCTGTCGCTCTCTTTCACTTTCACCTCCATCTAAATGTGAATAAGTGTGCGTGCATGTGTGAGCATGTGTCTCTCCGGCTGCCCTGAGTCACTCTGACTGGAGACATAAAAATATATACAAAATATTAAAAAAAATATGGGTGAAAAAAAAAATTAAAAGATTATATGGATCCAATATCAATTTCCCTATTTTAAAGGAACAGTCCCCCCCAAAATGGAAATTATCTTTCTTCAGTAGAACAAAAAAGTTTTTTTTTTTTTTTTGGTTAATATAATATCCTGGCAAATATTATCTTTTTTCATACAAAGTGAATCTGGACTGGATCTGTAATGCACTAAAACTACAAAGATGCAGCATGATCGTATCATGAAACTGGTCCATATGAATTGTGCTTTACATTCTACATAGACTTCTGCTGTCATATGTTTTTCCCATATTAAAGTCTGTAATTTGAAGCTATGAAAGTTAAGTTAATGCACTGATCTTTTCTTCTGCTGAAGAATTTAAATGGACTACATACACTACCGTTCAAAAGTTTGGGTCTTTTTTTAAACAAAGAAATTCATGCTTTCCTTTAGAAGGCAATGGCATATTACACTGATTAAAAGAGACAGCAAAGACTTCTACATAAATAATGCTGCTCTTTCTTTTCATCAAATAATCCTGAAAATTTTATTGCAGGTTCCACAGAAAATATTAAGCAACACAACTGTTTTCAACAGATAAAAATTAAAAATCTTCTTGGGCACACACCAGCATATTAGAACTATTTCTGAGACACTGAAGACTGGAATAATGGCTGCTGAAAATTCAGCCTTGCTATCCCAGAGACAAATCACATTTTAAAACATATTAAAATAGAAAATAATTTTAAAATGGTAATAATGTTTCTGCATATTTGATCAAATAAATGCATCCAACATTAAAAACTTTTGAATGGTAGTGTCATATGGACAAGTTACATACTGTATACTACAAAAAATATGGCACACTAATGCTTTATAATATTGGTTCTCTGATCACAAATAGCTTTAGTGGTAATGACACCACTGCATTCGAGACGGTGATATTATATGGCTCAAAAATACTGGTAATATAACATACAAGTCACACTGACCACTTTGAAGATCATTTTGTGATGCTTTTTTTCACAGTTTTTTAATCTCCATTCACTTCCAGTGTATTCTTCAAAAATTCACACTTTGTTCGCCATGGAGGAATGAGTGATACAAGCTTTTTGAGTAAACTATTACTTTAACATGGTCAGTGTTCCCGTTCTGCTAACATCGCAACACAGGTGCTCTCGGAAGGCTTCCTTTCTCTCCTTCTCTCTCACACACATTCTTTCCAGTGCTACTGTTCACACCTCTGTACCTAACACTGCTGAGTTAGCTGTGATCGTCACCATTCTTCAATTAGACTGATGTGCTCATTAGACTGCCCGCATGCTCACACACACACACACACACAATCATTTGCCATCAAGAGTGTAAGAGGTCAGAAAGTGCTAATGATCTGGTCAACCCCAGGGGTATAATCACTTGGCTTTGACTCCTTCACAGTCATCATCCATTTCTCCTTCGCTCCTGTCCTGCTTGGCGGCTTGCAAGGCTGCCACAAATGGCCAGGTGGTCTGCGGGGCATTTGGCCATGGGTTCGAGCAGCTGGCAAGCTCATCCTGAGCAGAAGAAATGCATTTAATAGGCCATTACCCCTTAAAATGCGATGTTATGCTGAGTGAAAGAATGTGTACCAATGTTTTCTTTTTCTGTACAGTGCCTGTCTCACCATTCCTTACAGTTCTCCCTATCCGTCTTGTTATTTCTCTCTCTCTTTCTCTCCCTCTCTCTCTCTCTGCATGAGCAAGTGGCTCAATGATTTGGGGTGAACGATGACTAACGATAATCCCCAGTGATGGTGATATGATGAGATTTAAATGAACTCTGTCACAAGTGTTTAGGGTCATAAGCAGAAACGTGGCGCGGGGGGAGGGACGCCACTGTCTGTTTGAAAAATCAGGACATCAAGGGCCGCTCATTAACATGGTCAATGATCCTAAGTTAATTCACTTTCAGAAAGGCAGTCTCTGGATAATGATATCCTCCCAGCGTACAGACAGGTTTATCAAAACATTCCGTTACATCGCTGAACAGTCTCGCCATTGATGTCAATACTGACTTACATAATCTTGTAAGTGCCTAAATATAATTAACGGAAATGCAAGGGAAAATATTTTTCCCCCTTGTTAATTATGAGGTAAAAATGGTATTAGATATCTGCTTTATGGACGGTTAGCGATGTAGGTACAGCTAATTTACCCTCCTACACAAGGCTGATTCATTTAGTAAATACCTTTTATGCTGGCTTAGCAGCCATCAGTCCAACAAGCATCAAAAATGGCAGACGTAGCACTGCAGAGACTCCACCAGTCACACATTAGAATTAGCCTAGATATCCACCGCTAATCGCATCAAGACATTAAGGGCCTTTAATTTGCTCATAAACATTCCCTGCCATCCCTATGCCAAAAAGCCATACATCAGTCATGGATGCCTGATTAATTGTCATGCCAATATATGGAAATATATCATCGGTGATAATGTTAATTACAGGCATTATGTAAAGTGTTACATATCTTGGGCTTACGCAACTCCTGCGAGCTCATTTTAAGATGCATTTCACGAAGACATCACTGCTACCTACCACCTTGCATTCTAAAGCGCATATCTGAACCGAGAAGCGAGGAACACAATGTTCCGAGTACATGAGATGGTAAATCATAACCTACAGCAGTCTACTTGGCATCCCATATCATTCTTGTGCTCTGAGCTTCTGTGATTTTGCTGATCGATAACACATACTGAAGCAACATATCGGCGCTGCAAATTTACACAGGGCACAGGGCATGCAAACTCTGGTGGAGAATATGTATTTTATTAAAGGCAAAGTTCACTAGAAATAAAATTATGTCACGGAAATTGTGTTAAAACAGGAATTTCTTTCTTTCGTGAAAAAGAAAATCAGAACAGGATAATGAGCTTCAAAATAAACACATTTTTTTAATCATAAAAAAAAAAAAAAAAAAGATTGACATCCCAGTTCTCATTTACTTTTATTTTATTGAATAGAACTGTCAGGATACTCTTTAAAAAATACTTGTGTGTGTGTGTTTTTTTTTTAAGAGAAAATCCAATTTGGAATTTGAGGTTTTCATTTTTAGGTGAACTTCCCCTTTAAATAAAAACGTGAAGTACGTCATAAATAGACACCAGCACGCGTTGTAAACTCCAGGGCTTAGCTAGAGAAATCATTACCTCACCGAGCTCGGAACGCATTTGCTGAGGCAGTCATGCAACCGTCACGCCATGATGCCACCCCTGAGAGAGAGAGCTGATTCTTTTGGGAATCAAGTTTGTGATTACAGCAGGAGTGGGCGTCAAAAAAAATAGAACGCATGCAAAATAAATAAATAAAAACACATACAACTCTTCGAAGCTCAGTGCCAAACACTTTTCCAACCCCCTTTCCTCCACCTCCTCCACCTCCCACTCCTCCAGCACAGCATGTCATAGGAAATGCGGGTTCTATCAAATAGCATCCTCTGAGCAAGCACTGGTAGCGCCTTCTATTCTGAACATTATACAGATTTTATTCATGAGGGCGAGCTGAGGCGCTGCAGCTTTCTAAAACAGACCAGCACTTGGAGTGTTGGAGGTGGTGTAGAACACTGTGATTACCCTAATGATCATTCACAGGGCTCATCGGGAGCATGATTTTCTGTGAATTTCTACTCTGGGGGTTGTGTGAGAATGAATGAACAGCAGGGATGCTCAGGGAAATCTGTGCAGGTTTGAGCAAGTTCAAACAGTTGGGACCAAATGTCCATATCGACCATATTGAAAATCTGGGACTATTTTTATTTTATTTAAACCCTGGAAATAAAGTTTGAAAAGTTTGAAACATTTAAATCAAAACCGAAACTCTCACGTAAAATGAACAATTACTACACCATAAAATTATATTTCTATTCTACTTCAAAATTTCAAGTTTAAATCAATGTGTGATTCTTTGTAACTATTTGTAAAAATGTAGTAACAATTTCTAAGTAAAAATTAAACACCAAAATTTCATGACATAAAATGTAAAAAAAGTAATTTTTTCATAGATGAAAATAAAACATAAAATAAAAAATAAAAAATTGTTGGCATACGTTTTACAAAAAAAAAAAAGAAAAAAGAAAAAAAAAATTCAGTCTTCCAAGTTTAAATCAATATTGCCGATTCATTGTGAATTATTTAATTATTGTGAAATTTAGTTACAATTTCTGAGCAAAAATTGTTTCAACACCAAATTTTCATAGCATAAAAAATTTAAATAATAATAATAGTTTTCCAAATTTAAAATAAAACGAGAAAATACTCACACTCTTTCGACTTCAAAATTCCAAGTTTAAATCATGATACTTGCCAATTATTTTCAATTATTTGATACATTTTCTGAGAGAAAATAGTTCAATATTCAATATTATGTTCAAGTCCAATATTATTTAAGTGTATTTGGGATTCTGCAATAGTTCTTGGTCTAAATGACTATATTTGTGGCTTCTATCATGCGACTCTATGCACAGACGGTCAGATGTTCTTTCAACCCACTGGATAATTCTCAAATAATGCTGGATAACAATTATCATCAGGGTTGACACAAACTTGTGGAATGCATGCAGTTTTTTGCTGCTGCATTAAAGAAAAATGGGTTTGTATTAAATACCAATCAAATCTGAAATACATGTAAATTATTTAAATAAAATGTTCACTTGAATTTTCACGTGATAATTATCACAAGTGGCTTCAAACTTTGTGACCCAACAGCAAGTGTGTGTTTGTTTGTGTAAGACTCACAATCTGAAGCTGCAGGTAGTCTCCCAGGCCAGAAGAGCTGTCCACCCTAACCAGCACTGCATCCTTCTGCTGGGTGCTAAAGCCGACAGCCAGTCGGTCAGCTCGTGTGCTCGGTCTGTCGTTGGGCGGCCATGTGTACACAATGAGCCCTCCATCACGTCCAAATATGTATGTGGTTCCCGCTGCAGAACGAGATAGAGAGATAAACAGAATATTAAGTGAATACATCAAAGTAAGTGGGAAAAGTATTTCCATGCATATGCACGGCCCTGCTCCATTACATGCAGTGCGGGAGTTTCTTGATGAACCCATCAGAATGCCAGACAGCCCCTGCTGGCCCCTGATTGGCTAAATTATAGCCCTTATCTGACCCTTGGTAAGTTGATGTCACCAGGAGCACCTGTGTTTGCCGAAGCATGAGCTAAACAGAGTCGCTTTGCTACAACCACTCAACGCACACAACCCCCCATCCAAGCCCGGGGCTGATTGAGCTGATTACAGCCGCTCTCTTCACCCGCCGACACACCGGACAATCAATCCAGTCCCTCAGCCCCCAGCCCAGCACCTACTTCTACATGCATTTATTCTGCCTAAAGGTGGGCAAACATGGCACAGACCAGACTATAGAGCTATTCCTGCTCAGCGAGATGCATGCTAATGCCTGATGGAGCTAATTACAGTGTCAGAGGCAGGTAGCTTACTGTGAGCAGGGTCACTGTGATTCAACGCTTGCAGGAAGGTTTCAATGGGAAATCAACGTCAAGCTTTTTGCATCGAGAGATAGAGAGAGACACTATTAATGGAGCTGATCTCATTAACTGGCGGACTGCGCTAGCTCTCTTGATCAGGCGTGAATTCAATAGCAAAACAGGGGCGAACGCGCTTCTACTGTGGCAGGTGCAGTCGGGGTAATGTTCGCAGAGCAAAGAGCTCATCAACCTCAAGATAACAGCCTCGGGAGATGCGAGACGCACTTCAACACTCTCCTCTCTGCGGAGCGTGACTGCTGCGCTTCTGAGCTCCAGATGCAGATAAGACGGGCGGCGAAGCAGTGCGGCGGAAAAACCCAGAGGAGGCCGGAGCTCTCAGAAGAGCAAAGTGCTGAGAGTGGTTTCAAAAGGGCTGGGTTATTTCCTGGCACGTTTCTCTATTTGCAGAGCCGTGTTCATTAGCTCCACTCTGTGTGATTTTCACCTGCGGGCTCTTGCCGGCCCCCTTGAACTCATCTCAATGAGACTGTTTCACACTGTGTCAGCGATCCGCTTGACCCCCTCCGAAAACAACACCCTCGGGGCAGGCACATTCGCTTACACGGGTACACAAATGTTCAGGACTACTCACGGATTCACACGCAAACTAACGCCTGGTTAGTGATGACTCCCTAGTCGGGCTTGTTTGAAATGCAGGGAAATGAGCTCTGCTCATTAGCGGGGCTCAGATGGTTGAACTTCACACACACATATGCGCACAGGCCATCATGTATGTGAAGCAGATAGGGAGAGGAAACGGATGAGATTTCGGCTCTGCTGAAATCTGTTCCGTGTGAACCGCTACGGCTGCCTGCCTCATATCTGTCGCTCAGTATGACTGCAATTCACAGCTGTGGGTGAGTGAATGGATTTGCCTGGGAAGGGAAGCGTAAAGCTGTGCAGAGATTTACTGGGAAACAAATAGGTAATGCACAGTGTACTGAAAGTTAATCAAAGCGCAATCACCTTTTAAAAATACAAGATGACATCTGACTCATACATGCATTGGAAGGGATAGTTCACCCAAAGATGAAAATTCAGACATCATTTACTTTCCCTCATGTCCTCCAAACATCGAAGACTTAATAATATTTTGAAGAATGTCTTCCCTTATTATGTCTTTACATAGTAAATCCCCAACTGTATAGGCAAATAAAACAAATAGTCATTTTTCAAAATATACAACTTGTAAGTTATCCTTGTTAGAGAGTAATTATTTAAATACGAAGTGATATTATTAATAACATGTAGTTACTATAGGGGATCAGTTCCCTGTAATTGTGCAAAATTATACAGTTATACACAGTGAAATAATGTTTTTTTAATATCTTATGTTGTGTTTCCCTGAAGAAAAGAAAGTCTTGCAGGCATGGGACGACATGAAGGTGGGTAAATAATGACAATTTTGGGCCAACTATCCCTTTAAGAGACAACCGATCGTAAAAGAAACCACTAACAGAGGGATTAGTACTTCATTCAGAGGGCGCTGACTGAACATTATCCATTTTTTTAAAGCAGCCACTGATTAAGTAAATAAATGAGCATGAATTATTGATTATGCTGAAATAATTTAGTCTGTGAAGTGCTATGAAATACAAAGAGCTGTGAAATAATTCTCTTGAAATACCCGCCGTATTCTTGGAAGCACTGTATAGTGACAAATGCTTCAAAACCAAGATGTGTTGCAAAAGTGGGAAAAGTGGGTTTGAATCTGGCCTGCGTCAAGTTTTGATCTTATTTTCCCCTTTTCTCTCCCTGTTTCCTGTCATCACTCCACATATGAAATATGAAAATATCTGTTGGATTCTGTTTGTGCAGTTGGCTCTCATCCCAACTACTCGGGAGCTTCTCCAAGGCACCCTCTTTTCATTCTTTCTTTCTTTTCTTATCTCCCTCGGCCTGACTTTTCACTCCCATCCCTGATGTGGTTAAGGAGCTTGCTGGCCTCCCTCTAACGGGGTTAAACCTCTTCTCTGAAGTCTATTTTCTGATGCTGTTAAATGAGGCAGGCTCTTTGTGCAAGCCAGACCATTAGCCCCTTAAATATGTTCCATCATCTCGGCTGGGTGGACAGCTGGGTCTGGGTTTTAAAGAAGACCCTCGCTACCTTACAACTATGTGGGTCTTTCCACTCCAGCGCCCTTCTAAGGTCAATCAGCAGGAAAAGGCAAAGGAGAGAGGGCCGACTGCTACCCCATAGAAAAGCTGTGTGAATGCTTGGGAGAGCTGTTCTAATGAGATAGATATTACCTGGCCCTCTGGAATCCCATCATAGCTGTAATCTCCTTTATGTGCTGGTGAAATTAAATTACGCACCAGCTTCTTCTTCTGCCAGGGTCTTGGAGGCTCCATATGGATCCCTCTCCACTTTTATTCACAAACTAAAATACTACTTTTGCTTAAAAGAATAGTTCACCCAAAAATGAACATTCTGTCATCATTTATTAGCCCTCGTGCTGTTGGCATACAGGTTTAAAAAAAAACATGAGAGTGATTAAATAAAAACAGAATGTAATTTTTTCAGTGAATTATACCTTTAAGACTCTTTATTTTCATAAGACTGCAAAAGTTCCCTTTAATGTAGCCTATGGGTTAGCATGTGTGCTTTGACACATCGAGACAAAATCTAAGTTCGAATCTGTTGTGTAATTTCCCGATCCCCTTGTCCCCTCTTAAAAACTATCATTTCATACATAAAATAAAATAAAATTTAATATTTTATCATCTGATTTCTCAGATCCATGTTTAAATGTAAAATCTACAACATCCAATACAGTCATTGTCTTGGGGGCTCATCATACTGCTGAAAACACAATATTTATAAGCTGCGCTGAGCTGACTTTCCATCTATAAACATTTCAGATACACAAAACAATGTGCTAGTGTCTTGGATTGGGAAATGAATTGAGCTCCCACTCGATTCTGCTTCATGTCCCTAGATGCCTCTTTCCTTAGAACAGACGCATTATGAGGGCCCTTGGCAGTTTGGTCGAAAATTACGGAGCATTGTGTTGGTTTGCCCACCTCCTACTTGCATGCAAGAATGAGTAACATCAGTCAAACTCTGCAGGGTTGGAGTCATTCACCCAGTGGGCAAACACACACACACACACACGCACACACACTACAATCCAGTTCTGCACATCCAATGTATCGCGTGAGTACACACACACACGCAAACACACATGCACCCCACTGGTATGAAAATGCTGTCAAAATAAACAGATGGCAAAGTGAAGACCCCACACAGAGAAGTATACAAAAATCTTAAAGTAACACTTCAAACCACCAAAAATGAAATGGGATTCTGTAACTGTAACCTTCACAAGTCTCAAGAACACTGCAAGTGGCTTAAGAATGTTTCAAACTTATAATCATATGGGTAAAATGTGTACAGTGGCGTCCTAAAATTATCTGAGACTACTCTTAAACTTTAAAATTTTTGGAATTGTTGTAAATAAAATGCAATAAATTAGTGTATAAATTAATAATATATATATATTATTATTCAACATCAAGAAGATCAAACCCTTTCTTTCGGGACATGCTGCACAACTCCTTGTTCAAGCTCTTGTTCTGTCCAGGCTGGACTATTGCAATGCTCTCTTGGCAGGTCTTCCAGACAGACAGTTCTATAAAACCTTTACAATTAATCCAGAACGCAGCAGCAAGTTAAATTTTTAATGAGCCGAAAATAATACACGTCACGTTTATCAATTTGCACTGGCTTCCAATAGCTACTCGCAGAAAATTCAAGGCATTGAATTCATCAAAACCACCACTTGCTCTGAACCTATTTACCTAAACGTATTACTTCAGACTTATGTGCCCTCTAGAAGCTTGTGTTCTGCAAGTGAACATCGCTTGATTGTGCCATCCCAAAGAAGCACAAAGTCACTTTTACGGACTTTTAAATTAAATGTTCCCTCCTGGTGGAGTGACCTCCCCCAACTCAATCCGAGCAGCTGAGTCCTTAGCCATCTTCAAGAATCGGCTTAAAACCCATCTCTTCCATCTTTATTTTACCCTCTAACTTTTGCACTCACTATTCTACAATATTCTTCTATTTTCTCTTAAAAAAAAAAAAAAAAAAAAAAAAAACTACCAAAAAAACAACCTACTTGTTATAGCACTTACTATATATCATTGCTCTTTTGTTGTTTTTGATTGCTTCCACTGTCCTCAATTGTAAGTCACTTTGGATAAAAGCATCTGCTAAATGACCAAATGTAATGTAAATGTAATATATATATATTATATATACTGTGCGGTTTGTCCCCTGCAACTATAAATATAATTCATATTCTCCCCCCATATTCTCCCTATATTTCAAATTTTTCAAACTGTGTTTTCTGTTTGTTTCCAGGTGAAAAAAAAAAGTTTTTGGACCCCACTGTATGTTTTACAGGTATGTGGTATATTATTTTCTGTGTGTTCTGCTACCTTATCCACCTGGCAGGTAATGGACAGAAAATTGTTTTTGTTCCATTATGCTGAGAAGAATAGGTGTGTGTGTGTGTGTGGGCAAGAGTGTGCTGGTGGTTTTTTATGAGAAGCAATTATAATGTTTACGTGAAATATGAGTCTGTGACATTGTATTTGTTTATTAAACATTCAATGCGAGCTGTGCTGCAACTACAAAACTGAGGCTTCTGCAATAATAAACAGGCAATTAAAAAGTGAATTACTGCAGCTCCAATTACCAGACTGACACCACAGAGCTCCACACCAACTGGGTAATTACAGGCAACAGCTCGAGCGGAACACCGGCCAACCTAAGAGGGTGCGGATGTGTAGATGAATGTGTGTATCTTTGCATATGTGTGTGTAGTAAACTGGCCGTTATCTTCCGCAGAAACAGCAAGAGAGAAGCGTTCGTAAATTTGACTGCGGTTTCTCCCTCCCTCCCTTTCCAAGAATCGACTTAAGACGCAGGTTTCAAAACCAGACGTCATGTTTGTGACAGGTCTAGTGCAACACATGGTTTTATTGTCTGCATGTGAAGGAATCCTCCGGCTGACTGAAATAGACTTCATCTCCGGTTGGGAGAGAGTTTAGGCTCTATGGTGGGTGGGTGCTTGGCTGCCTCGGGACACAGGCGAGAGTCCACATGGACAGCTCTAACACTGTTCAGTTCATGTATGCCTCATGGGTTTGATTTTTACATGCATCATTGGCATTGTCAAAACATGTTCCTTTCATTTCTTTAATACTCTCGTCAGTTATTGTCAGACCTGAGGGGGCTGAATGAATCAGAACTAATAAAACAATAAAACCCACTGTGAAATGTAAAGTCTTCTGATTAATTTCATGTTTAGTGCAATGTAATTTAAAGACAACAGCCTGGCACAAACTGAATTTTCTACAAATCTGGATAGCAGTGCGTTATACAGCATATTATAGCAGAACAATTAACCTTTGAGGATACTCGCCACAGCCGACTCTATGCTCCTTCACAGACTCAGATGAAAAACAGCAGTTCATATGTGAAAAGAGACCACTGAAGAGTGAAAGAGGCAGGGAGCATTGGGGTTTGTGGTCGTGGTAGAGCTCCTGCTGACCTTTCCAGGGCTAATTAGGGTAGAGCTGGGAATGAGCAGTCAGTGCTGTGCTGGCTGAAAGCCTGTCTGCTGTGGCACTTTAGTGGATGTTGTTTTGATTTGCTTTGTGTTTTTATAACGAGCTTTCGGCTCCTGAGCACGTCCAGGGGGTTTGGGAGAAGATGAGGCTTAGCCTCGGGGTGTGTGAGCGTGTAAATTTATCTTGTGAGTGTACAGTATTGTGTATGATTTGCACTTTTTGTATTTTGTATTGAAGGAGTATTTAGGAATGAGAAAAGAAATGAAAGCAGGAAAGAAAAAAGAAAAGAAAAAAGGTAAAAAGGAAGAAAGTTAGAATGAAAGGTAGGTGAGACGGACAAATGACAAGAAAGAATTTAAGCAGAGATGGAAAGAAGGAGGAAAAGAAAGAAGGAACTCTGGGAGTAAAGAAAGAAAGAAAGAAAAATAAATGACAGATGATGAAATTAAAGGAATGAATGAAGCAGAGGAGGATGACAGAAAAAGCAAGGAAGTAAAGAAAAAAAAACAATGGAAGAAAATGGGAGAGGAAAGAAAGGAAAGAAGAAAGGAGGGAAGTAAAGGAGGAATTAAATTATAGAATGGCAAAAATGAAGGAGGAAAGAAAAGATGGAAAAAATAAAGTAGAGAAGGAAAAAAGGAGGGAAGGAGGAGAGAAAAAGCAGTTAGGAAGGAAAGAAAGTCAAACAAACAAAAGGAACAAGTGAAGAAATGAAGGAAGAGGAGAAAAAGATGGAAAAATTTATGAAGGAAGGTAAAATTTAAAAAGTTAGGAGGAAAGAAAGGATGAGAAGGAAAAAGAAAGGAAGAAGGGAGGAAAAGGCTGAAGTAAAGAAAGGGAGAAAGCGGAGGGAAAAGAGGAGGAGGGAAAGAAGGAAGAGGAGGGAAAGAAGGAAGGAAGGTAAAAAAAAAACTAAGCTAGCTAATGTATGTCGACTTTGAGCGATGAATTAAAAAATAACTATTTTATTAGACGGAAGCATGTGTAATAATCTCTGCAGGTGTGTGTGTGTGTGTGTCAGTACGTCCAGTCTAAGCCTCCCTGAGCCCCATGTGTGAGCTACAGTGACATAATGAGAAATCTCTGGAGGTTTGGCTCGACTGGGTTTATATTACACACCAAAGCTATTGTTCCTTCTATCTCTCTCTCACTCTCTCCTTCTCTTTCTGCAGATTCTCTTGGGAGAGTGTATAGCATTTAAAGAATCAATCACCTCCATACTATCAAGGGGATGATATGTCTTTCTCATATAAACTCGCACACCCATACACAATGCACCCACTATAGAGTTCAGCTTGCAGCCCTGTACAGTCACTCAATGTCTCACTGTTTGCAAGTGGTGATGCTATATTGTTCCCAGTGGAATAACACTGTCAAGTACATGTAGACTTGGACCACTCTGCTCATCCTTTTGCCTCTTTTAATTCCCTCTATCTCCCTCTTAGTCAAAACAGCCTACGCTTCCAATTCTCAGCCTCTCAGTATCATATATAGCCGGGCACAGCACCATTCACAAGCAAAATCTATGCTTCACCCTCATTACAGCAATTCAGGCCTCTTAAACTATAGCTCTGACATAAAAGAGAGCAAATAAGACAGAGATAGATAGAGGAAGGTTACTCAACCTCATAAGCTCACTTACTCCAACTGTACTCAGATTTGCAGTGATGGAAGAGAGAGAAAGAGAGGGGCAGCATACTAAAGCAGCTCACATAGTCATTAATAGCCTTTGGAAACATGCAAGAAAGAAGACACTCACATGAACACATTTTTTTTTTTTTCATACGAGGGGGAGTAATGTTGAACCTACATGGTTCGATCATTTTCCTGTAGGTGTGAGAGAATGCAGCATTCTTCTACTGTATAACTTCATCTAAATGTAGCTTCTGTTATATTTGTCGGTGTAACTGTGGAGGAAAGAGGAGATAAAAGTGCAAGACTGCAGCAAATTGAGAGGGGGAAAACTGTGGTGGAACACCCACTTTGCTGGAGCCCAGGTTAATTCTGATAATTCAGAATTCTGCTTTTATTTATTTTTTAGTTCCCATCCAGTCATTTCAGTGGGAGAGAGGACACATTTACTGGTGCACACAGACAAGGGTGCATGCACACAATTTTCTGCACTCAACATAACCAAATGTAAATGTTTTTTAAATGACAATTTTGCTACAACAACAGAACTCGTGATGTTCTCAAACGGCGAACTAAAACAGTGCTGAAGCAGGTAGGGCTGGACAGATTAGCAGTTTGGCTGAGGTGGTGTCCACTGGTGCTGTAAATAGCATAGCAGACACATAGCCGGAAGCGGTTTCAGTTTATTATTATCAGCGCTTGTGAATTATGCTCAGCTGTGAACAATGTCGCTGAATATTCTTTGCCAAAAGAGGTCCGGAGGTTTGAGAGGTTTAGATTAGCTTGGCTGGGAGGGAGGCAGAGGCAGAAGCAATGGACCCTGATGCGCTGCCTCGCTGCCTGGGGGGACGCATTCGAGCAGCGGGGCTCTGTGATCTCAGCACACCCTGCCATTAGAGACGCCAGCTGTGTCACACACACACACACACACACACACACACACACACACACACACAGAAAAGAGGAATATCACAAAGACAGAAGGAAAGAGTGATAGGGAGAGAGGCAAGGAGGTAGAGAAAAAAGAAAAAAAAAAACTAAGAGCCTTTCAGAAAGGATGATAAATGACTCGTCTCACTTCACAAGCCTCCACTCTCTTCCTCCTGCCTCTATTCAATAGTATTTTTTTTTATCAAAGCATTATCTGTGAGGATAATGCTGAGATGCAGCCAGGTCTCGTTATATAAGTGCAGTGGATCACATACTGACAGCTCAAGCCCCTCTGCACACACAGCGTGGAAATCGCCCTGATAGTTTTAAACAGGCAGCCACAACGAGACATTACAACACAATCTGGGAGGGGGGGGGGGGGGGATCTGGTGCAATAAAGCTGAAGGTGTTCAATTTATACTGTATACCGGTCTCAAGAGTGGTGGCCAGTGGGATTTAACGGGAATGTAGAAGTAATAGAGTTTCAAAGGAGGTGTGGGGGGTGCCCCAGTGTGAAAATCTTAGGATAGCTCTCGGGTCTAATAGAAGAAAAAAAAAGCCTGTCCACTGTCCCTTCTAGACCTAATTGGCTGGTTCGCTGCATTAAATCCACACACAACACAACAAGCTACGATGACCACGATGCAATTTGAATATAATTTCACCATGTCAAAGGTCAGCTCAAGTCGGTGTGCACGGATGTGGCCTTTTGAACAGGAGAGGTTAAGGATGTTGCCCCAGTGCTTATATAAAAACAACCCCCTCAATGGCCCCTAGAAATAACACAAAGATGCATGTATTCAAGGATAGTCAGCATAACAGAAGGCTGAATCGCTGGTCGCTAAGTGATTGTGGTGCAGCCAACATTATGCTCTCAACATTTGTACTCTGCATAATGCATCTGCATAATGTTCACAAACACCTCTTAAAGATCGCATTTGCATCCTGACCAAATAATTGCGCAAGTGCACTTACAGAGCTCGGCCAATTACCGTGATATTACAAGTGCATGATATCGTTTCTTATGCTAAAATCTCAGCACACAGAAAAACAGGAGCTCTAGGAACGAAAGGTTACTGAATGGCAAAGTGGTGAGAAGGTGAATGTGGCAGTTGAATAAGCTACGCACCATGTCCTGCCCGCAGGGGGGCGTGGGATCTGGCGGCAGGCATGAGGTGATGAGGCATATGTTGAGGGACGTACAGCTCCCCAGGCCCCTCTGCCAGAGCCAGGACTGACCCCAATGTCAGCGGTGGCAGCCAGAGAGCCACACGCAGGCTGATGCGGAGCAGGATGGAAGCAAGACCACCAGGAGCCCCGCAGGGCCACAGTCGCAGCATGCTACCGGAGTGCAAGGACTTTAAAGAGGGGCGTCCTTAGACCACCTGGCAATCCATGTCCCGCTCAAGCCTTGGATCCTGACCATGCAACAGCCCAATCACTGATGGAGAGACAGAACAACAGCACGTGCCGAATCCACATGGAGAGGGAACTTCAACAGAGTTCTTCCGAGATATGGATAAAAAATAAAGAGCATAGATAAGGTAAACTTCAGAAGGTTAATGATCCTGGTTTAAATCCCTCTGTTCATGGCATTCAAAAACGCAAAATCCTGCAGGAAGAAAAAGAAAGAAACCACAGAATACAATCCAGTACTCCAGTAAGGAAGGCGTAGTGGTGTATTTGAGAAGAGGGAGAAAAAAGTGAGCAGCCTTTGTTACAGACCTCCCAGCAGTCCTGGACTTTTCCTATCACATGAATCCCTGCTGTATCCCATGAAGACAAGGAAGCATCCCTCGTTATCCCCGTTGAGAGAAAAGGAGAGGAGCAGGGAGACTACCAGAAGCGATGGCACACACAAGACGAGATCGCCGCTGCAGCATTTAACTCAATACAGAGTGCCTCTCCCCCTCCCCAAACGACACACATATTCTCTCTCACACACACCACACAAGAGCTGCTGCTGCCTGGCTGGCTGAGACCGCACTGACTCTCAGAGGAAACATCAGCAGACACATCACAGGAGAACAGAAAGAGAGAACCAAGAAAGGGCAAAAGTGGTCTGCACGTGAAAAAGGTTGTCAGAGTTTCTGAAAATGTCAGCGTTAAGAAAGTCTTCCTCTTCTCTCACTCCTTACAGTGTCTCTGTAGCGGAAGCATTCATTCAGCATAAGCAGCATGCTTAGAGGAAAAGACCCTCTGAATGAAGAGAAGAGGAAACGGAGAACGGTGAAGCTTGGCTGAGTTTTCCTCCCCCTCTTTTCCTCCTTCCCTCCCCCACGATCATCAGGGAGGCGCGTGCAGCTGTGGAAGGGGGTCTCGTGTCTCGTCCTCCTAATCGTTCTTTCGCTCTTCCTGTCTTCGTTTCTCCTTGACAGAGGGGTGGCTCGAGAAGAGTCCAGCTGGAACACAGAGAGTGTGGGCTCCTTTTCCCTTCACAAACTAGTTAAACCTTGATATAATCATCCCTCTTCGGCCATTGTGTAGCTGAATGAGTTCTCTCACTGGGCGCACTTCAGCACCATGGACAGTGCCTGACTTGATTCAATAGCAGTCTTTCTTGCAAGATGCAACAGTTGCTTCATTGTTTCAAGTAAGGATTGTAATTGTAGTCTGTTTTTATCAGAATAAATTTGCAAGGTGTTTTATAGTTTGACATTTTGTTTGCAGATTTTGTGATGAAACAGATTGATTTTACAGTTTATGAAAATGAGGGCAAGTCATGCAACCCAAGCATGTTGCCATCTGCCCGATTTGTACCAAGTCAAAATACTGCTTAGATTGATGCCCAGGCTTTGACATCAACAATAAAAAGACACAGGAAACATTTGCTTAAAGGGGCAGTTCACCCAAAAATATACATTCTGTCATTATTTAACCTCCAATCTAGTACAGCTTTATTTCTTCTGTGGAACATAAATGACCATATTTTACTTTTTTTTTTTTTTTTTACTATTTTTGTTCATACAATGGAGCAAAAAACAACGTTGAACCCTTCTGACTTTCATTTGATTACTCAAAATATTTTCTTTCAGTTTCACAGAATAAAATGTAAGGCAAGATTTAGAATTTACTTGCATAATTATATGGTTAGCATTTAGCTTAGTTTTTTACACTACTGTCCATGACTAGTCACAACCCTTCCGTTGAGAACCACTGTTCTAGGTAAAAACCCAATCTATTCTACTAACGAGTGGAATAGGATGTGTAAATGAGCAGTTTAAAAGTGCCATCAATCAAAACCCCAAATACAGTGTATCTCTGATTTATAACTGTGAGTTTGTCACTAACAAATGAAACAAAAAAGAACACACTAAATAAATATTGTGCAAGTTTCACCCTCCCGCTCATGTGCACCCCATGCTGTGGGTGTGTTTGCTTGTTGGTTCAAGGAGGAAGTCTGCAGGTGTGCTTCTCCACAGAGACTCCAGTTGGAGTGTGAAGAAAGATGCACTAAATGTGACACTGGTGTCATCTCTTCTCACACAAGGAGATCGTTGCCTCTCCCTCATCTCAGCTTTGAGCATCGTTAGCACTGTATAATTAAAGTTGACAAAGCCGGGTGATCAGAGCTGCCTCGCCAGGGGCTCCAAGACAGACTGCATCAGGAGCTGAAACTGCTCTATTTGGAAGGCAATTTTATCACTGTGACTTGAGCAATACACAGTGTTGTATGCAACAAAACATCATTTCCAGAGGTTTATGAAATCATCTGGGAACCAGTTGGCTGCATTCATAGCAAGCTAATTGTTCCCTGAGATATTAAAAGAATATGAGAACCCAGCCTGCAAAATGAGCATCTGCTTTCTGTTTACAAGGCTGCCACCTAACGGCAAACACTGTATTGCTTTGAGCAGAGGACCCTTGCTATTCTCTGGCAGTCACATGTTTGAGCCAATCCATTTATTTTTTCAGCTGACCTCAAAAGCAGATTCAAAGGAAATAGAGCATGTTTTAATACTGGCGCTTTCATTCTGTGTAGAAAAAAAAAGGTTTCAAGTATTTTAAACAGTAAGGGAGAAATAAGTGGAAAGGTCTGTTTTTTCTTCCTCTCATTTCGCTCGTTTTTTTTTTTTTTTAATGAAGAAATTAGGAATGTTTTATGAAGTCAAAAGAGAACAAATAAGTAATGAACCCTACAGTCATTTTCTTCTATTTTTCCATCTCCCCATCTATTCATTGACTACAGAAAGCATGAATCAACCCCCCCCCCCCCCCCAACCCATGATGCTCCAGTAACCGGTGGGTTGTTGTTTATTAAGAAACAAGATCCTTGATAAGCAACAAGCTAATTAAAAATGAAGCACATATTTAAATACATATTGTTCAGTTAAAGAGCAGATGGGTGCACTGCCGTCATGAATATCACAATTCATTTATCGCTTCACATTTTTCTCTACAGCTGTGGTCATTTTTAATCATGTAATTCTTTCGTCTCTTATCTACGCTCTAGGTCTTTAATAGTATTAAGACCATGCAAAAGAATTATGCATTCAGTGGAGAACCCCGGCACTGCTATTTTTCCTTTCTAGTTTTCTAAAGTGTTCTTTGATAACCTGCTCAAACCAAACTGTTCATGTTGATAGTAGCCATTCAGATCTGATGTGTGTTTGAGTCCATGCATGATGAGACTAATTTGTTCAGAATTGACTTTTGCCACAAATTCCAATGATGAAGAGATTGAGAAAAGTAATGCTTCCTACAGACCATTAAATATTTTTTTTCTGTGGTTTATTGTTTAAACATGTAATATTAATACTTAAACATACTGTACATTTGTCATTTTGAAAATGAGATTTAGTCAGAGGTGTAAAGAGTACCTGAAAAATTACTTCACTAAAAATTACAACAACTTGACAACAGCTTGAGTAAAAGTCTTAGAATATGTGATTTTAACAGTACAGTTTTTACTCATACTGAATATTGGCTCAAAGATGCACTAGTCAATGAGACTTGCCAGTGAAAATCAAGAAAGAGTTAACTTGTGAGGACACCCGCACGTTTATTTTCTAAAACCAAACTACAACTGAACACCTCAAAAAACAAAAACATAAAAAATCTGAACAAAACAACACTAAAATAGCCTTGTTGTCAAGTTTGGGGGAGTAAGGGCAGAACGCACAAGATATAGTACTTTCAATTCCCTGTAGTTGGTGATATCACTTCTTTAAAAGCAAAAATAAACTGCTGCAGAAAAAGCTAGGGGCCATGCAAAATGTAATATGTAATTGCAACATAGACATCATATAGGTCTGTCGTGGTACTTGCAAAGCTCATTACAAATGTAGTGAAGTAAAGAGTAAATGTTGCTATTATCTATGATTCTCAGTAAAACTACAAAGTAGCAAAAAATACACTCAAGTACAGTAATTAATTACATATATTGAAATACTTTACACCTCTGGATTCAGTTTTTATTTTCTTGCACTAAAATAGAAATTGAGAAAATTCACCAGCTTATAAATTCCTACAGGGCATGAAGCCATATTTTTTCTTATAATAAAATATGATTATGAATAATAAATTATAACAAAATTCATGCATTTGTCATCTTAAAAATGCGATTATTTAGTTAAATATTAAAGATATCTTACTATCCCTAAAGCAATGTTTTTAACAAAAATATTAATGTCATTAATTAAAAATAGTGCTAATATAAATATTAGTAATTTGGTCATTATCTCTCAATTATCTCTGCACCCACCCCGCAGGGATCTGTGTATTGATCAGTGCGCGCATGTGTATGTGTCAGTGAAAGCTTGTTTCAGAGTGTCCATACCTGGGACAACTATGGGTTTGTAGTGTATGTAGTGCAGGTCTTGAGGTGGAATGATGTGGTCATGCATGTCCACATCTGAGTGTCTAACCCAGGCTTTCCTCTCTGCCACTATGCTCAGACAAAGCCTCTTTCTCTTTGCACTGCCTTCACGGCCTGATGATCACTGGGCTTCTACCCATCTAAATGAGCCTTTGTGTGTGTGCGCATGAGCATATGACCGTGCAGGAACATTAATATTGTGTGCACATATAATCCTTGCTCAAATAAGTGCCCAGTAAAAGATGGATTCAGTCTGTAATCATTAACACAGGGGCTTACACACAACAATGAAGGCGAAATGCGTAAATCCACCAATTTATTTAATTCATCGGTCTGAATCACTGTGTGTATGTGTGTGTGTGTGTGGGGGGGGGGGGGGGGGGGTAAACTAAAAGAAATGTGTTTTTCTTTATAATTCTAATTAGGTAGCAAAATGATCCTATCGTCCTCTGCCGTTCTCATCTCTAAAAAAACACACTGAATAGATTCCAGCGAGGTGTGGGGATGCGGATGATGTAATGCAAGCCATCTATGTGGCTTCTTCCTCCTGAACAAAGGCGGGCTCTTATCAGTTTGGTAAACCCGCAGAATGGATTAGCTGTGCATGGCTTGAGCCTGCATTAGCTCTTTTCCGTAAACCATCTCAAGGAGTTTCACTCTGCTTCAGATTCCTGGCACTCAGCACTTTCCCAGGCTACAAGCACGAGAGGTTTTCACACCAAATTCAGTCAATGCTATTGTCAGAGTACAGCTCAATATTACAAATCCATTCAGAAATGCCCACACATGCTTATGCAATGTTTCCTTCTAGATATAATTTATATCTATGAGAAACAGTCTACTAAATATTTTCTTTTAGCTTATTGCAGCACATAGTGATATACAGTACAGCATGGTGCAGATCCCCATCTACGCATTGTCCACCAACCCCCTCTAGTGGTGTAGTGGAAGACTGCAAGATTTTGAAAGTATGCTGTAAGATTAAGAACGACAATGTTCAGAATGGAATACTAACATACTATTTACTGAAATCCAAATAAGCATTTTATAAATGCACAATAACCATTTTAAAATGTTTTTATGGAATGTGGTGTATTCTGTGCAGTAGGCAGTTACACAGCACACTAGTATCCAGTTCTGGAAATAGCCCCTTTCTAAGGGTCACTGAAATTCCATTTTAATTCAATGTGATTCACATCTGATGTGAGTATGAATCAAATGAACATATGCATGTTTATTTTTCACAGTTTATATATTCAATACCATTTTCTAAAAATACAATAATCATCAAACTGGCTGATGTTTGTTGGAATACCATATATAATAGCAGTGCATGTGCTCTCATCCATTGATGAGATTTTCTGGGTTTCCCTACAGTAGCTGTAAAGAAGGAGAGGCGATAGACTCACGGTCATTGCAGAGCGGCCCTCCAAATGATGTCATGCTGCAGTCGCAACTGAACCCCTCCCACTGCTGCAGACACACGCCCTGATTGGAGCAGGAATCCTCTTGACAGGTAGTGCTGGGACCTAAAGAGACCGATGACAGAGTAGTGTAGAGAGAGAGAGAGAGAAACAGAAAAAAAAAGTATGTAAATTAATAGGCCCCTTACGACATAAAAATCATAAAAGTGAAAAGCTTTTATTGCAGCAGAAACAGGCACACAGAACCATCCCATCTGCTCACTCCCCTATTAAAAAACATCAAAACAACAACAACAACAACAACTACAAGTGAGGAGAAAAGCTTCTGTTTAACTAAATATTAATCTTTCTCAGACGCACATTAGGGATCTCAATTGGGTGAAGAAAATAATTTATAAATAAATTAAAGATGCACATTAATGTGTTACATTTAATTGTAACTACTGTACAAGAAAAAGAAATGTATAAATCTTTTCCATTTCAGTGCGATTTTATATAGCATTATGAATGTGCTTATTTTAGATTATATTGTGTCATTATCTTAAATTCATGAACCCCGGCATTCACCAAAAGGTACACTCAATAAATTGTAGTTTATGTTGTGCTAGCTGCATCTGACACAATGGAACGAGTGTGTACCACATGTGATAAAGAAATTACTGCATGAGTTCTAAAAAGTACATTTGATAATTGCTGCATATGTGTAGTAAGAATACAGACTAGACACACTATATACAGTATATATGTTGGCAATGACCTATGATGACAGCTACAGCACTGTTTCCCACCATTAACAAATTTGATACAATGTCCAATGGGTGCACACCTGGCATATTCACAAATACTACATTTACGGACAAACTACTAATCTGACATACTGCTTTTCACATGTTATATTAATAAGAAAGTGGCCATTTTAGGATGTACTTTTAGACGTACACTGACACCTAGTGGCTTTGAAGTACACTTCTGCTCATAATTTTGGGTCAGTAAGATTTTAAATATTTAATGAGAGTCTCTTATGCTTACCAAGGCTAAATTTATTTAATAAAAATACAGTCAAAGTAGTAATACAGTAAAAGTAGTAATACTGCAAAATATTAAAACCTTAAAATAACCATTTTCTATTTGAATACATTTTAAAATGTAATTCATTCCTTTGACGGCAAAGCTGACTTTTTTTGCCATTACTCAGGTTTTCAACATCACAAGAGGCTTCATAAATTATTCTAATATTCTAATTTGGTGTTGAAGAAACATTTATTTATTTATTAATATTATCATTGTTAAAAAAAATGCTTATTATTGTATATATTATTAATTATTAAAACTGCTTTTTAAACCCTTTTATTAAACTGCTTAATATTTGTGTAAATTATTATACGTTTTTCATGATTCTTCAAATAATATAAATGTTGTAACTTTTGACCAGTTTAATTCCACCTAAAAAACCCAAACTTTTGAACATGAGTGTAGCATTACTCAAACAGCAAATACCTGTAGTAAATGTCACAGTAAAAACATGCTATTTGCAGCAGGTCATGATTAACTTATTGAAATTATATAATAATAGGGAGGTTAGCAATCTCAGCATGTCTGCTGTCATGAGGCAAACTGCTCCATGTAAATTAAATCAGCTTCACTCTGAAAAAAAGAAGGTACAAAAGTTGTCATTGAGGTGATACCCTTTCAAAAGGCACACCTTTGTACCTTATTTAACCCAAAAAGATGCATATTAGTACCTTAAAGTTACATTTGAGTACCTTTTAAAAAGACACCGCTCCAGCTTTTGTACCTTTATTTCTGAGAGTGAAGTATTGAGTCTCAGGTGAGCACGATTTTTAAAAAGTACCACTTAAAACTTTTTTAACAAGGTAAAAAACAAATAAAAAAATACAGAGTGCACCTTAATCGGTCTCATTACTCAAGAAGACATTAAATGTGGACAGGTGACTTGATTAGTGCAATTCAAGCATTGCACCAGTGGCTGTGAGACTGAGTAGCATTGGCGGTAATGTGCAGTGTATTGGCTGCAGTAATAATACAGGCCCCCGTGTGATAATAACATCTGCTCCTAGTATTGCTGAGGTGGGTTTAAAGCAGCAGCACTCCCTGGGGACTTGGGGCTGTAAGATAAATGGGGGCCGTCTGGAACAGCTCATTTTGTGTTCGTCTACAGAAGCGAAGCGATGGGGCGACGGGCCAGGCATATTACAGCCTGCAGAAACACTTCTGTTCTCATTTCTCTCATTACTTCAGCCAGCATGTAAAACAGGCCCCTGGCCCTCAAACGCTCCCTCCTCTCCATCACTCAGCCATTTGGCCAATCAGTCGCACATTTGGGGCTTGGCCGCTTGACTCGGAGGTGAAGCGAGTCTGGCAGAGAGAAGCAGGAGGAGGAGAGAGAGAGATGCTACGACAGCCGCCGGTACGATCCAGATGAGCTGCACTCTTCCTGTCTCACCTGATCTGTCTTAGCGAAGCTCATTTAAAGTCTCAGGCAGAGAAACAGAGGGTTGGCTCGCTCCCCTGATGAGCTTCTTTCAACTTCCAAAATATATCTGAGCGGAGTGATCTGCCTTCAAACTCATGGGAGAGATTCCCTAACCGCTTGGGAAATTCCATCTAGTTTTAAAGCCCTAATCGGGGGCTAAAGGCAATAGACTATTTCCATTGCATTTTGGTGTGGAAGGAGTTGAAACCACATGCAGTGGGTGGAGGGGGACACTGTCAGAAGAGGGAAGGAGGGGGGGGGAGGGGCATGCCTCCAGTTAACAACAGAACAGATGTACGCTCCAATGAAAAGAGCAGTGACAGGTAAGTGAGGGTAAACTACAACACAGGACACTCTGAGACAGGTAAAAGCCGGGAGGCTGTAAATACAAGGAGTGCAGACGGTGCTTGTATTTACAGAGATGGAGTTATTAGACTGGCTTCCGGGCAAACGTGATCTACGACATCAGACGGTCACACTGGAGTAGGGGGACAGGGGGCATTGGTTAAGACACACATATGGCTATCTACCTTGCAAGTCAGCTTTCAGCAATGCAACTTTTGTCAGCCAAACGAAAAAGAAAAAACTAAACAAAACAAATAAGATGTTAGTAGAGGCACTGGAATGTCTGTGATTATAACAAATTAAGTCGTTAAAAATGTAAGGGAACAGAGAGAGGAAATGAAGAAAGCAGACAGAGACCCAGGGAAGAAGAGAGGTGGAGTTAGAGATGAGGAGAGAGAACAGGATCAGATGTGATAAAAGCCAGTAGCGTAGGTTTGGTTTGAACGGAAGCACCGTTTACAGCCATGATATCTCCCTGTAAATGTGATCAAATAATGACTTTATAAAAAATAAATACTTGCATTCATGTTGTAAGGTTTGTATGCTTTTGTACTGTTGTGGTTCTTAGCAAATATTAGCAGTTCTTTTACAGCTGAATATACTGATGGCCATATAAAAACAACGTGTCTGTGTATTTTGCCAAAAAAAAAAAAAAAAATGATTTTTTTAACATTAAACATATGGTTTTTGACTGTAGTTAGGATAATAATTCATTTTAAAATAATAACACTCTATGATAAGTCTCCATTCAGGTAAACATATTTATTATAATACTGTTCCATTGTTGTTGGTGTTGGGCTGTCTTTGTTTAGATGTGATGCATTCTTATGCATTAGATCTCTTATGCTCACAGTAGTTGCATTTATTTGATCCAAAATATATTATAAACAGCTATACTGTGAAATATTACAATTTTAAACAACTATAATTTATTTCTGTGATGGATTTTCAGCAGCCATAACTCCATTCTTTAGTGTCATGTGTTCCTTCAAAAACCAATTTAATATGCGTTTTGCTGCACAATATCACTGTTAATAAATCTCATGATTATTCTTTTAAATTAGTTTTCCCTTTTGGAACGATTGCACTGCATTCCGTTTTAATGCATTCGATTCATCTGTTAAGGACAAAAGACAAAATAGCATATTTATGGCATAGCTCTCGCAGCAGTCCTGTGGGCCATTCTGAGTTATGTTAGTAAACTGATGATTCGCTTTTATGATATCATCTTTATGAGCTTCAATGAAAAAAGGATTACTGTTAACTATTTTCACTAATGAACATAACCACTGAACATAACCACTTTCCTCTCATATATTCAGCTTCATCACTGTTACAGCTCGGAAAAAAACACAAGATGTCTTGGCAATGAGTAGGATTTGTCCATAGCATTCACTCCTAATTTACACAGAATCCTGAAACCGGTTAAAACTGGCCCAGCATGAAGAAAACACAAAACAGATGAAGAGAACAAGAAGCAGCAAGGATGAACAAGTGCATGAGAGGAAACAAGGATTGGAGAATGTAGTCATCAAGCGAGGGAACTCGCTAAGCCGACCTGGTGTATGTTTCCTTCATACCATTTTCCTCACCTTCGCATCCTCTCTCCACCTGGCCGGCATTGGACAGTGCGTCTGACAGCAGGTCTGGCAAACGGCCGTTCAGGTCTACAGACGCCAAGCAGCCTTGGAAGCCCTCTTTAGAATGCACCAGCTTTGGCAAGTCCTTATACATCTCTTTGGCCACACCTCCCACATACAAATCACCTGTAGAGACAGGAAATATACGCTCTGACTGACAATGTCTTTTCAATTCAACTATGTTGAGCATGAGATTTCAAATGCCCATAGAAAAGCTACACCACTGCCCCCTGCTGGTTCATTTTTTTGTTGCAATACACAACAATTTGAATGTCAATGTGAGGTAAAGAACACTAGCAGTAACATTAACAAGGACATTAATTTAGCAAATATGCATTAAATTGACATTTACATTGGTACAAATACTTTCCATTTCTAAAATATTACGATTTCAAAATTGGTAATAACAAGAAATGTTTCTTGAGCACAAAATAATTTCTGAAAGATCATGTGGCACTGAAGACTAGTTATAGATGCAGATAATGCTGCTTCAGTCACAATAATTTATAACAAATAATAGTTCACAATATTACTCTTTCTGATTAAAAATAAATAATTAAATAAAATTCTTACAGACCCAAAACTTTTAAATAGTAGCGTACACCCAATATAATGTAATATAATATAACGATAAATGTTTCGCAATTAATCACATGATTGCTGCAATTAATCGGATGACTGTCTGTGATAAATCACAATTAATCACATTGTTGTGCACAAAATTAATAATGGCTGGCGAAAGTAGTGTATTGTGCATTTGTAACATTTGTAACCCTGGAGCACAAAACCAGACTTAAGTCTCTGGGGTATATTTGTAACAATAGCCAAAAATACACTGAATGGGTCAAAATTATCAATTTTTTATGCCAAAAATCATTAGGACATTAAGTAAAGATCATGTTCCATGAAAATATTTTGTAAATGTCCTACTGAATATATATTAAAAATGTATTTTTGATGTTTAATATGCATTGCTAAGAATTCATCTGGAAAATTTCAAAGGCGATTTTCTCAGTATTTAGATTTCTTTGGACCCTCAGATTCCAGATTTTCAAATAGTTGTATCTCCGCCGAATATTGTCAGATCCTAATAAGCCATACATCAACAGAAAGCTTATTTATTCAGCATACAACATTGAAAAATGGACTCTTAAGATTGGTTTTGTGGTCCAGGGTCACATTTGGTTTGCAAACACTTTAAACAAATAATGTACTTTTTTACAGCAGTATTCCTTTTATATAGCAGCAGTTACAATATTTCTTGTAAATTTCTTGTAACTTATAACATCAATGTTATTCAATTAAATATAAAACAAGCTATTTGTCACTGCCAGGACATTAACGTTTTTATAGAAAATATTTTATAGTTTGTTATAGAAAAACAAGTTCTGCTCAGAGTCCAGATCCTCGATCATAACATTATAACAGGCATCTTCCGAGTAGAAACCTGCATGATCGCGGGACCCATCGCAGCAGAGTGTGGTGCGGGACAACACTTGATGGGCAGGTAGAGACCCGTGTGTGTGGGATACGGGAGAATAATTAGGGTGTGCTCACACTAGGCAATCTTAACCCACAAAGCCTGGTTTGTTTGACTAGTGTGATCACACTGTTTAGCAGTCAGAGATTATGAAGTCTTGATTACAAACTTGTTGCATCCTTTCCTGCGAAAAATAACAGTGGACAGTGGTTTGTGAATGCAGATGCTAAGGCTAAGTAATTTAATTGGGTGCATCCACTCCTGTGACTCATGATTTGTCTTGTCAACAGACTTTCATAATAAAAAAACTGTGTTAATGCATGATAAAAATAATTATCGGCATTAATCAATGAATGTGTTAACATGATAATAACGCGGTTACTTGCCCAGCCCTAAATATAATATAATATAAATTCTATTAAATTTTTGCATTAAGCAAACGCTTTTATCAAAAGCGACTTACAGTGCATTCAGGCAAACATTTTTTGCATAACATAACATAACATAACATAACATAACATAACATAACATAACATAACATAACATAACATAACATAACATCAGTTATGCTCTAATGATCAGTTCATATCATCCAGAGATCATTCTCATTTAGAAAACATCAAAAGTACCTTTCAGATCCAGGTTCTTGGCTCCCATGGTAGTCTGGGTGGTGATTTTAGTGTCTATTTTGACCGTATGGAGGTTGTTTGTATCTCGTGAGATCATCACATTGTGCCAGTGATTGTCATTCAGCGGTGTGTTGGAATTCCCTTTGATGAGATGAGCTCCATTTCCAAGGTCTGACACATAATGGAGATATCTGCATGCAAACGGTCATGAAGACAATTAGTGAAGGACTTATCAAATGTTCGATGCATTCCAATCAAACATGGTGGAGCTCACCCTTTAACCAGCTCTACTACTATGAAGTCGTTGCCATCTCCTCGGTTGTACAGGATGAGGCCATCTGGTGAAGTGGTCTTAAACTGGAAGAACAGGTGCATGGAGTAGTAGGCCTGAAGGGTGGGCAAAGTCACATAGCTAGAGCGAGACTTGAAGGTCACTGGGTCTGCCACGATGCTCTTGTAGCCGATCATGGCATTCAATTCGCAGTAGTCGATGTCGCCGTTCTTGCACAGGTCAATGTAGGACATGCCATTGAAGGACAAACCCTGCAGGTGTCCAATGAAGTTGGAGGGCACAGCAGGCATATAACGCTTCTCTGTAATGATGCCCGTTTCCACATTGTGGAACTCCAGCTGCGTATGGTCTCCAGTGATTTGACCTTACAGGGCGAATAATCGAAAACAGATTTAATGTAGAAAGGGGAGACTGTCAAACAGGCCCTGTCCCAAAATGGTGAGGTTATGCTGCATATAGTATAGACTGTCATGTAGTGGACAAACGGAACACCTTAAAGTTTTGTGGAATTCACGGGCATGACAATTTTTGCAAGACCGCATGTACACAAAGTAAAATATTTGGGACTGGGCTGCAATGTTGCCGAATGGGCCAAATTTGATTAAACATAGAAGACTAGATAAACCTAAAAGAATTAAGAGTTGGAAGAATGTTAGAAGTATTTTAGGAAATTTGAAGGAAAAAAGGTTAAGTTCACCTTTCTGCTATCCAGTGAAAAAAAAAAAAAAACCTCATTTAAAGCTTCCAAAGAGGAAGTTCTTTCACTCTAAAATCAGTAAGGTTATGCGAGTATAATGCATTCCCTCAGTGGTTTGGCCTCTGAATGCATCAGCATTAAGCGAAATACCAAGTCTATTTCAAAGTGTCGAATACACACCAGCAAGTTCAGCAAGAAAACTAAAGATGATTGTACTGCACTGTGGGAAAGAACTACCTTTTTCTTATGACGCTTCATTCCGTGGGCAAATTGCAAAAGGTGTTTTTGCCCTTGAGGAGCACTGAGGGAAGGCTATTGGAAGTGAGCCACCATATCTCTTCACAAAAGGCCCTTCCACAAGACCGTTAACAAAGAGTACATGCAATTACTTAAAGAAAATAATTATGGACATGTAATAATGTGTGGCTCGTCCCTGAGATTTATAAACACTGCAGGTGATTTATCTTACATGGGATTTTGAAAGGAGTCATGAAATGCATTTGAATTGGCTGCTCCAGCGGTTATAATGAAAATAAGTTTTGAACGATTTCTGTATGTAAAATAATCCCGATATTGACGTCAGATTGTTTACGCACTACTAAAAGGGACAGTGTGAAGTTAATCTTTTAGTCCTTGCGATGTCATGTTTGTCCCGATTCCAAACTCATTTATCAAAAGAATAATTCATATTTTAAACTGGAGAGTTAGATTTGAGTTTTGAAACGTGCTGTATGTTATTTCAGAGTAAATATCTAGAACGGTTTGTTTCTATGTTTCATGACCCTGTTCATACTTTCACACACCCAATAACAATACAACAAAGAAATAATTTCTTATTTTATATAAGTAAATTTGTTTATATAAGTATTATATAATATAAAAGACTGGTGGTTTCATATTTTAAAATCAAAGTTTTTATATATTTATTAATTTATTTACTTACTTACATGGAAGCCTTGTTATACACCCAAAGGCTATATCAACAAGGTTATCTTTACATATTTTATATTTGTATTTATAAAATGACACTAATATTCGAAGGTTTGGGGCAATTTTTTATTAATACTTATTACTGTTGTCTTTAAAAGAATAAAGCATCAAAACTGTCTTTAGTATTGATAATATTCTTATTATTTTTTCAGTAAAGACAGCATTTTAGAATGATTTCTAAAAGATCATATGCCACTGAAGACTGGAGTAATGTTTGTTAAAAAAATTTGCCATCGTATGAATTAATTACATTTTAAAACATATTAAAAGATAATAGTATTTCAAAATGTTACTATTTTTTTACAGTATTTTTGTTTTTTTGTTTTTATCAGATCCCAAACGTTTGGATGGTAGGGACATACAAACCAACAGGAAATATTTTAATAATGTAAATTCAAAAACAAATTTAAACTAGGTCACTATTAAACAGGTCAAATTTGAAGTTTTATTTGCCATTGTAATCTAAAATTTTGGTATTTTGTTAAAGTAACTTTCTAATTCAAAATAAAGCATTGATCAAATTTATATTCATATAAGGTGAGACATTAACCTTCATCCTTCCAACTCCAACTTCAAGTGTTCTACACATCTTAAGGCATAGGATGCTCACATTCAAATTTGCATGTGTGTGATTGTGAGTCTTAAGATGGGAGAATGTGCTGTACCTTCAGAGGGCTGCAGGTCATCCACAGTTAGCTTCAGACTTTTGCCTCTTCTGATGACACGGACTGTGTGCCATTCGTTGTCATTCAAGTTCTGGCCAGCAAATATGGTCTCTGGACCTTTACCTATAACATGTCCCACACAGTGATTAACACAAAGAGCACAGAGAGAGAGAGAGAGAGAGAGAGAGAGAGAGAGAGAGAGAGAGAGAGAGAGAGAGAGACAGAGGAAGAAAGGGGTTGTGAAACGGGATAAACTAAAAAGAGAGGTGACTGATATCCATGTAGAGAAAAATAAGAAATAGCAGAGGAAATGATACTCTCACACATCGCATTCACACTACAGATCTATCTATGTCCTGTGGTTCATTTTATGATCTCTACAACAGCCCTGTTATGAATACGGTCTTGCCGAACTATTACTATAGAGTGCAGTGAAAATAATGATCCCACCTCCACCACTAGATGGAGCCATGTAACTGTTTTCACAAAGGCCCTTCTTGAGGGACCGGTCTGCATCTGTGATGTCAGTCGAGATGTTCAGCTACATATGCGTCTCACGTTCTTACAATTCCTGAGTGGTTTAGGAAACGCATCCAAAAACCCATACAGACTGTAAACTCGATTCGAGAAAGCAATTTCTCGCCTGTAGAGCCTCCCCTTATCCCGTGTGCGTGTGCAGCGAGTTCGACGGGGGCCCCTGGACCTCCAGGCTCCAATCGAGCTCCCACTAGATGATCAGAGCGCGCGAAGAGGAGCCTGCAGGCTTTGTGATTTCAGCCGCTCTGCCTCTCTTTGACACGTCGTTGTCTCTCCTAATCAGTCAAACTGCTGCTAAGAGGGCAGCGTGTCATTGTCAGAGGCCCCTGAAGCCCATCTCACTTGATAACAGGTAAAAAGAGTCGCCATTAAAAAACTGCCAGGCTCCCAATCGATTTTCTATCCCTCCCTGCTCTCAATTATGAATCCAGATCGGCCGGCTATGAGCCAGCTCTAAAGGCAAGAAAAGCAGCAGCACGTAAGGTTTCAGACTATGCAACAGCGCCCCATAAAGGAATCTTTGCAGATCTAAGATAAAGATCAACCCACCATTGAGAGGTAACAGAAAGGGGCAGTAATGTTAAGCCTCCGGCGATATACAAGACATGACGTGATTGTTTTAGACCTCTGACCATCGCTGCAAAAGGATGCATGTGAAAAGGTGACAGCATGTGATTGGACAGCTGGAGAGACAGCTAGAGGTCCAGGGCTGCTATGCCTTTATTAGGAAGTTGTGTTCAGACAAACTCACAAGCAGCAAAGACAAAAAGCATCTCTCTCTGTCTGGGAGGGCGGCTCGTTGCCATGGAACTGGGGCAGATGGTTGCGTGTGTCTGGTCACTTTGATTCTCATCTCCCAGGGTGGAGAGAGAGGGCAGAGTTAAATAAGACAGAGGCGGGCAGGGGCTGGCTAGAGCACTCTGACAGGACAGGGCTAGCAAGACGCGCACACACAGACACGCACATCCAAAAGAGATGAGATATATTCATATCTAGCTCATCCAGCTAAGAACGATACCCATGTGAAACAAGTGCAGGCAGCCATTTTGAGGCAGGTTGAGCTTCATATTGAGGACACAGTAATTCAGCTCTACTGGGACTGACGAATCAGCAATGCTAAAGGCATTTTTTAAATATGGATGCGTTACAACTCCATTTTTCTATTTTTACTATGCATTGCAATTAACCATCGATCACGGACAAAATCCTGTCAAAAGTGGCAAAATAGCATAGAGATTTCAGGTGTCTGCAACCACCCGTGTGTGATGGATTTTTATTTATTTATTTTTATTATTATGGTTACTGAAAAAAAAGGTACTGCTAGGTTAAATTATAATTCAAACCGGGAGAAGCAGGCTGTCTTTCTGTTTATTAAAAGAGCACAGCAGGTTAAAAAATTAACTTTCGCATCACGGCCTAATAAATAACCGCAATATAAAACTCCAACCTTAAACCAATACGCCTCACATTTCATTCTGTCGTATGAAGCAGTTTTTATAGAAAATAATTTAAAGGTCATCAAAATCCGAACAGCTGAACCATTTCGATGGTGCAACTCTAAATGTCAGAGACCCAAGGTGAAAATATGGATGCCTGAAGTGCAAACCTCTAACCAGCCAAAATGCTGCTCTCAACCTATAGCCTGATTTAGCCATGAGCGTATCGTGACCCCACTGGTTTCTAAATATACATCTTTCATCCTGCTGACACTCAGACCATATTAACAACCCACGAGCTGATGTGACAGCACGCTCTTAGTTGAACACACTGTCACCCAGGGGTAGACAGAGTCCCTAATTGGCAACGGCTTGTTCTTTGTGTCAGAAGAGGAACAACGCTCATAAACACACACACACACACACGCACCAATGACAGGAGTAGCTATGGCTGACAAAGATAATTAATGAGGATACAAAAAGAGAGAGATGAGACTGCACAATAGCAAAACCCCTGCTTCTGTTTCTCCACGGGATAAAACATCTCCTTTTGCTCAGAATCCCTGATTCTGTCTTTCTGTCATAGATTCAGACAATTAGAAGCCATGTCCTTGAGCATAACAACACTCACACTGAAAAAGATGCAACAAGACTAATACTGTAGCACCACAAAAGCTCATTTATTTTGAAGGTTGGATTGACTTAAAATCCATGAATGCCCACATGTGCTAAAAAAAACTAAATGGTCACCATCCATGGCCTGTTTCTGATGCCTACATTTACCAAACAGAAAAAAGGGTGCTCTCTTTACACTTCCCGAGTGAGGTGGAAAATGAATGACTTTTAAAAACAGAAACAAATAAAAATTACATTTTATAAAGGATAGCAGAAGATAGCACATGTATTCTGAAGGTTTAGTCAACTTAAAACTATAAACATCCTATGAAAAAACTAAATGGCTGCCATCAATGCCGTTTCTGATGTTCAAACGGGAAGATTTAACATATAAATGCTAAATATAAAAATTTTTATCATATAAAAATGTATATTAAGTTTTTTTTAAGTGTGTTTTTTTTTCTACTTCTGTGATTCAGCAGCCATTACTCCAGTCACTTGTTTCTTCAGAAATCATTCTAATATGCCGATTTGGTGCTCAATAAACATTTCTTATTAATCATTATTATTAATGATGAAAACAGCAGCTGCTTAATATTTCTGTGTAAGCCATGACATGTTTTTTTTTTCTCCAGTAGGCCTATTCTCTGATGAACAGAAAGTTTGAAAGAACAGCATTTACTTGAAATATAAATGTTTTGTAACATTATGAATGTATTAACAGTCACTTTTTAATCAATTTAATGCGTCCTTGATGAATAAAAGCATTCATTGCTTAAAAATAAATAAATAAATAAAAATCATCTCACTGACCACATTAATCAAACAGATACTGTTTTTCATTTTCAGCTCCTCAGTGAAAAAAAAAAAAAATCAATAAACAACAAAATGAATGACATAAGGGTTCATAATAGCTCTGAAAAACATCTTACTCAATTTGTTTCTTGAGTGAACTGAAATAACAGAATGTAAACAAGCAACGCAACGAGTCAGACTCGTTTTCTGTGTGTTGTGTTAAAAGGTAAACTCTCAGCAGGGGACCACCGTGTGAAACTTTTCCATTTCTGAATTGTTAAGACCTTACTGTACCAACTGTACCGGCAGGTGACAAACCACTCTTCAGACATGCCAGAGTTTCCTTCTTCACTATCGATGTGGAATTGGTTCCTGTGGTTTTCACGGGACCATTCACACCTTTTCCAGCTTCCTCTGTGTTCATATGCAGTTGTGTATAATTATCTCCCAAGGCTCCTTACTGTGTGGGTAGATGCCCAACTGTGAGGGGGATGTGGATGATCCTGACAGCTCCCGGCAACTTTGTGTTTCACACATCGTCAAGCTAGAGCTGTTTTGCTTCTTCGATGCCAAAACACCCAACACAATCAGCAAGACTCTATGCTTCGAAGAGGTGACTGCTTGATGGCTTGGGCCCATTTCAACTGTTCCCCTCTAAGGAATAGATGCAGGTGAGAATATTCTGGAAACTTTATTTCCACATCAACAGCATGTAGTCCCATCGGGGAAAAAATACATATATTTGGTACACAAATGATGCCGTTGCTGTGCAGACTGCTGAGTTGTTGAGGTATCTCTTTGAACCCCTGGGACTCCTGATGGCTCGCTTTTGGAGACAAAATTGGGTCTTGATTAGGAAGAAACAAATCATATAAAGAGCCAATCATGTGGGATAAAAGGTTTCGGGTCCGATGCCCAGTGGTTCAAACAAAGTCATCCCTGCTGCCCAGATCTGAACATCACTGAGGAAAACTGGGATACCGAGACTGTGATGGAACAGGGGCATCATGATGTGACTCCAGCACTCAGAAATTAGGGCAGGTTAGGGCTGAAACTGTGGGACCTATTTAAGTAAACTGCCTTTTAATACTATTCTCAAAGGACAAAGTCACAATGTGTGAGATATTGACAGTCAGCCACACCATGTAAAGATCAGTAAATACAGACAAACAAACAAAACAAAAAGTGGTGTGGCTCGCTCAAGCTCGGAGGGCTTGCATCGTTTTTCACCCCGTCTGCCGTTCTATCTGCATCACAAATGAAACAGGAGCATCGCCACTGCATATTTATGAACACGGCTGCTTCAGTAAACGGCAACGCTGCTGCATATTTATGGAGTAGGTTGTTTCAAAGAAATGAAGTCTTTTTGAATTAACATGAATATCTTGATTCTTGTAAAGGATGTTCTGAATGCATCGAAGTGTCTTGTCATCAGTAAACACGTTTCTGTGGAGAAGTATCGCAAGGTTTTATTAAATAATCAGACTGGAATTTGTTCATGCGATCTGCTGTTGGGGGACATGTCAATGTGCAAAGGGCAGTTCACACAGGGTGTGTTCTTGCATTTCACCTGTGCTGTCTTTGGAAAATATAGTTCCACTTTTGATATGAGGCTTGGCAGCTCAATGTTTGCTTTAAAAAATACGGACCAATCAGATACATCTTACATGCACTCAGTTTGCACATTATCTATGGTTAATGGGAATTAATGCGCCTATAATAACAACTTCTGTTCAATTATGTTATGCTCGGTTTAGCTATTTTTAATCAAGAATGTATCATATTTGCAGTGCATCTGTGGAAGTAAGGACATTTACATTCAGCATTATAATTGAGCCATAGCAGGTTATTGCGTAGTTGAGTTACAGTCTTTGTCGGTCTAAGCATACATGACACAACGCGTAATCAAATATTTGAAGGATTAAATACACATGGAGTCACCTCTGTCTCTCACAGCAAGAGAAGATTGTTGAGGCCAGCTGCAGTCTCTTTCATGTGTATATGCAGAATAACTGCTTATCCTGCGATAACAACCAGATGGATGTACATTATCCCTTACTTAACTGATGAATCTAATTATAAAATGTCACCGATATTTACAATGTTTCAAAAAATTCAATTTCAAATAAATGCTGTTATTTAAACATTCAAAATTCATTAAAGAATTCCACTAAAATATAAAGCTGTACAATGGTTTTGAATACTGATAATAAGAGGAAATATTTCAAGTGTAAAATCAGAATATAAGAATGATCACAGAAGGATCATGTGACAAAAAAAAAAAAAAAAAAAAAACATCTAGGAAGCGTGGAGGCATGTACAGTAAATCCTTTGTAGCTATGAATGCAGCTTGTCAGACTGTATGATTATGAGCCAAGTGAGAAAAGCCAAGACAGATTGTGTGACATCAACAGATTTTACGATATACGTCATTGACTGGGCAGACTGTGTCCCGTCTGACATCTTATTTGAGAATCAGCATGTCACACTAAGAGATTCAAGTCTGTAGAATTTGCCCTATGACAACAAAATTGAAAATAAACATTTTACAATCTTTAAAATTCGTCTCAGACAGCAAAATTGTGGCAAAAATCTTAGAATGCTCACTCTAATTCGGGACTGTTTATAAATTTAATGTTTCTGAGAGTTTGTTGTGCTCCTGTTATGCAGAGGGAGCAGACAAAAGGAAATGGCAAAGCTCCTCGAGAAAGCTCAGGTGCTTTGTTATCTTTGGCATTCATGTTAACACAGATGACTGCCTTATTGTCAAATTAGCCAATATACAGAGATCAGGGTCGAAACGAAATAACAAAACAATAATCCACTCACAAAAGCCTGTAAAGTCTCACAAGCAAAATATACTTAGTAAGACCAACGGACAAAACTCTTTATCAGATGATGTGATTAAAGGTAAAATCCTTGAAATGTCTGGATTCTCTTGATTGGACTAGAAACTCAGGCTCGCCTACTCCTGTGAATAAACAAATTCGCTTTTGTTACTATGCAACAGTACAAGCCAAATTTGGATGCAGAACCATATTAGTCCGATGATGAGGGAGCTGATCATTACGTTCATTCTTTGAATGGGAATGAGCAATGGCAGTTTGGGAACATAACATTCTATGATGAGTCACGCAAAGAGATACGTACCGGATACAAGCAAACACAAAAATAAACAAAGACTCATTTGAAGGAGCCTTTAGAGACTGCCATTAATTAGCTTTTGGAGAATCAATGCCAGGGAAGGCTGGAGTTTTCAACCAAAAAAAAAAAAAAAAAAAAAAAAAAGAGGGAAAAAATAGACTGGCAAAGCCTGCAGAGATGGAGAACACTGATCTTTCTCATTGCATCTTTTTTTTCTTCTTCCAGTACCACATCTGAAGCACATCTGAAATCTGTCATAATTAACTCATCCTCACATTGGTTCAAATCTGCTGTTATTTTTTAAGTGGAAAAAAAAAGGCAAATGTTTAGCTAGGTTTCTCATACATTTACTTATTTGTGGCATCCACAATATCAACAAATTGACCGCCACAAATAGATTTTCACAAATGCTTTGACTTCGTTGAATAAACATGAGCACTGCACGTTTCAAAATCAAAACACGGCACGGGTGAATTTATATAAATGTATCTTTTTTTTGAAGGGAACCGATTGTCTTCAGAAAAGTTTGGATGTAATTTTTATCTAATCTTTCCTGTTTCTGCTGCTCTTAAAGTGCCTCCTGCTGGCAGACAATGAATTTGCACTTTCAATAAGCCTGTCTGCTGTTTTATATTTACATTATATATTATATATGTCACGGTCATTAGATGGAGTGCCCATGAACTTCAGTAGAGGGCACTCTACTTAGGACCATTCCACCCATCAACCACCAGATGTCACTTGGACTCTAGCACCTCTCATCTGTTGCACCACACCCAAATTACATTCCCCATGAGCATCACAATCACCCTGCCACACCTGCACCTCATTCATCAGCTAATTTCCTTGCCACACCTGCACCTCATTTACACACACACACAAGCAGCACACTCACTCTCACTCACTGCGAAGTCTTGTTTAGTCTGTCTAACATTTACGAGCATTTTTCCCAGTGTTTGTCATTCCCGTGTTTGATCTTTGGACTGATTACTCTGACTCTGATTCTCTGCTGCCTGCCCTGATCTCTGCTTGTTTCTGGTTTCGACTCTGGTTATCCCTGACACACCTGACGCCATTCCTGATTTCTGCCTGTTTGACCATTCTTTAATAAAGCGCAGCAATTGGATCCGAACGTCTTTGGCTCATCATTACAATATACATAAATATTTCACTCAAGGGGAAACGTCTGTGAAAAACAGAATATACATGTCAATCATAGGAAGGAAAAAAAAAAAAAGGTAAATTAAATATAGTCCACTATATAAAAATGTTATGCCATAATTTATGCCATTTAATATGCCTTTAACATCTGTTTATTAATCAAATTTGAGTCAATGATCCAGTCATAACAGTTTTCCAATCAACAGCTCACTGTAGAGGAAGACTGAGACTGCATCATTTTATTTAAATATTGAATGACTTCAGAAGAATTAGAATGTAGCGTACACCATATGGACTACTTTTATCATGATACATCCAACACCCCCACCCCCACCCCCGGAAGCTATTTTTGGAGTCTAACAGCTGTGCTCTATGTATGCCAGTAGTGTATGGAAAAGACCCGGTGAAGATTCTATGATCAAATTATTTTTGTTGCAAAAAAAGGAAATAAATTCATATAGGCATGGATCAACCTAATGATTCTCAAAAAATAGCAACATTTTCCTCTTCCCACCGAAAAACTAATACTTCCTGATGATCTCTCCTTCTGCAGTGACCAGGAAGCAACAAAAAGATGAGGGAAGGAAAATATAAGGCAGACAATGGCTCTCAAGCTCGGGGCTGAAAAGGGAATTTGAAGAGAGGCTCTCTGAAGAAATGATCTTTGTGAGGGTTATTGGAAACGGCGTGAGCTGGAGTGTGATCTGTGAGTGAGAAACTTAATCGCCTCTCCTCTCATTCCAGTCAGCTCCATCAGCTCACATTCCTAGAAAATGGCTGCCAGGGAGCCTGAAGGCTGCTGCAGCCCACAGGCAGAAACTAGCCGTACCTGACAGCTAGCTTGCACTTTGGCCGCAAAACAGAGGCCTCGCAACCGCAATGTTTTACACTTCTGAAAGCATACACGCTCACGCACATACATACAAATGAACAGCACAGTTACAGAGGGCACTTTGGTTCAGCATCATAGAGGCAGAGAGAAGAGGAAGAGAGGGGATAAGTCACTTACTGGTAGTACAGTTTATCCTGATACAGTCTAGATGGGGGAGAACAGACAAGATGTAAATTCAGCCTTCAAGGTTATGACTGCAGACATCCATTACAACACATCGCCCACAAACTGGGGACGGACACGCAAACCAGGTGGAACGGAGAGGTGCTGTTTCGCTGACCAGAGACATACTCTTTATTTTCTACCTCCTGCGTGCTGATAATGAACCCCAGGTGGAGTGGATATGGACTCGCTGTCTGCGCTAATGAATATTCATGCCTTCACTGTGCCATAATATATTTAAAAATTAGGGAAATTTGGCATGAATTGAAATGTGATTACACCCAGTTTCATACTGGTCTCAGGACTACTGAATATTCAGAGGTAATTGATTAATTTGCTCTCTGGGTTAGCTCAGAAAGCAGCTCAGGAAGCAGAAAAGAGAGAGAATCTTGCCAGAGAAACAGCCTGTCCTCGCCATTGGCGCTGCTGATGCTCTCATATGCACATTTAAAAAAAAAAAAAAGCATTTCCTTTTAATGAGCCCAAACAGAGGAATTAAAGGACGACTCATATTTGAAGAATTTGGAAATGGGAAAAAGGCCAAAAGATAAGAAAGAGGGGAAAAAGTAGTGTTTCTGGACATGTCGCAGCAGAGCACCAGAGCGTGTCCACAGTAAGCCTTAGACTCTTGGGAGAAGAGCTGAATTCAGAATGCTCCTGTAGATAAAAACACTCCAAAAACTCACAGCCCTTGACTTGAGGTTCACTTTTCCCGCTTGCATGTGAGAAGAACCCCATGTGCATGAATAAATATAGGAATAATTTATAGTTTTACAGCAATCTCTCACAGTGAAGCTTCAAGGAAAGCTAGTATGGGCAAAGTTTGTGTGTGTGTGCACAAAAAAAAGAAAAGAAAAAAGAACAGTACTTGAGTACTGAGATCTGTTGAGAACAGTATCTCTCAGTAATTTCCCTAAAGACAGTATATATTGGCATGAACATTATTAATGCTACTAATACCGCTTTTAAACAAATTTTCTTCAGGGCTCAACAATAAGGATTTTTCTCAAGTTGTTTTTACTTGCGCTACTTCACTGGCTCCAAGACAAAAGAAAGATCACTTTACATGTTTACATTTGCAAGAAATTTATTTTATGTGCTAAACATGAAATGCTAGAATTTTTTTTATTTGATTTAGTAAATGCTAAATTATTATTATAAAAAAAATAAAATCTAATTTAAATTATTTACAGTATACCCATCATTATAATCATAATCATTCTTACTGAAGATGCAATTTCAATACTAGCCAGCTTGATATTATTATGGTAGTCACAAATCAACATAATTTGTCACAACAATGTTTGCTACATCAAATAAGACCAAACTGTTAAGTTTTAAGGCATACAAATCAACGTGCAAGATCAATGAATGTAAAATTGGCCTGTCAAGTGGCCCAAAACTCTCTCACACTTACTGTCGAGCCCTGGTATCACTTTAAATTCGAGATGTTAACCGCTTTTCCAAACCTCTATGTTCCCATTGGAATTTGACTTAACACTTAAATCCTAAATCTTAAAAAAAAAAAAAAAAAAAAAAACTCAAGGTGAACTGTCTTTAAAACACTGGAAAGTACAGTACCTCTGAGACTCCTTACTGAACAGTTCAATACAACTGCTTTTGTTCTGGCTGGTACTGTATAATATAAAACCTTGCTTGAATCCTAGGAAGAGGCCCCTCTTTCCCATTACTATCTTTTGCAAAGCGTCTTTCTAGAATGGAGAATCGATATTTCTCGTGCACAGTCCGGGCTGTCCCATGCTTCAGTGTGTGCTATGATGGAGTGGAGGGCCGAGAGGAATTCAGAGCATTACACAAATCCAGCTCTCTCTTTTTCCCATGAGGCTGCAGCCCGTCGCGTGTCGTCAACCACAGTGAAAATCGTGGCCGCTAACAGCCAGAGAGCAACGTGTGTCCACCCTAACAGGGAGTGCAGTACCCTCTGGGACAGAATGGATGATAGGTGTTTGTGTGGGTGCGTGTCTGTTTGTGTGTGCAGAGGTGTGCAGGTTTGAGCCTGCCGGGACTCCTGGCAGGTTTTAGACATGCTATATGCAAGAGGACATGTTTAATGGCACAGTGTATGTCACACTGCCAGATGGGAATGGCTGACATTCATCTTAGCAAAGGAATGTTTGGTTCTGCACATTTCTGCAGAGGAACTTTTTTAGCTCAGTTTTGCATGAGAAACACCTGACATGATGTGGGAGGACAGTTAAACGACTGATGTTCAAATTTATTTAGTCTGAACTAGCTTGAACTCGTGAACAGCAGAGGTGGTGCTTTACGAGTGGAGCAAGACTGTATAATATTAAGCTGTGCAAACGAGGGAGGAAAGTGTAGTGGCTTCTGGGGAAATGTAAATGAAATGTACTGGGCGGAACAATGGCTTGTCAGTACTCCTGACACGTGTAATGCTCTAGCGGGGAGTCTATGCAGGAGTAGGACTATTGTGTATCAGTATAAGGCAGGGACTGTGCACTCTCTGGTAGGGAAAGTCTACAGCGTGCTCATCTGGGAGTGAGCGCTTGGCCGCAGACTCTGGCAATTGAAGGTTCTACATCCTTCTCTTCAGCACACAAGGATTGCAAAATGTTTAATGCATGTGTGTGTGCACATATGAAAGTATCCCGAAAAAATGAGCTAAACTGGACAAAGCCCCAGTTTAGGAACACCCAGCAATGTTCTCATTTTTAAAAAACATATACAAATCTAACATATTAACAAAAATATAATATAATATAATATAATATAATACAGTTCAAAAGCTTGCGATTTTTTTGTTTTTGAATGAACTCTCTTATGCTCAACAAGTTTGCATTTATTTGATCAAAATTCAATAAAATAATGCATAAAAATGTTCTATTTTAATATACTTCAAAATGCAATTTGTTCCTGTGATGGCAAAGCTAATACAAAGTTCAAAGAAATGTAATATAATCATTTGTCTTTACTGTAACTTTGATCAGTTTAATGCATCCTTGAAGTATGGATATATTCATTTCTGTGGTCTTATTGACTTGCCAACTTTTGAACGGTAATATAATTAATATAATATAATGGTTATAGTCTAATAGTTTATAATTAGCTGTATATAAAAACAATAGCCTAATAGTCAATGATATGTCCCCATAGGCAAGTAAACGTTTAGGAGTTACCTGAATAATAAAGGGAAATATTGGCAAAAATAAATCTTACACTGTAAATCTTATTAACATAGACGATAGATTAAACAAATAGTGTAGTAATATGCCTGCAAACTGAAACCAAAATATTCTATGCTATGTTGAGTGACATTTCATATCTATGTGTGGTGTTGATTATTAAGATGAGCGATCCAATTGGCTGATGTACCTAGATTGACAGTGAGTCGGACACGCCCTCCGTCCAGTTCCAGTCTCAGAGTGTCTGCTGAGTTCCGGGAGGTGGTTGCCATGAGAACACCATAGGCACGCTGGGAACGGAAGCGCAACGACACGTCTTCTGCTTCTGTGTGCATCACTACTGGCAACTGGATCTTCATGAACTTACTGCCATCATAACTGAGGATGGTGGCATCTGAAAGAGAGAAGAGAGAATTTAGGAAACACGAAAAATGGTGCTAGGCATTGACAGCAGCTCTGTGGCTGATCATAAACCCTAGTGTTGATTGCGACAGATGAATGACTGGTTACTAAAATGTTTTACAGCCAGACAGTGAAATTCTCTACAGCATTGCACAACAGTAGCACAGAGCTGCTCAGTCTAACCAGAAGATAAAGGCCATAAAAATGACTCATTATACACCACATTTTATTTGTTCTTTTTATTGCAAAGCAGTATTTATCAAGACACCATATAATGTATTCCTGCTGAGGGGCTTTTGAAGCACCGTTTACCGCCGTCCATTGCTTTAATCTGTTTATTCGTATCTCAATTATTTTACTGAGCGATTCAATTTAGTGGGCCGGATCTCAAGACATCTCATTTGCAATGGGAGATAGTCAAGGTCTCAGAGCGACTGGCATAATCTCACCAGCTGCTCAATCAGAAATATACAGACCAGAAAGAGAGGAGGAGACTCATGCCAACTGACAGGGTGCCGAAGCCAGATGCAGAAGCTATATTATTTTTCCAAAGGCAATGTTACCTTGAATTGTATAACATTGTGTGAGAACCATGGTTACAATAAAATTACAGGCTTTTATTTACAAATAATGTATAAAATGGTACTTGGCAATTACAGTACTGTGTTGTAGTTATTACAGTAGTTATTAGTGCTGTCAATCGATTAATTGTTCCTTTTTTTCTAAAATGAATCGCTATTAATCTAACCAAAAAAGTAAGCTTTTAAATATACTTTTATATTACAACAATTTTACATTCAATCTTCAAATTAATTAAGGAATAATATAAAGACTATTTTATATTATATTTTATAATAAAGAATATTTTTAAAATAGTGTCCTCTTTTTCAATGTCTGAAGGTGAATATCAGTAGCTGGGTTTCCTTTGCCCTGCTTTTTTTTGCAAATTTTGAAGTTTTGCATCAGAATCGAGTGGTGAAAATGCTGAATTTCGAATAAAAATGCCTTAATTCGCAAAAAAGTTTTTACGCTCACTTGAGGTGGTTTGTGTCTTTTGCGAAATAAGGTTAATGCAAATAATGGGAGATGGGTATGCATTTTGCAAATAAATTCCTCCAAGCACATCAAAAAATAATTTGACTATGGGTTGGTAAATTACTATATTCAGTAGCTTCTCCTACTTTTAGTGATGTATAGTGCCAGTTTATTAGGAAGTGACGATTTTGTTCTCTTTGACTTGTTGGTTGGAAACGGTGCTTGTTCGCAAATGTTTTGTGTGAAACTCCAATTTTACGCATAAGATAAATTTGCAACTTTGGATGGAAACCCGGCTACTGATACCAATACTACTGATGTCTCTAGGAGGTCCTTTTGTTCTTTGATAAACAGACATAACAGCAGCTGGTTATTAGTTTTTTTTTTGACTGCTTTAGGAGCTGCAGCTTATGTAATTGTATGAAAAATTCTTTATCATGATTATAGTGAACAAAATTATCACGGTTATATAGTATTTTATATATGGTATTTTATATTTAGTTATACAGTTATCATTGTATTTTTAAAATGTTAAAAAAGTAATTGACAACTTGGATGACAACAGTTTAATAACATGTTGAAATATCTAATGTAAATGTTCAAATAAAGCTTTGAAAAAGTTTAATAAAAAGATAATAAAGTAATAAAAGCCTCACAATTCAGCCTTTGAATAAACAAAATATGTCAAAATGAAAATTGTTTAATAAATTATTGTATGTAATTTATCTGCTCCATAAATAATTCTAGATAACTTATCTGAATTGTTTAAATGTTTAGAATCCATAAGCTTGTTTTTCATCAACCGGTCAAAATTTACAGCAGGGCATGCAAATTCCATCCATTTTCGGACAGACAGAAACTGCAGACAAGCTGTAAATATAATTCTCTGTAAATCCACTTGCTAACAGCAGGTGGCGCTTATGGAAAAGCTGAATCAGAGCGGTTTCCCGTAACCATAACCTCCATGGACAAAGCAGTATTGCGATTCAGAACAATTCTTTTAAGTATTACATGGAGCGAAGATGAAAACAAAATGCCATGGAAGGGTTTCTGAAGACAGTCAGAACCTTCAAAGGGACATTCATATAATTAATTAATTCATATATTAATTTGTATAATTCCCTTAGCACTCTTTTAAAATCTCCCAGCTATTCTGACCTGTTTTCACTCAAAATGAAACTACTCTCCGTGCTTTGCGCACATAGGACTGTCACTGAAAGCTGTGTTTTATGCTGGACAGCATTTATTTGTCACGAGTTGTTCAAATTGCGGTGACCTAATATGGTTTTAATAATAATTAAAAGATGAAACGGTAATACTAACCGTGGGGAATTTTATCATGATTAATCGTCAAAACCGGTAATCGTTACCTCCTTACTGCCGCTTCTGAACATGATGAATATTTGACACGCATTATATTTTCTCACAACTCTTTACCTTTTCTGACCCATTTCAGGTCTATAAGGCTCTAGTAATGAGCTGACCAGCTGAATCGAGTGTGTTAGATTTGGGAGACGGTGCTGGACAGGACAGTGTGAAAACCACTGCATTTTAGAGACATGTTCTTAAATCTGACTCATATGACAAATAATTATATGCACAGTTTGAAGACAGCTTTAATAGCCATTTTTTGGTAACTTCCTTACTTAACTGATGACATAACTACGACATTGCAAGCTCATAGTTTAATTTTGCTTTAATATGTTGTAGTGCTTTAATATAACACAGCGTGCGTCACTGTGTTTGTGTTTGGATTTGAAGAGCACGGGCTACGAGCACGGTATAACGGCTGACAGGACAGGAAAATTGTTTTTTACTGACATACGGCCTGACAACATGTCATCTGAATGCAGCTCACTGTTGTTCTTCTGAAGCTCCTCATCATTTGTACCTTTTCCGCACTTGTTTGACTAGCGCCTGGCACTGAGGTGAAATTGGAGTGTGCGTCAAAGTCTCCCGTTTGATGTGGTCGTAAAGACATTTTGTGTCTAAATAAATGCAATACTTGTCAAAAAAAAAGAAAAGAAAAAAATACAGAGGCATCACTTGGCTAACCATAGCTCCGCCCTTGTATTGACGGTGTTAAATATTTTATGCTGCTAAACTTTTAACCGTATGCATTAACATGCTAAATTTGAATCAGTAGTAGTTATATCTGTGTTCTGCTATTAGGGGAGAAACAAGGGCCAATTCTAAAAGAAGTTTGCAGATCACTAGCACAGTTTTGGTGGAAAAGGGGTACAGAACCACAGAAGCGCTGAGTATGAGAGTTTTGTTTAAAAGATAGAGACAAGAGAGGCAGAAAAAACCCAAATAGTTCCGATGAGGCACTTGGTACTGTGTATATGCCTAGATAATTTAGCACGATAATGGGGGCCGGACACATCTGCCTCTGTGCAAAGACCGGCCTCTCAGCCAGAGGACAACATCTGGCATGGAACCAGTACAGAGACATCACTCGCTTGTGAGGAAGCTCTGGAGATGACGAGGCTGCAGGCTATCACCAATTAGGCTGAACTCTTCTTCACACACAGACACACGATCTTCCTGTAATTTTGGTGCCTGTCTCGTTTCAGCATCCCCTGTTTCTGTTACACCATTGCCGAGCCCGAGAGCAAACACAGAGAGAGAGAGACAGCGGTAAACAAGACGAAGACAGGAACACAAGTATGGCAGCATGCATACAAATCAGTGCAGCGATGTACATTCACCCCCTGAGGAAGAGAGAGTGCGTGAGACAATGTTGCCATCGACAAAAAAAATACCCTAGTCATGTTGCACGAGTATTATGTGTCTCAACTCTTGCAAAACATTGATTTACCCAACAAGCTCCACCTTACAGCAGCTTTGTCAATGTAACTGTACTCAATTTTTGAGAGGCCTGCAAGAATACATAATGTTAGCTTTATGTTTCATAGCTTCTCGCTCATGTTCTTCAACGTGCACTTCTACTACTTCTATTCTACCTCCTGCCCAGTGTTGTCCTCCAAACACTGCACAAACTGCAGGATTTATCCATGCAGATTATGCTATAAATTATCTTCAAAAAATATTTGAAAAGATAAACCTTACAGAATAACAAACAAAAGTACAAAACATGTGAAAGCAAAAGCAGTAATTCACTTCTCAAATCATAGTAATGCATTACTGTTATTTATTTTCTTGTTCATTTATATTAGTAGGAAGAATTAGTTAGTTAATTCGTAAGCATAGTTGTTATACTCACATAAATATACCATTACTTTTATAGCATGTAGAATTGCAGCCCTTTTTTATTTAGTTAATATTTATTTCAGATGTTTATTTTTATTTGTTGCAGCCCTAAACTAATATTTTTATTCCTTTCATTTATTTTATGACAGTAAAGCTTTATTATTATTATTATTATTATTATTATTATTATTTCAAATAAATACTGTTCTTTGGATCAAAGATTCTTGAAAAATAGCACAATATCATGATTTCCACAAAAATATTAAGCAGCACATCTGCTTTCAACATCGATAATAATGTCTTTAGCATTTTACAATATTTTCTGAAGGACCATGTGACACTGAAGACTGGAGTAATGGCTGTTGAAAATTCAGTTTTGCTATTACAGGAATAAATTGCATTTCAAAATATATTAAAATCAAAAGCAGTTATTTTAAATTGTAATAATATTTTACAATACTAGTGGCTTTACTTGCACTGATTTGATAAAATAAAAATACAACATCAGTAAAAAATCTTGCAGAACCGAAACTTCTGAAAGATACATTCCTGGTCTTATTGGGCAAGATTCACTACGTTATTCGAAAGTTTTAAAGAAAAAACAGTGTAGCCTTTAACCCTAAACCCAAAACTAGCCTTCCCCGCCAAGGCCTGCTCCACAGAGGAGGCAGCCTCAAAACAATGACAGCTTGACAAACGAGCCCCCCCCTCTCGTCTCAAGTGCAGCAGCCTCACACCAGGAGAGAGGATAATGAAAAGAGAGGTATGGCCAGTGGTTCAGAAAGACCCTCATTGCCTCCTCAGACAGCGCTATGCAGTCACACAGCGAGAGAGCGCAGCAGTATGGCATCTGCACCGCTCGACAGCCCACACATCACATCCAATCTGGACGAGATGGAAGCGATGCTCTCTGTGCCTGGGAGAGGTCTGCAGAGATTTCAAATGAAGAAACATGCTAAGAAAACAGCATGGAGATGGAACAGAGGGAGGATAGGAAACGACAGGATTGAGGGACTGATCGACGGAGCTCAACCGTTCATAAATTCAGACACTAGAAAGAGATGTTACAGGCAATTCTGGATGCTGTGGACTTAAATAACTCTCTTTAACTGGTTTAATAGATCTACCATCAATTCCCAACAGTGTAGGACAGCAATATTATGGAAGTTTTATGAGTACTTTGTCATAATGCCACTTCCACAACATATCAAATAATTTTGGAAGTTTTACATTTTTTAAATAAAACAAAGTTTTTACATATAGTATTTTATAAACCTTTAAAACAAATAATTGAAAAATTATAAATGCACAATAGAAATGTTGTTCACAATAGACCTATTTACCCCCCCCCCCCCCCCAAAGTTTTTTTTTTTAAGTTTCATTTCTCATATTTTGTATTAATGTTATTAAAAGTGGTTCAAACTTTTTTTTTTCTCCCCCCCCCCCCCTACACTTTGTATAGATCACTTTTTTTATTTATTTATTTATTTTTCTAGATTTTAGACTGAAAGTCTTGATCTGGGCAGATTGTAATACAAAGCATTTCAAAAGAAGCACAAACTGGTGATAATAAGGCTTTTCAATTTTACCTTTCTAACAACAGAAAAAAAAAAACAGCTGAAATCTTAGTATTATAGTTCCCTTAGTTGTAGAAACACTGATAATAAAATATATATTTTATTATAAATATATAAAATTGTACCTTGATTTTTTTTTTTATATATTTGACACAACCCATTTGATAACAAATGATTGCAACTGGACAGAATTGAAAATGAAAAGGGTTTTACTCATTGATTATTGATAGATAGATAGATAGATAGATAGATAGATAGATAGATAGATAGATAGATAGATAGATAGATAGACAGACAGACAGACAGACAGACAGACAGACAGACAGACAGACAGACAGACAGACAGACAGACAGACAGATAGATAGATAGATAGATAGATAGATAGATAGATAGATAGATAGATAGATAGATAGATAGATAGATAGATAGATGACACAGATCTCTTAATTAGAGGCAAATCTTGTCACAACAAGCACTGACGAGTCACGAAATCTCCTCAAAGTGCCGCTCTCCTGGTCTGTAATGAGAGAGACGGAACTGGAGGACCACAGGTAGAAAGGAGTGTACATGGCTGGTCACTCTCTCCATCTGCCCCTCCATCTGTTGCTACTTTCATTTAGTGCTCTGTGCTGTCCAGCTCAGCTCTGATATGTAGAATCAGCCATGAAAATGGAGACACACAGCTACGCAGGAATATATACCTCATTTGTTTCTGTCTCTTTTCCATCAAGCTCCCACATAACATAATATCTAATTATTTGTATTTTTTGTATTTTTAATTCTTTTAAAATGTGTTTTTTGTTCTGTCACTGTCATTCTGTTGCACTGCAGAGCTTCTGTCATGAAAACAAATTATTTCCAGTGTTTTTTTTAGTATCATTGATTATAATTTATAATTTTATTATTATTATTATTATTAATGACTTTTTTTCTCTTGAGTTTTAGTATTTAGTTTTAGTTGTAGTTATTTTAGTACTTTACATTAAAACAAAAATGCTATTTTGGCAACTAAGTAATACCATTTTATGGTTTTAGTTGTGTCACATACAGTACAGCAATATTTGCTGAATGATAAAGATATTTTTTTTTTAAATACATTACTGTCTGTGCTGACATAAATGTCTGACTTGCTAAAGCTAATTTCATGAAATTGTATTTAGTGTATCCTTGATGAGCAAAATGACAATTTTCACATGCTTTTTTCACAACATTTTAACAAAGTAAATCATTATTTAACATGATTTTCATCTTTACTGGAGACATATAGCATGCTCTACAATAGTTTGTAAAGTGATGGCCCCCAGAATAACATTTTACTGTTATTATTATTATTGTCAGACTTTTTGCCCTTTAACTGATAGGGATAACAGAAAAAGAACTGGAAATGCTGTAGGCAAGTAAGAGCAGTTTCAGGAAATGACACAAGCCAGATGCAGATTTGCATCACCTGTATCCTCAACATTTCATAGTGCATTTGTTAATCACTACTAGGCCACGCCTCCATCTCACATTCACAGACATGCAAATGGTCTAATCTGCCTACATCTGAATACACTCTCCCTGAATTTTGAACTTCTTTGAGATTAGCTTGCTAGGTGACATCCAGAGAGTCAGCAATCCCATGCTGGAGCCCCAGGCCCTCCCTGTTAAAATACTGCAGTGCACAGGAGCTATGGTTGCCACAGGGATTAGGGAAATGTATGTTCAACAATCATGATAAACAGGATGAGCTGGCTCAGAGGCATCATACATTATTCAGGATTGCTCATGGTGAGTTCCCGCATGCCAATGGAACCTTCACCGTAAATGCATGTTCGAATTTTTCTGCTCGCAACACTACACCTCATGAAGTCTAAAAGCATGCAGCGGATGGGGCAATGAAACACATACTGACATGGGAATCAAAATGAACGACATGCCAACCGTGCAAAATCAAGCAGGTGTGGCTGTGGGAAATAAAAGTGAAGTCTATAATGACTTGGCTGTTTGAACCCGCTTGAAGCACATCCTATCTCCTCTCTAAACAAAATAAACGCTGTAGGGTAAAACTCTGTTTGCAGAACTATCAGGTACTGAGGGATGAGCAGAGGTTACACGCTAAGTTTAGTCACTATAAGAGCCCATTAGGACCCTTGGAGACATAATAGGAAATTAGGGCAGATGTTATTCTGGGGCGTTTGTTTTCCTTTCAATGCTTTGTTCAAGTAAGTCAAGCCCTGAGAGCAGCTGGGTGGTTATGGATTTATGCACTGAGTTTATTTCACCTCAGATAGCTGGGCAGGACCAACTGTGAATGTAATGACTTGCTCAGATAACTTTTTTTTTTTCTTTTGCTCACCCTAACTCACCCTGTCTACATCTGTCGGTGGTGTTCAATTTCAGTGTTTTTTCTTCTTTCTATTGTCCTATAAATGTGGCCTTTTGTTGTGTCATATTCATTAATTTAGACGGAAATATACATAGAATTATCATATAATAATTTGAAATATATATTTTTTAAATAAAACAACATTTTAGTATTCCACACTTTGAACAAACAACAATCCCCTCTTTATTTCATATCCATTAATTTTGTCCAGTTTACTCTGATCTAACTCTAATCTACTGTACATTAATTACTCTACAGTAAATAAATATTATACACACACACACACACACAGACACATATATATATATACACATACATACATACATACATACATACACACACACACATACACAAAAAAACATTATAATATTCTTTTAATATTCTTTATAATATTCTACATTTTAATTTCATTTAGTATACATTAAACAGAAAATATTTTACATTTCAGTAATGTGTAGTCAAATTTTAGTTAGATTGTAGGCTGAAATATACAGTATATAATCATCATTCATATTCATTTGAAATGATGTACTAATTAGTTAAGATCAACTATTAACAAATGTTTTAAATTCTGAAATTTTTTTTAACTATATTTAAACGTATCAAATCACAGAAGAGATTTATGATAAAAAAAACAAAATATATATATATATATATATATATAACAACAACAACAAACAGCCATTATGATGGGTTATTTTTCAGTTACTTTGTTCTTCATGCCTTAAAGACTGTTATTGATCTTCCGCTTTATAAACTTTTCAGAATATTTCTGAAGTGTAACGCGTTATGGCAACAACAACTTGCTCATTCTGACTAGCACTCAAGTTTGTCTGTCAGTTTGCTTCATTATCTGTTAAATACATATATACACACACACTGCTGTTCAGCTCTTTCAACACACTATAATTAGATCTTTTCAACCAGTTCTTTCTGCATTTATCTTCTTCTAAAATCATTTGCTGCATTAAATATCGTAGTTATCTTTCCCTCATCATATTTTAAGCATATTTTAATTAAACTGATTTAATTATTGTCATTAAGCATCTTTGTCATCTCATCTTCATTATCATTGACAAATACATAAAACTTTAACAAACATTTCCATTAATAATGTTGCTGACAAGATTAACACTTATCAGTCTCTTTTTGTCTCTTTCTCTCTTTCTCTGTACGTCCATCTAATTTAATTTCTACATTCTACCGCTGCACAAAAAGCTGTTTTCTGTGACTGGAATCTTATAAATGCACATCTGGAGGAAGCTGGCAACACCCTAAACTGCACCAGACTGCACCAATCTCCTTCTGATGCCTATTGCGGTGAACTTTGCTCGGGTGATGATAAAGCAAGCCATCTTTGATGGCTTAATTGACCGAATCATTTCCATAATTCCTGCACAGAGCTTCAACAATGCGCATATAATTGATTGTATTTTCCCACAGTAGTGGCTTTGCTGCAGGGTGATATCAGTGTCCAGACAACAGCAACAAGCTTTAGAGAGATGCACTTCCATTAAAGAATTAGCCACTATAGCTTAAAGCACTTCACGCAGGCCAACCAGAATGAATATAAGGAAATGCCTATAAGGGATACAAATGCATAGCTGGACTTAGAGCTCTCACTGGCTTCCTTTTTAGGAGTGAGGGAGTGAACGCTGGCTGCTTTGTTCATCTGGAAAAACAACAGAATTAAAATTCTGCTAGGGAGGGAGACAGAAGGCAAAAACATAATCCATGCTTGAGTGGCTCTCTCTGAAGATGACATAGACTGAAGAGAAACACAATTACCACGGTAACAGTAACGTCAGCTCAGCTGCACTTTCTTCCACACTGTCAAGGATGAACTGACAAAGAGAGATATTCTTCTATGCTAAGGCCGAGGTGACAAAGCGGTGAATGTCACCCTCCCCTACGCATCATAATGGACAAAATATCTCTGAATGAGTGCCACGTCTTTACACGTCATGAGAGAAAGAATGAGTGTATAGATCTTTCATAGAAGCACTGATTACTTCAGTCCTTCCGTGAAAGAGGAAGAATGCACTAAGCAACAAAATCACAGCTAATGATAAAATATGTGGTTTATCCCTAAAAAGTATTTGGCTATTTAAGCCACACTTCAAAATGTATGAGGTCCTTGTATTTAAAAATAAAATCAAAATAAAAGCTGGCATTTATGTGATAGAAATATAGTGCACTTCTCAAACAAAGAATTTAAGGTGAATAGGATGAACATTTTTACTAATAGATATCACCATTCTTCCCCAATTAATTAATCACAGTACATTATGGCATTTGTTTTGTATGACAAATATTCTGAAATGTTATGTAGTTATAACTATGCAAATGAACTATACACTAATTTGCATACATTTCCAGAACAGAATTCTGAGTATTAAAAGTTTTTACCGAGGTGATTTTGGATATATATGATTTTTTTGTTTTCACTCTATACAACAGAAAATACTGACAACAGCTAGAAACATCTCACTATGTGTTTTTAGGGTATACGATTTTAAATATATATCAGGTGAGTGATATATGAACAAACCCCTCTGTAAAAACCTTCAGAATATATATATGAATCCAATGTTTATTGTATTTAAGTGCTTTTAAGAAAATTGATATGTATTTGTAAATGTATTTGAGATTAGATGCAAAATAGGCAATACCAGAATACAGATGGAAATAGATAAAATGCTATAAAATAAATGTGTAGTTTGGAGTTTTAATGGCAGTGTCTTGCCATTAAAAGTACGTTTGTTAGTCTCATTCAAGCGGTAAAAAAAAAAAAGAAAAAAAGAAAGTTAAATAGAAAAGTCCTTTCATCATTGTTTTGAGATCAGACTATTTCATATATTTGTTAAATAAAATTTTATTTTAATACAATGAAATTCATATATTTTAAGTGTGGCTTTGGTGACCAAATATGATTAAATGCTTTTGTGGTCCACTATTATGTAATGGTAGATTTTACACCAATGAGATTTCACTGTGGGAGGTACTACAAAAACAGAAAACAGAAGACAAGCTTACATCAAAACTGTTGTCAGTCATGGCCATCATAGAAAAGAGTGTCAATTGACACGATGTTAAATCAAAGTCTAGACTCTACATGCAAAATACAGGTACTCACCTCTCTCACAGGAGCGTCCCAAATAGCCCGTCCCCGAGCAGTCACATACATATCGGTTCCAGCCCTCTCTGCAGGTGCCGCTGTTCAGGCAGGGGTTGCTTAGACACTGTTTGGGAGGTTCTTTAGAGCAGGACGGCTTCACCCCGACAGCTCTCTGGGCCTCTGCTATTCGCCGGATGTCCTTGCTCTGGCCGTCCATGAACAGATCTCGCACACAGCCCACATAACCATAATTTAGGAGTGCAGTCCAGACCTCCGTAGGGAAGATCAGGCCGGCACGGTCCTCTGGCAGGCCGCCCAAGTAGAGCATGTCGTCCAAGTCCAGGATCTCACTCTCACCGGGAGCGTTGTAGGGAGTACGGATCGAGTTGACAGAAATGGTACCTGTCACAAAACCACAAGGAGCAAATTTCATTGGTTTAACTTGATGTTTAGATGCTATTTCAGCAACTTCTACAAAGTTTGATTCAGCTTTAATGAGGAATGATATATGCAAATTACAGACTATGCAAATGAGGCTCTTTAAGGGTACTGAAATTATCCTTCATTCTTTCCTCTAAATAAAACCCCCTTTGCTTTCAAAGCACACAAAGCAGACAAAAATCTCTCGGTTTCAGACTCCTCAAAGTAAATTTGAAATGATGTAGCTACTGTATATTCATGTTTAAGCTTGGAAGTGCGAAAGATGATTTCAGAGCGACACTTTGTCACTATTTGTCAGAACAGCGCATATAGCACTGATCTGTCAGTTTTGCATTTGTAGGAATGTGTTGAGTATAAATTCACTCTGCGGATGATCAAATCAGCTTGATATAGATGTCAATAGCAAAAATATGAGTTATGAACAAGACTGGAGCTTGAAAAAAATAGGAAGCCCAGGACAAAATTTGGGCCATAGGCACATTGAGAAGTCTTTAGTTTTAATTTCTGGTTAAGATATGCACTTTTTTAATGTATTAAAACTGTTGGAATAGAAAGACTAATTTAAATAATATTCAAAATATATATATATATTTTTTTTACATATTTCATTACAAACATTATTTTGTTAAGGGAATCTTTATAATGAAGTCCTCTGTACAGTATGATATTGTGTGTATACTGTTACTGGATGTATATAGTAATCATTTAAATGTTACATATTGTTGGAAATAAGGCCTCACAGTCACAAAAACCATCACAGATGGATTAACATTCATATATGTGCACAAGCTTTCATGTTATAATCTGTTTAGTGCTGTCTTGAACTGAGAGTGCAAACCCTTGCACAAAGACAAAAATTCAAAAGCGGTCTCCATAGCAACAGTAGACAATATGTAGCAGATTCACTGCATAGTCATTGCTATCAAAAGGGCATACAACAGAATAAACGCTGAGCTCTATTCATATCTAATTTATTGGCTGTGACTGTTTCAGTTCTCACAAATGATTTGTCAGTCCGCCCTCTGCTTTTATGGTTTATGCCTAAAATACCGCTTTTACAACAGTGGTTAATATAAAGAGCAAAAACACAGTGCTCTCAGGTGAGGCGAGTCTTTCATTCGGTCTAATAACGCTAAAACGCTTTCACGAGTTCCATAATCATCCTCATTGTTTTCCTGGCGACTCCAACAAACAGGCATTTGTACGCAGCCGTCAATTCAGAATTTTCCTTCTCATTTTCCACCACTGTGCACTGCCATTATTCACGCCTTGAAGGCAGTTACAAAAGAACAGCCATTACTGGCAAGATAGTAGAGAACAGGCAGGGATTAACGCAAAGCGCTGGCCACTGCGGAATCCTGTTTATTAGTGTCCAACACTCAGTCCAAACTCAATAAAAGGCAGCTTAGAATGAAAGATGCCGTCTTTTCAGTGCCAAAACCTTAAGTCTTTAGTGACAAAAATGCAGCTTCTGTTATAAAGGCAAATTAGTGTGACTGTAACCGAGTGGTGGCACTGTAAGGCATGCAACACGTTAAAGGGACAGCTTATTTAACAAAGCACTAAAGCAACATCTCATGGAGGTGCAAGTTAGGGCAACAAGTTTTTATAATCATAGACGAGTTGGGTACGGGTTTGTGGCTGGTGTCTTTTAGGACTTATTTATGCTTCATTGTTTGTTAAGTTTGTCTAGGTAGGAAATGTAATGACAAACAGATCAGTTTGTGACCTTAATTGTTTTAATAGATCAAGACAGGCTTGTTATTAACAAATTATTGATAACTGATTGCGATGTTACCATTTTTCACCTGTGAATAATTACTGACTTTACTTATCCATTATCGACTTTACTTACTTTATTTAATTTTATACTGTACTTTATTACAAAACTCTATTTTGAGGAAATGGTACCTTGACAAATGTTTGTTGCTGAAATATCAGTCAAAATAAGCTAAGTGTGCAGTTACAGTATAGATTTTTCTTTACAAAGGACAGTGTTTTATGGGGACATCCTATTGGCTTATATAGGCTTTATACTGGTCAAACTGTATTTTCTATCCCCTTACCCCTATTCCTCCCCCTTACAGAAAACTTTCATTTAAGATCATTCTGTATGATTTCTAAGCTTGTATCCTCATGGGAACCCAAAAAAAAAGAAAAAAAAAAATGGCTCCAGAAGGTCAAATTTTATTGGCTTACTATTACTGGAAGGGCTATTCCTAAGCAATTTGAAGGCCTAGGCGAAATCCCTATTGGCGCTCCCCCAGATAATATATATATAGATATATATATCTATATATATATATATATATATATATATATATATATATATATATATATATTTGGGCTGGGCAAGTTAATGCGTTATTATCATATTAACAGATTAATTGACTAATGCCGAATATTATTTTATCTCACATTAACACAGTTTGTTATTATTATGAAGGTCTGTTGCTCACTGGCTCTGAATACAAATATAGACATATCGTAGGTCACAGGAGGTGATGGTCTTCATCAAATTATTTAGGCTAAGCATCTACATTCACAAACCACTGGCTACTGTTTTTAACAGAAAAGAATGCAACAAGCTCGTAATCATGACTTTATAAGTTGGAAATAGGAAGTTTCTGATAGCACATGAATACAGCCGAGAAGCTCTCTCGCACACAGATCTATATATAACTGAACCACGCTCTTACTCCACCTTTTCCAATCGAGCCAGGGACTGCTAAACAAAGCGTTCACACTAGTCAAACGAACCAGGTTTTGTGGGTCAAACGTGCTCTGGCAGGGTTAAGATTGCCTAGTGTGAGCACACCCTAACTATTCTCCTGCATCCCACACGAGTCTCTACCTGCCCATCAAGTGTTGTCCCGCACCACACTCTGCTGCGATTGGTCCCACGATCATGCAGGTCTCTACTCGGAAGATTCCTGTTATAATGCTATGATCGAGGCTCTTGACTCTAAGCAAAACTTGTTTTTCTATAACAAACTATAAATTATTATTTTTTTAAATGTTAAAGTCCTGGCAGTAACAAATGGCTTGTTTTATATTTAATTTAATTACATTAATGTTATAAGTTGATATTTAGGCTTTACCTTTTTGTTTAAAGTGTTTGCAAACCAAATGTTATTACACTTTTGTTCATTTAGCAGTAGGCCTACTTTTAAATGAAAAAAAGTGCACAATACACTTGAATGCATGCAATGTTAAGATAAACATTTTGCCCAATTTATTAGCTTTAATATCATTGTATTTCCACTAGATGCCTGTATAGCCCGATGTAACAATCCCTAGTAGCTAAGCCAATGCACAGAATTTGCACATAAATCACACATAACTTAATTTTATTACATTTGCATTTGGATACATTTAAATTTTATCAATGGCTACTTTTTGTATTTATTTGTTTTTTGTTCAATTGTTTTGTTGTTTTTGCTTGATATAAAGTGTCAGTTGTTGCATTATTATTTCAGTCAACCCTATAAAACCCTTTGTTACCACAAACTACATATAAAAGCCTGATCAGCTGCATAAAAGTAATCAATGCAGCTACTTAATCTTTTGCTACTCATTAATGTGTGAACTTCCCCTTTAAATATTGTGACGCTCTTCCCTCTATGTGAATGCGACTGATTCAGTATTTTGACTCCTCTGTAAGTTTGAATTAAACTCGACAAAGTGGTTTAATAAAGGCTGTATTGTTCTCATGAATTAATGATTTTTACTATATCACTATTTTTTTATTGCCTGTTAAAGTGTTTCATGGGGATATTACATGACACACTGACCCTTTAACAATGCATTGGCGCAAAAACTCCAATTTGACAAATCTCACAACATGATTTATCAGCTGCCACAAATACTGCCTAAACAAAATACTGATTTTTGTGCACTTTATTTACTGTGCCAATATTTTAAACTGGCCTTTGAAGCTTTATTGCATAGCAAAAAACAAAACAAAAACAAAACATTGTCTTGCCAAAGCAATGACAGAGCCCATTAATCTAATGGCGTTGATGATTGCTCCAACTGCAAACTTTGCACGCAACAATCAGGCAGCAATTGACAGCGCTCTGATCCAATGGCATACAGGCATTGTCAGATTGACAGTACTCCAGCCCAATGATGTTGGCGCATCCAGTGGGGGCGGAGTCATATTTCAGGGTGACCACGCCACTCTTTATCACAACCCTGCTAAAATGTAGCAATGTAGTGCCAGTATGAGAGCTCATTGGTGCCCCTTCAGCTGGTGGTGCCCTAGGCCTATGCCTAGAAATGGCACTGATTACTGGAATGGCTTTTTTATCTTTTGGTGACTTGTGACTTTAAGTCAGTCTGCAAATGCTAACTTGGACTTTTAAATGGCTCTAAAATCTAAACAAAAACTGGCCAAAAATATATGGATTTTTATTATAATTCTTAGGTAAATAGATCAGAGAAAAAGCTGAACTGTTAGTATGTACTGTATGTCCATTTATATGTGTGCCAAGCTCCAGTAAAGGATGTATTTGTTCTCAGATCTATGATTTATTTTCATCATTAATGGCTATTGTGGGATTTGAATGAATGGCTGCAGTATCGTTCTGCAATGCTTTCCAGTTTGTGATGTAGAGCTCTGGGCCTGAGCTCAGATCTGCGTCACATACCTCGAGAGGGAGAAAAATTCACTTTGAGATTAAATGTGATTCCATAGACTGATTACGGCCTCCTGTATCTGACTCATTATTCACAGGCAAACCCAAAGAAATGGCAGAAACACTAAACGAGCAGACATGGAGGCACAGTAAATTATAATTATGCTCCGTGTAACTTATTCCCTGCCAAGCGTTTTTTGACAAATACGCTGAAATAGTGCTTTCCGTTCTATTCCACTTGATACATCACTGAAGAGATGCTACTTGTAACATGCTAACAGTGTTAGTAAATAAGAATTTCATTTTCCTAAGTCGGTAATAAGTCTGTGTGGATTTGATGAGGCATAGCGGCTCTTTCTCCTCGTCTTGTGCTCACCCCCCCAGCCCCACCCCACACACACATACAAACACACACACACACATTATCTTGTCCTGTTTTGCGCACTTGGCGACTGTACCCCTAAACAGCCGCCAAACATCTCCCCCAGGATCATCAATAATGAGGATTCACCATCATCTCGACTTCCATTCACTCTGCTCAGTGATTATAGCAAGGCGTAATGCTGGTCCGGTTTTAAATTATGTACACATGCATAAAATATACACAGACCAGTTAACTAGAGTGAATTTCTGAAAATGGATGCAAAGTCCCATTTGGTTTTTTCATTCCAATGTAAATTCATGTTCCAGTTCATTTGATGTTCACACGGTGTTGGCTTGAAACGTGTATGGAATTTATCTTGCACTATCAACAAACTATCGATGCTGTACAATTTTGTTTATGCATTATATTAACATACTATTTCTTATGGATGTGCTTGAAGTCAAGGATCTTATTCAGAAGGGCTCAAAAATAGATAAAAACAAATGAAATGCAAATGTGAGTAACATTACACCAAGATATTTTATTTTACGATATTATATTTTCAAGATATTATATTACATTTTTTCCCCCTTTTTAAATGTTTTAATTTAAATAATTTATTATACAATGAATATATGCTATATGGAAACTACACTACCATTCACAACTACACACTACAATTTTACTACGTTTACAATAGTTTTGATCAAATAAGTCTTCATAAGAGATTTCCTTAAAAAAATAAATAATGTTACAGTATAAACTACAATTTAAGTTTTAAATTGTATAAATTAACGGAGTTAAAAATGGGCTCTTCACTTAGTTGACACACAACTAGTTTCAGCCCACCCTCATCTAATTCTATATGAATACAGATACAGAACAGATTATTTGTCAATGCAACAAATACAAATGTTAGAAAGAGTTAATGACTTCACAATTTAAAAAAAAAATCACATTAAAATCTCATCAAGTTTAAACAGTTTTTAATATTGCTGATTAATTAAGAACTGCAGAAGTATAGTATTAAACGCATAACTTGTGTGAATTGTTACTGGTAACCGATGTTTGGCTATTATTATTAAAATTAACCTTCTTTCTGTACCATTAGTCAACAAATCCTCTGTAAACACTGCAGGTTTTATGAATGTCGCAGGCATGGAAGTGCAGCTTTCATTTAACTGAGCTGAGTGGTCACTAAATCATCACTCATATATCATCACTTCCAGTTTGTTTCAATTCAGAAGTGACCGAAAGTGGTGATGTCTGAGTGGGTGTGTTTACTTTGTACTTTGCTTGTCCATTTCCACCAGTTTGACCCATTCATTCAGGCCAATTTGTGGTGTATGGTGTCACTTTAGAAAAAGAAGTGGTTTATACACCACCCAATCTCATATTTCTATATTCTCTCATCAAAAACGCCCCTGAAATACATCTATACGTGTACATATGCACATTCTCATTAATAGACACATATGCAAATGCACAACCGTATGCAAAAACACCAGCATGCCCACACACACACTCAGCCTGCACCAGGACGGCTATCCATATATGATCAAACGGCTTGCGTAGGCAGCCAATTCACGCAGGCGGGAGAGTGACAAAGCTCATTCTGTGGGCCTTAAATGCAAGGTCCCATCTGTCAATGGTGTTTCAGATACCCATGAAATGCTACTAAGAGAAAAGGTTTATTCTCTCTTTCAAAATGTGCCTGAACTCACAATGACAGCCACTGGATTGTGCAGCAATAAAGCCTGGAGAACAAGATCAAACCGAGCCCTGTGGATAAAAACGATGATTTGATGAAAAACACTGTTTAAACCCGTGGAAAAAAAAGAGACCTGTGCTCCTTACGAAACCGTATCCAATCCCAGTTGAATACTATATTGGCATGAAACAAAAATACCACTCTTATTTTATAAATCTGATTTCATAATCGCTCCAAAAGCTATTTAATTTTCTCCTTATAACTTTCACAATTTAATCTTGCAGTATATGTCAGAACTAATGCAGGTGACTGGCATTTTTTACATCCAGAAAGAGAAGATGAGAGATTCGCAATAACCATGGATCAATAGAGCCTTTTCCACTTTTTCACAGAAGCGAGAAAATGAACGGGTACCAAAGGCCGTTCCTTTTGACTTCAGGCAAACAGCATTGACATGCGAGGAAAAGGGAAATAGCGGGAGAGTTAGGGATGAATGTCTTTACTTGGCAGAGCTGTGCACGCTCTCTCCTTTGGGAAACCAAATCTGGTTTCCATGGCAACTCCGCCAGAGAAGACAGAGCAAGAAAGGAGGAGGAAGACAGGAAGGACTGCGTGTCCTGTTCATATTCAAATGCCTGCCTGACAGTGAGCTCCGGAAGGCATGGTTATGACTGTGTTCATGCGAGCGTAAGAGAGCACTGCTGTCAATATTTCATAGACCTTGAATATCAGCCAATATCTAACTATATTGAATACATTACCAGAACATAAGAACAGCTGTGCAATTAAGTCATAGAGCCAAATTCTACCTGATCGTCCGTCTCTCTGAAAGTCCACGTGGTACCATTCCCCATCGTTGACTTTTTTGTTGACAGCACGGGTTTTGGTGGTGCCCGAGCCCATGTCGAGCAGAAGGTACAGGTGGCCGTCCAGCATCTCAATGGCGAAGAAATCCACCTTTAGGGTTTTGGGGCTCTTGGGGTCTTTCTGCTGCTGCGGTTTGGGTTTTCCATGGCTGAAGAGGAGAAGCCCGTTGGGCTCAGTGGTGCGGAAGTCGAAGGAGATGGAACCGGCTTTTTTGGCGGACCACTTGTCAAGGGTAATGAATGACTCTGGCGTCTCGAAGGTGACGGGATCTAGGGTAGCCACGTTCTCACATTTGAAGGCCACCACACCGCTCACTTTCATTTTGGGGTCTCCTAGCTTGGCCAGTCGAGACAGCTCGAGCCTTACATCATTGTTCTTGTACACAACCTTTATATGAAAAGAGAAGAAAAACAGACTTTCGTTGAGTTAACAGCAAAAATCAATGTTCAACCAAATTTGTTCAAAAGGCCCAGAAACCCAATACTGTCGCTCCTGACTGGAGCTACAGATAAATATAATTCGTTGGTGAATTTGCATGTAATATTTGCATTTGTAATAAATGAAAAAAACTAAACAAATAAACATGTACTTATCAATGTATTGACGAACTCCACTTGTTCATTGCTGTTAAATCCTTCAAAAATTCAAATCAATATTTTGACTATATGTGAAATCCTTCCTTTGACTGCTGCATTGATCACAAGCAGGTTCAATGACACTGAAGTGACACTAAAAGCTTATTTTGAGAGGTTACTGATAATGATTGGTTATTTAGGCAGCAAACGTCATGTCTTGCCTATTTCAGGTGCATTTTTAACAAATAACCATCAGTCTCCTCTGGCATCTGTGTGGTCATTAAAACTCTGGATATTACAGTATAAAAACAAATAATTCCAGATTTATAAATAAATAAATAGCCATTTCAGCAATTAAAAAGAAACTTTGACATTTACACTTGTCTGGTGTCTCGAGATAAAAAGTACATATCCTTACTATATTTATCTTGTACTATAGTGGGTATGTAATCATTCGAGCTTCCTGGTGTTGTTTTACTATTCAGTCCAGATGGAATCAAATAACAGAGCATTTTCTGCCCTTTCAGAATGTGAGGTAAAGCTCTTTCGGTCGCTCCTCCACAAAGCCAAAACCCTGTGATATAAACCCGAGCACCAGACTGTGAAGTGTTCACGACAACACTCTTTTAATTCAGTTTCGATTTCATTTGAGCCCTTGCCAGGAAGAACATAATGGTATGCGGATGCAATAAAAGCTTATTGATGATGCTTCAGAAATGCCAATCACAGGCAGGCACAAGAGCCTTTCCAGCCATTAATGGGCTACAGAAGTGAATCCCGCCCCTTCCTCTTTTCCGCTTCATAAGCTCACATGGGGGAAAAACTCAAGCGATCTGTTATAAAACACTGCACAACATGGCCGCCGGAGAAGAGTGCATTACAGATGGGAGGTTAGGGACAGGGACGACAAATCTGAATGTAGCACCTGATCTGAACGATCAGGAGGCTGGAAAGCACTGACCAAATGATGAATGAGCATCTTGTGCCCCCTGCTCTAAATGCCTGAATAAATCAACCTTGCCGTAAATAAGTACTCGCGTATGTATTAAACATGACCTTTGCAAAGCAAAATAATGACAAAATAAAATGTCAAAAGATCCCTTGTACTGCCTACACACAGTGGTCCTTTTAATGCCAGTAAAGCTTGTGAATGAACCAAGAAGAGTATCCATTCAGAATCCTCTTAGTATTAATTCTTGTTCATGAGTTCAAAGCACTGGAGTGTTTGTTAACACAGGTCAATGACCTCAGGCCTGTTGATAATCTGTGAAAATGAGAATGCCTAAGCACAGAAAAAAGATACCAAAAGCCTACACGCAGCAGCAGACCACAGCTTACACTAGTCTGCACTTTCATGTTTTGACACTGATTGATTGCTTGTGGATTGGTTTTGAAATGAAGGCTGGAGGCTTAGAAGGGAAACAAATGGAGAGTCTGCACTGATCCAATGCTTCCAAAATTTTACAAAAAGACATTTTTTCATGTTTGTGCCTCTTGTAAGAATTTGAGAGCATTTAAAGTGTTACATTTGCATTAAGAAAGGAACTCGTATTATTGTCTATTTGATGAATTAGATTCCACTGTCTAAAACCAGGATCTACAGTACATCTAAACTACTGGTTTTCAAAAACTAGTTCCAGGTCTATTCCAAGAAATCTACAGACAGCCCCCCTAAAATCTATGCTTATAATAATAATAATAATAATAATAATAATAATAATAATAATAATAATAATAATAATAATAATATATGATAAGAAGATAATTCAATGTATAATAACCATAAATCACTATATTATAATTGTTATATTTTATATAACTAAATAAAAATAAAAGACTAAACTAAAACTAAAATCAATATGTTTTAATGTTAAATGTAAATTTAGGCATCACAATATTATAATGTACAGTATAGAAAAAAAAGATATTCATTAAGTTATTAAAATTTGTTGGATTAACTTTACATGAAGGGTTCAAGGAAATCACAGGTAATCTTAATGTAAAAAAGTTAATAATTAGTCCACTGAAGGCAAGTTGTGATGAACCCAAGTGCAGTTAAAAAAAAACTAAAAACTAAAAGTGAGCCAAAACACAAGGAGCAAGGCTTGGTTTTGGCAAAGAGATGAAAACAACTCACCAACAGCAGCTTACACAGTACAAAGACAGACAAGAGACAATGGCGACATGAGGGCTACTTATATTAAACTATAGGGTCATATGGCAAGCAAGACAGAACTAGACAATCAATAGAAACAAGACACAGGGAATCACATGACTAGACAGGAACAATGACTATAAACCCCAAAAACAAACCCAAAACAGACATAACAAGGGGGCATGAATATGAAAATAGTATATATAGATAGATAGATAGATAGATAGATAGATAGATAGATAGATAGATAGATAGATAGATAGATAGATAGATAGATAGATAGATAGATAGATAGATAGATAGATAGATAGATAGATAGATAGATAGATAGATAGATCGATCTATCATTATTTAGCATTATTTAGCATTATTTATTTATTTTTACCAAAGGCAATAAACAATTTTGTTGCTGTGTTGGGACACATGGCGACCAATGAAAAGTCTAGTGACCTAGACTGTGTAAGATTGGACGTGATAAATAGACTAAAAAGGTAAATGCCAGTGAGCATCTCTCTCTAACTGTGGGTCTACAGGTTAATGAATAAATCACCAGGAGCTATAGCACCTTAAGTTCAACCAAGAGCAGTGCTTCATTGTCTCCGTTTCATAAATCAATCACAATCAGCTCAATTTAACTGCTTTTCATAAGCAAACCAAGGTTACATAAAGATGATTTTTTCTTTATATAAAACAAACATGGCTGGCACTTAATATCTGTTTATAACATCAAAAGCATTTCTGACTTTCTGGCAGTCCGAACAGCTATTTACTTCACCAGCTGGCGTATCAGAGGACAACCCATTCCACAGAGACGCGAGTCTAACATGTAGGATAGAAGCTGATGGATGAGACGACATATTCTCTACGGTTTTCCTCTGAGGAGTATTATGATCACAGATAGCTCATGTGAAGAACATGTGAGGATAATGGACCGATGATTTCTCATGCAGACCCATCAAATATTGCTGGAAATTGAGTGATTTGAAAGTATTTCATTAGACAGGCTTTTACTTTTCACATGAACTGAAATGTATTATTTACTTATTTATCCTATTTGTCACACTCTTGTTTATATGTTAGTTCTGTGGCTGTTGACGATCTGTGACCCATTTTCAAATTAACAGTCTTCAGATGTGAGGAAACCTCATCAGCAATGTTAATTAGAGAATGCATTTCAACCCTGCCATTGTGTTTCGGCTCCTGAGTCCGTAGCGAGTGATAAATAATTCCTTCAGTTGTTGGTGTACGTGACGTGTTACGGGTTTACACGGGCCAGAGAGAGCAGCATAACCATAATGTTTACTGGGACACATCCTAAAGAAAGTCTAAATCCTATAGAAATCCTATATTCCTGAGACAGGAGCACAGCATTGACGTCAGTCAAACATATAAACGCATGTGTCTATACAGACCCACAAGCTGCAATGTAGCATCTCTCTTTTTCGTTCCAAAAAGAAATGAATATTTTAGAGGATTTTTTCAATAAAAAGAAACTAGTTAAATCAGTACAGTAATAAATCAGTATATAGTGAATTAGCCATATTTTTCTACAATCCAAAAAGTAAATGAATACAGTAACAACAGAATTTGATTCAATTACTGGAATATTTCTGGATGCAGTGACTTTTTCCAAAAATAATTTTCAGAGCACTTACCTCTTTCAGGCAGCCCATAAAGTTGTTGCTAACGGGGGATCCGGGCAGATCGGCAGTGCTGGGACTACCCCCGACATAGAAAAAGTCATCCGAGCCTAGCATGGTGTAGTCCTCTTGTGTATATCCAGTGGTGGTCAGAATTCCATCCACGGATATTGTAACCTACACAACAAAGCACAGGGAAAGGACACGCTATACTCACATATAACTTGAATACTGTTACAGGGTTTTGGTCCCCCCTCGTAAGGATTTGGATGCTCAGCTTTGTTTTGTTTTTGTCTTTAATGCTTCTAATTTATGCATTTATTTATTCTCTTTTTATTGGTTTAATGTGAACCCATTTTCATGTCTGTTCCAGGAATTCTTATTAATTTGTTCACATATATGTATATACATTTTTTTTTTTATCTTTCTAGATTTACATTTTTGGCATTAACTTCTAGTAAGTCTGAGCTGAGGAAGTCTGCGGCACATTAGCCCAGGCTCAATGTTAGTGGTGCCATTAATAGAGCACAAAAAATAAATCAGCAGACACAAAAATGGTGTTAGTAGTAGGTGTGTTTCTGAGAGTTAGTATTGCTTGAATCCAGTGCGTGTGAGTAGTTTCAGCAGTTTTCAATGTTATTGTATGAGGTAAAACAAACAACACGGCGTGCTAAGGGGTTAGAAATGAAAGCACAGGCAATTAGAGGTACACATCTCACAGATCTGGTTGAATGGATGCATGCTTCATTATCCCTCCCTCTCCACATGCAAGCAATGGTTGGTTAGAGAGAACAATTCTTCTCACAGATTAGATTGCACAGGAATAAGTAAAGAGAGAATGGGAGGGAGAAGGACACAAACACGACGTAGCTCATGAGACCAACCACAGCAGAAGTGTCAACATGCATAAGCGTGTTCACATGAAGAAAGAAAGTAAAAAAACTACAACAGACGATGATGACCGGCCACCCATGCCAGCCTCGAATGTACTGATGGAGCAGAGGTGTTAGTACACGGGGTGGCCAGGATGCACACCATGCTGAACAACAGGCCTCAAAGCTAGCTGGACCAATGAAAAAACTCAGAGCCAGCCAGCCGAGACCGATCGGTGAGCAAAACCTTATGCAAAAGAACCCAAAGAAGGAAAAGATGCAAGATAACCTAAGAACAAAAGAAAAGATGGACGGGACATAAAGAGCTGAGGAAACCCAACTAATGAGAAGGAAAAGAAATGGGGAATTTGGGCAGGGCAGGGGAAGTAAGCGTAAAGAGTACCAACCGCATTTTCCCCCTTTTTTTGTTTAGAATTGATGTCTACGATTCAAAAAAAGGAAAATAGACACACGGCAAACCCAAACTAAGAAACAATTAGAATGATATCTACCGAACAATGTAGTTTGTTTACCATAGCGTGTCCAATGCCTGAGTGCTTTGTGGAAAAGGGGGGAGAAAGGAAATTAAAAAACTGTGAACAGAACACCGCTCCTCAATCAAAAAAGATGGTCTCTTGCCAAGGTTAGTACATCAGCGTTGCACGTTAGTAAGAGGTAACAGGTTAGTAAATGACACATTCCATGGATGAAAGGTTAGTTTCTTTCCCCAAAAGCAGGTTAGTAAACATTTAAAAAGGGCAAAAGAAGAGAAGGAAAGGAGAAGCAGACGAGATCTGCACCGTGGAGTTCCTCTGGGACGGATCTAGTCTATTCTGTTCTAAACACTGTCTCTTCCTATTCCTGGCTCTTCGCTAACTTTACTGGTTACAGAATGCACCAGAGCTTTTTATGTTTACTGCCTGTCCTATCCAACTTTGTGCCAGACATCTAGGAGCTTTTCCAAGTCTTGACACTTCAAAAGTGTTCTGCACTGACAGGTGACGTACTCATGTAATGAAGTGAGAGGTGGCGCTATCAAATAGTGACAGTAAAATATGGATGCCGTAGCATCTGAGATTGAATTTAAATATTAGTCAAGGGGAACAGGGTTAAAGGTATGTTGACTCATGTCTGAAAGATGAATTCATGGCTGCTACATGAATACTTTAATATGGGAAACATCTTTTTACATCAGCTCTGCTCTCTGCTACATAAATTAGCTCTAGTGCTAATTTAAAATGATAAAAGTGCACCAAATTCCTAGAACTTTCTCTTTTAGTCTCGTCTTTAAGTAACTTTCAAATACATTTAAAAAATTTATATTTTAAATGGGTGTATTTCTTGATCAGGGTCGGAAATTAACAGGGGGCTTGGGGCAAAAATGCCACCAAAATGAACAAAAATGCCCCTCAAATTCAAGATTAAAGGGCAAAAATTGACCCCTGCACAATTAAGCTAGATCAATTACATCTGTCATGCTTAAAGTAAAAAAGTAAAATTAAAAAAAAAAAAGTTGATTTCTGCATTAGATTTACAGATTCGCTCACGTTGCATTATATTTCTTTTTATGCATTGCTTGCAGTGTTGAGTGTTACAACCACTGGCACACATTTCTGTGGAGTATGACGTCTGGACTCATCACCACTGAAAACGCCAGAGTTGTTGACAGAATTCTGAAATCTGAAGTTGCAGATTCTCTCATCATAAACAGTGCTTCAAAGTTGTAAGTAAGAGACTGAATTAGCAGTGTAGATAGCTTTAGTGATTATATCCCCCCAAAAAAGCTTTCTATTAATCAACATTAATAATCATTATTGCTATATCAAGAGCAATAATCAACAATCATGATATTGCAGCTTCACCCTGTAATTAGTTTTAATGTACGATGTAATAGATGATTTACATTATGCAATATGTGTGTAATTAGATGTATATGTGGAGCATTAAACAGTCATACTTTATTAGTAACAGTCTACAGTATTGTAACTGATTGAAGTAACTGGTTAAATTTAAGTAAGCATAACACATATTTGATTATGTAAATTCCCCTTACAAAGGTCAAATTGCCTCTGGGAATCAGTTCCAGAGGGCAAATATTGCTCCTTAATGGAAAAGTTAGTTTCTGACCCTGGTCTTGATTTAAGTGGTTAAATACAGTTAAATAATGTCTGAGGGTTAGTTTGATGCTGCTAATCTGAATCTGAATGTATCCAATCTCGACCTCTGCCGTTTCTGCGCGGTTACCTGACGAAGGTTCCTGGTAACCTTCACATCATGCCAGGCATTGTCATTAAATTTCCCATTGACGGGCTCCACCAGGGCCTCGAAGGCCCCAGAGCCCAGGTTGATGACCAGTGAGACGGCACCATTTTTCAGCGCCAAGTTGACGTAGTCTGCGGATTTTCCAGTATGGAGCATCAGTCCATTGCGCTGCAGGGTCTTGAAGGAGAGCGTAATCTCATCGCTACTGCTCTGGATGGGGTTTGGGGATAGGTCATAACAGAAATACTCTGAACCCTTGAAGGTGGCCACGTACTCCTCTCTCTCTGCAAGAACATGGAGAAAAAAGCAGATAAGCTGAGAGCAGACCAATGTTTTTTTTTTCCTTTCTATTAAAAGAGATGCATCAATACCAAAGCAAGCAAGGCAATATAGTGCAAAATAAAAGTCCAGTTAGAAAGATAAGCAAGTATAGGAGTCAATAACGTTTTTTTTTTTTTTTGCCAATATATTTATTTATTCAACAATACAATAAAAATGCAATTCATAGATACAATAAAGAATCAAACCTCTTGTATAATAAGCACATTTTTCAATTTATTTAATAACATTTGATATTTTTGGGGCATAAAGATGTCAAGGTGATATAATGTAGCTATTCTTAATGAAAAACTTGTTTAAAAAATAAACTTTCTCATAATCCTTTATTAATATTTTTTAAAGATTATGGAAATGTTCTGACTGTGAAAACAATAGTAATGTGCTCCAACCAACATGCAAGAAAAAAAGGAAATGACATCACAGAGAGGACACCTGCAGACCCTCACGACTGTGTGTCAAGATAAATATGTTTCTTAAAATATCAGATCATCTGAACTTTTCATAACACGGCAAGGTTTTAAAATGCCATGCAACTGTGGCTTTCCAAAACCTTACTTATGAAATAATAATTCACGATATAACAAAAATCAATAAATACATTTTAGATTAAAAAAAAAAAAGAATAAATAAAAAATACGCATGTACTGTACATTTAAGGAAAATGTGATAATAATTCCCATTTTGTTACATCATATGACTTTTTTGGAGTCATTACATTGAAACCTTTCTTGAAAATGGTTTAAAAAAAATTCCAAAACCGTATGAATCCAACATTAAATCACCTTTTCTTTGTAGCGGATTCTTTTATATGTCATTTACCCTTTAGATATGTGAGCATATGGAGCCCTCAATTACATACATAGTAATATGGAGTAGATGACTTACCGTAATATAATCAGCTTCCATGCTTACTCGACACAAGACTTGCTAATTTCAAACAACCTACCTGTACAAAGGCAAAAGCTAAGTCTAAAGTCATACTAAAGGGGTCAAACGTAGTAGGAACCCACCACAGTCAATCTGAGAGATTGATTGCTGTCAGTATGTGCAAACACAGCTAAGAGATTGAGGTCAGAGCCATCTTGCTCATAAATGAGAACCAAGGTCCTTGATGATGGTGGCCATAAATAAAGCAGCCACACATATCAGGACATAATTACCAAATCAGTCAGCGAGACCCATTACTGTAAGTGTGCTGGCACAGAAACCAGTCGCGCACACTCTCACTCCTCTTCCCATTTGCACAAACAACTCCTACTGTCACCCAGATCCAAGTGTATTTTGGGAACTTGGTTAAAATATAAACTGAAGAGGCGCCCATTAATAAAGTGCGAAGTCCTATCTCCACAGCTACTGGTAAATATAATTTCATTATTACAGAGCAGAACTGAGTCTACTTCTCATCAGGAATATTAATGAGTTTAACAGGCAATTTACAGCAAGACTGAACCAAATTACCATAAATCCAGGAATCTGCAACACAATTAACCTAACACACCATGAGACCAGCTCATTTGCTCTGGAATTATCTGGAATATTCTTAAGATAAACCCTGGAGATATCAACAAGGCTCATTTACTCCATCTCTTTCTCCATCCTTCATCACCCTTCCTGTGTCCAGTTCGAGTTAAATAAGCTTTTTTCCTCAGCTGATGAAGTGTTTTTGTGTTTGCACAAAGAGCCAAAGGGTGGTGCTGTATCTGGCTCTCTTCCACCTCCTCTATATACCACTGAGTCAGCTATAAAAGTGACTCAGTGCAGGAAGGCGCCCACAGAGTCGCACCAGCACACACAAACTGGCTTTTGCACCAACACACACACACACTGGGCCATACACACGCTGTTTCACACAGGTATGTATATATTGGATGCCCATAATAACAACAAAATCCCCTCAAATCCCCATTTAAATGCCAGTAACAGAGTGCTTTATGAGTCTTTCGGCACCATCAGTCTCTGTTGGGACTTCCCTCTGATCTCTGCAAATACTCTTAGTAGGAAATCAAATCTTCATCTTCAAGAGCAGATAACCAAGAAGGCTTATTTAAATACAGCATTATGCTATGTGTTGGATAAAAAGGACCTCCAATCACTTCTTCGCTCAATAGCACATAGCAGTTTGCTCTGATTTCTGTATAACATAACATGTATTTTCTGTTTGTGCTTTAAAAAGCCATATCCTACCTGTTATCATTTATCTTTGGCGGTGTCTGTTTACACCAACCGTAAAGGCTATTTTTTTCTAACTGCCACTATTCAGGCAATTTACCCTTCGTACACACAGCACATTACTTCCATTTGCTCTTAATGCAAACAAGATGATATTTGTTGCTATTTGCACTTGGTGGAACCAAGGTGTGCCTCCATTTATACTCAATGTACTGTTCCTTTTTTCCTGCACTGTAGGCTATCTGTAGTCTGTTTTCATGTTAGTCAATCTTCCTGCTGCAAAACCAGCTGTAATTTAGTATAACATTATATGTTCTATCCTTCCTCTTCTTTATTTGATTAAACTGGCTGTTTTTGATATTCTGCCTTTAAGACAATATGTTGGGTGTCTGCTATGATTGGTTAGACTTTTTGAATGTGAAAGGATTGCTTGTGTATTTGCTGTCAAGTCTAATATAATTGGCACTGCCTCATCTTTCAATAACAGCTTTTTTTGTAAAGCTTATTTTCACATTCGCCAAACAATCTGCACCCAAATGTGTCACACAAAATGCTAAAGTAGGTCCTTTTCTTTGTTGGATCGAAGTACGATCCATGACATCAAATGCTGAATAATTTGTCTTTCAACCTACTGACACTGCACTTCTACCCCATCTGCTGCTTTAACTATTAATTTGGAACAGCGGCATTATGACATTTTTAATCAGCATTCTGCTGTTCATACATAAATAAAATAAAAAATCTTATTGTTGATATTTTTTAGGAAACTGTAATCCTTTTTTTTCAGGATTCTTTGATGAGTATAAAGGAACAGCATTTATTTGAAAGAGAAATATTCTGTAATATAATATAATTCTGTAATATATTCTGTAATAAAGCATTTTATTACACAATGGCACTTTGAACTATAATATTTTTCAGTTAACTTACAGAATAAGTATTGACAGACTTTATTGGTCGTTTTTGGGTTTTAATAATGAGGTCCAAGGTTAAAGGAAAACGGCAACATTTTTCCATATTCCACTATGTTCTTCCATCAACTTTCTTTTTTCCTTTTCCCATCGCAGTGCATGCACTCAATCGCTGTAGCGCATGGTGCCACTATGCTAGCATTTAGCTTAGCACCATACATTCCTTAGAATCCAAACAAGGATGAATTTAGAAGCTACTAAACACTTCCATGATTTCCCTATTAAAAGATGGTTACATGAGTAGTTACACAAGTAAGTATGGAGACACAAAATAAAATGTGACAATTTTCTAATAAAAAATGATAACTATAATGTATGGTGGAAGAGCACTTTGCAGTTCTTCGACCTCGGCACAGTATTATCATCACTCCTGAAAGCTCCTCACATTGGTTGATGAAAGTTAGAGGGAGAGGGAGTTTAACAGGAGTCATACGATGTACGCCTGCGAATAATGGACAAATATATGGCTATACAGAATGTTTTTTAAAGTCTTAAATACAGAATGATTCTGTATTATGTGTAATGGATTTCAGTGATGTCCAAAGTTAATTCTGAGAACCACTGCTTTAGCTTCTGTTCGCACTTATAGAGTGATGTCTTGTATGCTTCTGACTGAGCAATTATCTCTTCATCAACGTTGGGGGCAGCATGTCTGTGGGCTTGTTACCTCAAAGCTGCTATAGGCGACAGCCTGTGCCAAACAGCCAGTCAAGCATTGAGAACTCCCATGTTACAGGAAGACAAGCTTGCACTATGTTTCCCCTTCACAGTCTGAAAGAAGAGCTACGAAAAGCCATTATTTAATGGCTCCCCAGTAAGGGTGGGATATTTAAAAAAATAAAAATAAATAAATAAATTACACTTCTGGCAATAGTGTCAACTTTAATTATCTGTATTTTGCTGCAAGTAATACTCACAATATGACAGAATTTGTCTAATTAGCAGTACTGCAGCGGTGGTGATGAATTAATACTTGTTTTTTCTATTCAACAACAGAAATCTCATAAAGTCATTTTGCCATACCCATATCTTATTCCATTCGAGCTTGAGCTGTTTTTTTTTTCTTCTTTTTTTTTATGGACATACAGTAGTAAAAAATGTAAATAAAATAATAAAATAATAATGCCAACAATGCTCCACAAAACACAAAACATTACTAATTGAAGGTGAACATAAAACTAATTCATTCGGGCCTTTGAATATGTCTTCATAAATCTACACCAAAATGATCAAATCAGAATGTGTCTAGTTAAGAAAAGAAAATCACAGCATCTTCTCTGACTGTATTTTTAACTATACGTGAACATTTGATGTCAGACTGAACAGGGACTAGGCACCAGTTAAACTGCCAAAGACGTCCACATTGATTTTTCATAAGATGAAAGTTCGCTCACAGTTAATTACAATTAATATGTAAGATGAGGTAAAACAACTTCAGCACTAGCCCACAGACTTATTTGAATTTGTAATCTTTAGAGAAATACTGCACCGTCATTGAATAAAGTGTGAATGATTCACCTGTCAACCATGTACCTCAGTGGCCAGTGCATTCATTTTATCTGTATGCTTTGATTCTTCCTCTCTTTGTGTTTTAGCCAAAAGACCTTTGCAGGCTCTCCAGAGGTATGTTATGGCGAATCACATATAGCTTTACCACCATGGCCCCATTCACGCTGTAGGGAATACAAGAGCGGAGATAAACGACAGTGGGGCTGAAAGGGAGACTGAGGCTCTGGGCACAGATAAATCTAGTTGGAGTATACACTTCTTCAAGATAGCCCACTAGATCAAGATTACTTACAAACCCATTCAAGTAATAGCTTAGCTGCTTGTATTTTATCTGCTTGAGAAAGGGGGTGGGGTAACAGCATACAGTTAAACACAAGCTATCGTTCTTTTATTTAATAATGACGTCTAACTGGACCACAGTATTAAATCACTCCACACAACATTCAATAGCCTAACTGTTTGGGGTTTAAACATGACCACAGCTGTTCTGTTTTTAAGTTGGAATTAAAATACAATGCTTGTTTCTTAATCATTTTTTGGGTCCTGTTTTGCTCTAGCACATCAACATTTCTCACAAGATATGATATGAATGGCATAGCATTGGAAGGTGTAATGCAATCATGACAGCTGAAAGTAAATCTATGATGAGGAAGTTCACTTTTTGAATGTGTAAAGGCAGTATATGTAAATATCATCTTGTTGAAACTTACTGTATGTCAAGTTCTTTGACATAAAATGGGATGTTTGAACATATTTTTGAAATACTTTTGACTTGACTGCTTTTGTTGTTTTGATAAGTGCATAAACTGATTTTTAATTCTGCATTGCCAAATTAGATATATTATGCCTTTTTTTTAAGATGCATGGCTTCAGTCTTTCCAAATGTAACTTTTAATTTAGTGTGTTTCTTGCCATTTCTTTGTAATCAAATTTTGTATTAATTTCATAGGGACAATTTTTTCACCAACATTTTTTTTCTTAAGTATATCGAAAATATAAGCAGCTTGTTCATTCTAATAAATATCTTATTTTGTCTTACAAAGAGTTTAGACTGAAATGAGTTCATATTTGGTTACGCTGTCCCTTTTAATGATTTTGAAACACTTTTGTTCTGACCTGCATAAAAGAATGTGATCTTTTCTAAACAAAAAAAACTTTGCTGCTTTATTGTAATGCTGTGAGGAAACTCCCTTAAAATCTTTTGGAAATATCAAGGATGCAATGCATTCTGGGGAGAAGCAGAAGCAATTAAGTAGGCTCATATTACATGCATGTGTATTCACACATTTCCTTCTCCCTCTTCCATAACACATCCACATTTTCTATCATTTATCACCAGCCTTCACTTCGCCTCTCTCCATTTTTCACACCTTCTTTCCCTGAGCAACCAGCATAAAATTTGAGCAAAATATTGTCCTCCTCTCTTATTCATAGAAGTGCAGTGCATCCCCAAACAATTTGCACAAGGTATGTATGTGTGTGTGTGTGTGTGTGTGTGGTATTTATGTTAATTTTGTGACACTCACCTCACCTTCACAGAATTAAATGTAATCTGTGGCATAAGGTACCCATTGATACCTTGGGTATAGAGTTATATATATATTTATAGTTAATTTTGTTTTGTTTTGTTAATATACTATTAAGCAATGAATAGGACTGCATTAAATAGATCAAATGTGATCTAATAATGATTTCTATTCAAAACACTTTTTATTTTAAATAAATATTGTTCTTTTGAACTTTCCATTCATCGAGTAAAAATAAAAAAAGTATGGATTCTGTTGTTTTTTCACGGCATTACAAAAAAACGTATAACTAACTTTCAAAAAACGATGTAAAAAAATGTATAACTAACTTTTCTGACTCTAACTTTGACTACTAACAATTTCTGAGTGAAAATCAGGAGTATGTAAACTAGATGTACTGTACATCACTGCACATCCAGTATAGGGGCTATCAGAGTAAAGGAGAGAAGAGGTCAAAGTGGCTCCCAGTGAGCAGTACACCTAATCAGGTGCTTTGTTTTGCCACTGGAGATGATCGCACAGTGAGTTAATGAGAGCAGCTCCAAAGCCGCAGCTGAGTCCCAATCTAACAATGGCAAGAAAAACAACAGGAATGACAACAACAGAAGATAATAACACCGCAATTACCCAAGCTAAATATATACCCAGGGGGTATGGACCATGGACAGCAACAATACCATTAAACTGACTCTGAGGTCTAGTTATACCGCCATTTAGCTCTTTCAGCTACTAAGAAGTGCCTCAAGTACAATCACTGCATCAATGGACATAATATAAATATTAATACATATTGTTGGATAGCAAGGAACCATTACGGTCATAATTCCAGTTAATTTCTCTGTGTGATATTTTCTTCCCCCTTATGTTCAGACAGGGCACTATATAATGTGTGACAAGTTTATTCAATCTGCTTAGCTGCTCCGACCTTGATAAGGCCAGATATCAAAATGTATCCATCTCAGAGCTTAGCCGAGACCCATCAAGCTATTGTGAGCTGGCGCTATGGAGGAGCATTTCACACTTGACTGGCCACAGATGTGTTTTGTTGAATATTGATTTATTGTTTGATTGATTATTCCTCACATCATAAATCTGCCAGTGAATGGGATGAGACGGTGGAAGATACAAAAAGCGCAAAAGACTGGCTGGCTCATTATTTCAGCTGTCGAGGCAGCTATATCGTGGATGCAGTTCAATCTGAAATTACAATTTCTCCAAATGGCAGTGTTTCCATTTCAGGGAGAGAAATAATATTTGAGTCTTTCTTTGCTGAGATAAGAGCTCGTATCTGGTAAAACTAAAACTGAAGGTTTTGGGAAATCATTCTAATGATTCAGTACTGATGAGACTGAAAGCACATCTTTTACAAAACAGTGCATGCAAATACTGTGCTTCTCGTCCTTAAAACATGAATGTGGCAACTGATCTCCCATAAACATCATTCATAATTTCTTGAAAATTGAAATGAAAAAGGCTTGGTGCTTTTTTTGAGGTTGAAAACGCATTCACTCATCTGAGGTTCACTGAGAGAGAAAAAAATCCAAGTTTCATAGCTCCAGTTTTCATGAACAAAGAGTCTAATTATTATTCTGAGATATGGTACTATTAAATGTCTTTCTATATTCAGCTGTGACCAAACACCTTTAGCTAAACGCTCCAAACACATATCTCTCAAAAAATAGCCGTGAATCTGTGGAACATGCAGCGCAAAGTCACAACTCACTTCAAAACGCTCTATCCACCTCCACAGCACCTCATTACAGCCTTTCTTATGCAAATGCAAGGAGACAAACCGGCATCACACAGACACGCAGCCTGCCGTCCTAGAGGCATCTCTTCCTCTCCTAACGAATCCGTCTCAACTTTTGAACTCCCTCTCTCTATCGCTCTCCCTTTCTTGCAGGTGTGGAGGCTCAGCGTTTTTAAATGCTGGCATTCTCTAGGACACCACGTCAAATTTTAGAAGCCCGTGGTTGAGTGACGTAAAATCTTCAGATCTTATCTCAATTTCAAGGAGAAGATTCAGTTCGTTATTTATTTCACAGCTCTTCTCGAGAAACCCGTGCGGGCACTTTTATTTTGGAAAGTCCTCCTCTATGAGTTGGGACCTGTCTGACCTGTCAGAGCCAGCTACCTCTCTGGAGCAGCAAACCAGCAGCCAACCCTCTCACTCAGTCCCTACCATATGTCCCAGTGTTCTGCCAATTCCTTGCGCACAAGACCTCAGAGCACCCCATTAACGAAAGTGAGAGAGAGAGAGAGAGAGAGAGAAGAGGGGGAGCGAGACATGGACATAAACATACATCGAGAAAAACAGAAGTGGGAGATGGAGAGATCAGCAGAAAAATAAGAGCCTCAGAGAGAGCAAAAGTAGAGCAGAAACACGCCTGAACTGAGTAACAGAGAAGATCAATCAGGAGAGAGAAAGAGAGAGAGAGAGAGAGACAGCGCAAGAGATAGATGTTAAAGGAACAGTTTGAATGAAAAAATTAGTAATAGTAAAAAGTAATATTTTATGAGATAATACTGACAAACCCAGCCATTTGGTGTATCTTTAGTCATTACTTTATAAGTCATTAGTTCAGGAATCGGACTATACTGACTGTGCTGTATTTTTTGATTCACTAAAAAGAACAGAGACAAGGTCATACTTTCAGGAACTGAACTGCACTGCTTACACAGTATGCTTTGATTCAGTAAAAATAACAAGTCATTTATTTGGGAATTTAAATATACTGGTTGCACTGTAGGCTTGCTGCGATAGACGGTGTTGACGGTGTTACCGGTTTTAAGCCACAACACCGGTTACATCACTTTCCCACCATGACACCGTCGCCACCATTATTTAGATTTTTTTGTTAAGTATTCGTTTTTTCTTAAATATTTATTTGAATTAAGTCAAAATAATAATTATAAATAATTTATTTTAAAACAGAGCATACACTATAATTAAAAACTGAACGCACTGTGGCTGCATCAGCATAACTGCGTCATTTCTTCTCACTGTGCTGCATTTTATTAAAGAGGAAACAATGGGATAAGGATGGAAAACTAGCAGCCAACCTGAAAGCTGGCATCATATATATTTTAGACGAGAAATATGAAGCTCTGCCAGAAGCAAGCCGGCAGTTTACTGTGCTTTCACACCACACTCTGACGCAGATCGAATACTTATCTTGTATTGAAAGTGGCCGCAAAGCAAACAAACAAAGTATTAAGATCCTTAACCTAATAATGTATAAAGCACTGTAAAAATACTCTGATGCAAGTAAAAGTCCTGCATTGAAAATGTTACTTAAGTAAATATAATCAAGTATAAACATTACTTAATGCAAGTATAATGAAGGAAATTTGTTTAAAAGTAAACTTGGACTACTGTACTATTATTTATTATATCATTAGATTATTATTCCTATATGGTTACTGCACATCAGCACCAGGAACATGAACAATCTCAGATGCTGCTCCTCGACGCCAGCTCACATTGAAAATGAATGACATCTGGCCACTTTGACGCCCTCGACGGTGGCGGTGTGAACACACAGTTATGCGCGAGACAACATTCCTGGACCCACGCTACCGGGATGACTACGACCCGAAGAAGAGACCAAGAAATTGTCATCCTCGGTAGGAAAGTGTTGCAACGCACCCAACAAAATGAGGAGGAAGCCGACGTCGAGCCGCAGCCTAAAAAAAAAAAAAAAAAAAAAAACAACAACTCTGCAAGCACTGTTAATAAATGCCTTTTTAAAGTTTTATTATTTTATTATTAGTAGTAATTATTAGTAGAAGTTTTTCTTTTACATTTGTTTCTTATTTATATCGTTTTATCTTATTTAATCTTTGTGTAATTTATTTAAGCCTATTTTATTTTCTTATTCACTTTAAAAATGTTCTAATATTGGATAAGCAGTAAACGTCCATGGTTCTTATTTGTTTGGGTCCACAGTTTGCCGATGTTCAGTTTTTTCAGCCTGCGTGGCGGTATTCTTATTCGTTATGGTAATAAAAGGTACTGTATGTATTCAATATCATTTTTTTTTTATTTAAGCAATTGACATGGAATTGCCAATTGCCACTAATTCAAAAGTGAAAGTATAACACGCACGCATTTATAAGCTATTTAAAAGCAAGGAAAAGAGGACCCATCCCCCAGGGATACTGGTATTACCGATGTTGTCACACGTTGATTAACTGGTGGGAAATTTTCCTCACCACGCAAACCCTATCGCACTGTTTGTAATTCACTAAAAAGAAGTTTTTTGATTTGGACCACAATGGTTGTGCTGTAAGCTTTTGATTCACTAAAAAGAGCCTGCTTGTAAAACTAATTTATTTGGGAAATTGGAATGCAATGGATGCCCACTATAATTTCAATTCACTAAAAATAACCAACTTAGAGTCATTCATTCAGGAACTGGACTATACCGGTTGCACTAGAAAGAGCTGGCTCATAAGAGTTAATTATTCAGGAATCAGACTATGTACTTGGATACTCTAGGTTTGTAATTCACAAAAAAATATCGGAAAGGAGAGTCTTTCGTTTTGTCTCTTTGTGCTATACAAGTATAGTCAGTAGATATATTACACTGCCTTCTCTGTCTTTCGAAATAATTTCTGAAAACCTTTTTGGAGTAATTTACTACATTTGAGAAATGGTAACAAAACTGAACATGATTTAATTATGGAAAAAGGCCAATTATATTCTCAAACCAAAAAAACTTAATTCATGTCCAACAGAAGTCAGTCAGTTCTCTAAATGACACAAGGTTGAGAAAATAACAGCATTTCTGTTTTGGGGTGAACTGTTCCTAAAAGAAAAACAGGAGGTGGGCGTATACAGACTGTCAAGATTCCCACGGACAGAAGAAGAGATTGTGAGAGAGGTGTTTTTTGTAAACTCAGTCAGATCTCAGTGCTGCATGAGTGTAATTTTATGTTATCGTCAGACCGTGAATGTGGATGCATGGGTCTGTGCTGATATTGAATAACAGCAGGGAGGGAAGCTCAGAATCTCAGTACTCAGAGCACTACCCTCTCTTCTGAAGCTCTCCAGCATGGACGCAATATGGCATACAGTCTATACGTGCCAGAACAGCTTCACAACTGATCAATGCGCACACATACACATACACACACTTTCATGATAGACCCTCCCATCACAGCAGACACTGCCTATAGAGCCAGCATGCAGCGCTCTCTCATCCCTACTGCATATCAATGCCATTATCTCAGACCAGATTTCCACCACTCAGCAGATCGCTAAAGTAAGCTCCGTTTGACACTGTGTGGAAAGCTGTCCTCTCAGCACTGGTGTATTTTTAGAAGCTTGAATACAAAAACGTAACACAGCTCTCTGCTAGTTTCCATCTTTAAATGCATTTCTCTGCTTTTTTGTCTGTTAGACTGTAGGTTATCGATCCTCTATATTTACAACCTCACAAAAGCATATCTGTGTAAGGTAACCACTAATGGAGTGACCACATCGTTTGTACTTTTTCTCCCAGGTGCGACCCTCACAGAGCTGCCTCTATTTCTTCTCTCCTTTCATTCATGAAACTCACTGAACTCCATATGTAGGAGTCTAGGCTAGTTCACACTGCGCTAACACACCATCAAAATGGCATTCGTGAAAATGTTCACGTACAGTTCTGTATGCCAATATTCTATGAGTAAGAGTGCCAGTGTTGCTTTAGTGGAACTCTGGCCAACAGCACAACTATGATATTACTTTTCTACAATAAATTAATAAACAATAAGTTAAAACTGAAGTACTTACATTTTATGCATAATAGTGCCGTTTACTTATTTTTGTCTGGCTACGAAAATAGTTGAAAAAGAATCAGAGCAGTAGCTGAGAAAATTTAATGATTCAAAATTTAATTCACTTGTTTAGTTCTCAGATGGATCAGTGTTTAGAAATGGTTGGACTGAATGATTCACTCAGCCACTTGTTACGCCTCTGAATGAATCAGTGTTTTTGAACGAATCACCCGAACGGTTCATTGACTCACTCGCGAAGACAGTCATTGGTCTAGATTTCTGTATTTTTTAATTTTGTGAAGTTGCAATCACATTTACAGTTTTTCTGTTATTTTTTTGGCAAAAAAAATAAAAATAAAAATAAAATTCCATTGTTTAAATAGGAACAGTAAAATGAAGAGATATTTCCCCAAGCAGATTGGGCATTAGTTCAAGTTATCAAGTGAATCCCCTGCATCGACTAACAGAAAGCTGCTTGGTTTGATAGAGGCAAGTTCAGCTACATACATTGCTACACAATTAAAAACAGACAACTTTGGGATACATAATTTTGCTGACACTGGACCACATCTTAAGGCAGTAAGACTTGTTTTCACTGAACTTTGTAAGTTTAAGTTCTTTCCCCATCTGACAAAACATTTTTATTCTTTTTCCTAAACTCAAATTTCACTGGATCACAAAATACACTCCATACCATTCTTTGAGTGGTTCTTTGTAGAGCCAAAAATTGTTCTTCTATGAACCATTAACATAAAAAATAAAAGAAGAACTTATAGAATTACCTTTATTTTTAAGAGTGTACAGAATTATTACTATTTTCTTTTTTTTTTTGTAGATTGATGGGTCAGTGTGAACCATCCCTTCTTAATGAAAGCATAGCTATGCTTGTTTCCTCTTTTCTCTCCTATAACAGAAAGTGTGGTTGCTTCTGTTGCTCCAGTAGCTAGTTTACCATCCGTGATGGAAGACTTGACAGTTAGTGCTGCAGCGCTGTACGCTGCTTCACAGCAAGACGGCACCAACCGAACACACTGAAAAATGTGATTAACACATCAGTGTGCTTTACACATGCGCCCTTCACCTCCCATTCTCCACAGAAACTACAGACTGGGGAGGGAAGGAGGGAGGGTGTCGGCAAGCCCCAATGGTAATTGCTGGTGAAGAGGAAAACAAGAGCAGGTTGAGGCAGTTGGGAAGGGAAACGCAACTGCTCATTTTCTGTGCGAAAGCTCCCCTCCGTGCTTAACAGATCAAAGAAGGGAATTTAATAGACCACCCATAGAGTCAGATGACAGCAAAGACAGGACACGGGACAGCTACGCTTCAGAACAGCCAAGTCACTGCATTGCAAACGCAACAGAACGTACTACCAACTAAAGACATCAAAGTGTTCTCGTACCTTATGGTGGATATGAAACACTTAGTTAGAGCACAGAACTACCTTTCATTTCCAAACACCAGCCGAGACAAACAAGACGATTACGCTCAGGTCTGCGTCTCCTCCTCCTGAACGCTATGGTAATCAAATTCTCCACAGAAGACCAAAAGCAACAAAACGCCAAAGCTACTGGAATGATAAACAGGGGGCCGTGTAGCTTGGAAGGAAGACTACACGACGGGACGAGGCATTTGAAAGCTGCACCCTCCTCAGGTAGAGGTTCAGTCTCACTCCGGGCCCCAGCTTCCTCCATTTCCATATGCACAGACGAAAACACAAGTAAACACCTCAGCTAGGGCTTTATGAATGACTCCTGATCCATAAACACACACACCCAGAGACGAGCTGAGGGAACAGCCCTGCTGCTCTCTGATAAGCTTCCCTTGCTTCTACCTTCACTTCATCTACATAATTCTGCCTCTGTAAACTATGCAATTGTTCATTTCATGCCTCAAGTGTTTATGTGCTTATATAAGTTAAATGAGAGACTGGGGCTTCTCTGTCTTTACTTCTCTCAATCTCCTCGTCTTTAATTTTCTCTCAGCCACTTCATTTCATTTTTTATATATATATATATATATATATATATATATATATATATATATATATATATATATATATATATATATATATATATATATATATATATATATATATATATTGCTCGCTGGAATAAATCACAGAGCATCTAAGCAGGGCAGTCGACCAGGCTTGTGGAGTGAAAGAATATTTGGTGTTATGTAATCAGAATACAAAATGTTAACTGTATTTTGTTAGAATTACATGGAAATTACCTAATTAGATTATAATTACATTTAAATTACCATTTTAAGTGTATAATGACAACATAAAGTACTCTAGCTTTTAGAAGCTCACTTCATTTCTCTAGGCTCGAACTTTCCTTTTCTGTCCGTCATTCTCAGGGAAAATAAATGAATAAATGTAAATGTAATGTAAATGTAAAATTAATTGTAACTTGTCCGAGCAGCTTTCCATAGTCCAATGTTACAATGAAATATATTTCAATCTCAAATAAATGCAGTTCATTTTGACTTTCAATTCATTAAAGTATACTGAAAGAAATGTGTCATTGTTTCCACACAAATACTAAGCAGCACAACTGTGTTCAATATTGATAATAATAAGAAACATTTCTTGAGCACCAAATCAGCATTTTAGAAAATGATTTCTGAAGAATCAAGTTACACTGATTGGAGTAATGGCTCCTGAAAATTCAGCTTTGCCATCACAGGAATAAATTACATTTTAAATAGAAAACAGTTCTTTTAAATTGTAATAATATTTCACAATTTTACTCTACGGTATTTTTTATCAAATAGATAGCCTTTGTAAGCATAACAGATTTCTTAAAAAAAAAAACATACCTTTTTTTTTTTTACCAACCCCAACTTTACTTGTTTTCCAAGATAACATCCAAAAATCCTTGCAAAAGATAATAACACTTTTCAATAAAATATAAAATTTTAGTTGCTGTGTTTATTTTATGAAACTTTGCCAGGTATATGTATTTACTGACCTACATTATACCTTAGCTGTTCAACAACAACAGCAAAATACACTTATAGAGACATATTCTCTCTAAACCAGTCTTTTATCTTATACTCAGTTGCTTCTCAAGAAAACTTATCTAGTTTTAATGATGTTTCAACTTAAAAGTTAGACTTTCTGCTGTGCAGAAATGCATTTAAGAAACAACCTCTCATCTCTGCGGTCATTTGGGAATGTTACCTCTCCAGTGGATGGAAGGTGACCTGGCTTGTAGCCCATGTGATGCACACATTTATAAAGTGAATACTAGCTGTGCTAACACATGCTCCACTGCTCAAAGTACACGCACAAGCACAGCCCCCGTCACTTATCACACTCCACATGACTGCCCTGCTAACAAAATCACTCTCCTCTGTCACAGTTTTCAAGCTCTTCTCCTGTCTCTCTCATCTAGATTAAATAAATAAGTAAATGCAACAACCAAAGCCATGCATTTACAGAGAGAACAGAGTCAAAAGACATCAGTGGCTTCGATTGGATGGATATGTGATTGGGTTTTGACAAAAAGAAAGTAGAAATCTGTCATTCATCTTGGTCGACTTGTCTTCACAGAAACCGGTTTTTGATTTCAGGGCACAAGAAATAAAAGTTATATCTCACAGCACGCTTCAAATGCTATCCAATAAGAGTGAAAATGTAATTCCTACCTCAGCCCCTGTAGGTTTGTGGCAAGTTTGCGGTCTTACAAATATTGGTGTTTTTGTAATGGGAAAGCCATTATCTTGGTTTGGCTCCTGAGGCGAGTTTTTACTGCTAAGATGGGGAGGGGGAGGGGTCGAGTAAGGGGGTGATTTAATGGCATCCACTGTGAGTAACACTCGGTGTGGAAATCTCAATAGATGTCATTCCCTCAACCACAATCATCACAGACGTGCGAACCATGCAGCAGCAAGTGTAATTCCATGACAGGCTGTCAGTCAAATATCACTGTGCTAATATGAGCACAGGGACAGAATGAGCATCACAGTCATTCATCACTGTACGTTATCAAAGATCAACATTGTCCTTCTGAGAACAAAAGGGAGGGATGGAAAGATCTAAGATACACAATTTACATCCCACCGGAGGCGATAACAGATGCTTATCGCTTTTTTGAAAAACATTGAGCTCTGGTGAATTATGCTATTTTGCTTTAACATTAATTCAAAATAATGTAAGAAAACTTTACACAAAGAGGAATAACAGGATTACAAAAATGCCCTTTCCTACTAATATGAAATAGTAAATCATTTTAAAAAATAATGAATTTTATAAATACAATATGCCCTGATTTTGTATCTAATTAAACAATTCAATTACAATATACTTACATTTAAGTTTGACTGCATTACTGCAAAGATTCTACTAATCTGTATACACATTTGAACTTTTGAATAAATTAACTCATCTTATTAAGTTTATCTCCTGACCACGCCTCCACACACTCTTGATTGTGTGAATTCAATGTGCTGTGGATGAGGTGGAAAATTTATTTTTTGGACATTCTTTTCTGCCCTTTAACTTTTACCTTCAAGCTGTCTTTTCTAAAAATACTTTGTACTGACATGTATTTAAAAATGTCAGTGCCATTGTCTTGTCTCAAGATGCACGCCATTAAAGCATGCACAAAAAATGTACACCTATCCCACCTCCAGATCAGCAGTCTGTCATGTGGGTTAACTGAGACCTGTTCTGAGGATGATTACTTTATTGACTGGCACACTGCACATTTAAATGTAAACCCTAAGGTCAGATGTCCTTATAAAGACTGTAACTTTAATGTTTGCTCTTCACAGAAAAGTTGTCAGCGACGATACAGACATCAGCCAGATGGTACTTCAAAGGCCAGCTCTTTTTACAGTTAACCAGGTATGTATAGGTGCATTAATCCCATGTTGCAATTACCATAATTACAAAATTACAACTAGGAAAAAGCATTAATGGCCTTGTAGAACTCATAATTACCATCTGTAAACTGGGAATTTTCTGAGAGCTTCTACTTGTATCATGTGACCACTGTACCTGACTTGCTGCAGATTAATTTAGGCGTTGATAGTGTTGTCATAGAAAAACATAATTTCCGGTCCTAGGACATGAACATCTCAGAAAAGAACGTCATAATTTTGTCTTTTCAGAGTTACAGTATTTGTGACATGGTGTGAACGCTAGGTATTTGACCCCAGCTGGAAACACTTTAGAATAGGGAACACTTGTTCACTATTTACTACGACTAATTTGCTGCCTATTAATAGTTAAATGAAATAAAAAATTTAATTAAATTCAATTTATGCATTTAGAAGACCCTTGTATCCAAAGTGACTTACAGTGCATTCAGGCTAACATTTTTTACCTAACATAATAGTTAGTAAGGTATTTTAGGTATAAGGTAGGATTAAGGATGTAGAATAAAGTCACGATTTTGTTCTCATAAAATAAAAAAGGAGCCATTAGCTAAATGCTAAAGCTTCTCTTTTCCATACAGTAAATTCAAAATACATGGTGATCTCTGACTGTCAACCAGTTACACAAAAGCTATAACATTATACTATTTCATATTGGATTTATATATTGAAATATTTATTGAATACGTTATGGTCATGGCCTTTGGTCTGAATCTGTCGAGGGCACCAAATGAACCTGGACTGCTATTTGAACCCCAAAAGCATAATTATGTGCATGACACCTGAAAATAACCCAAAACAAAATCCTACACATTCATTGCGAAGATGCTAAAATTAGATGACTTCTAATAAGAACACAGCAATGAGAGGAGGAGGGTGGGAGATGTGACTTACACACTTGCTCTATTATCAGACTCTCCAGAATCAGACCCAGACTGCGCCGTAGTCGCAAGGCCCCATGGCCCAAATTGGCAGTTTCTTTGAGAGGGATTGAGGTTATGACAGTGAACCAGTTTCATGGAGAAATCGAAAGGGGATTATGTTTCACCCCACCTATGGAAGCTCTCAGCACCAAACAGATGACAGTTTACAGACATTCACACCCAAACACAGACATCCTCGAAACATGTGACTGACAGACAGACAAACTCATTCATGTGGCTGTCTGTCATTGTGATTTCAGACACCCACTCGTGTTCTCTCTCTGACACACATAGACACACATAGACAGTTAAGAAAATTTATGTGGGTTTTAGTCAGTCCCCCTGTAGAGAGTGAGCCAAGTGTGACCAAAAAAGTACATCAGCTGTCTGTACCTGACATTCGCTAACAGAAGTGTTAAATGGGTCCCAATAAAATACATGGCGCGGTACAGTAAACAGATGTGAGGTTGAACCCAGCCTGGTAGAACAAACTTCACAAAACCACTATAGGCACTGCAGCCGTGGCCATTCCATGCTGGGAATTTACAGCCGTGTCATTAGATCAGACTGCTGGACATAAAGCATCACTGAATCAATCTCGGGGAGCTGTCGGCAGCCTGGTAAACACTGCGGACGCTGGCGGACGCTCCCTATTATGCTGGGGATTAATGGTGTTGACAGAGTATTAACTCACAGTGAAAGGTAAACAGGAACACTACGGAGAAATGCCGAGGTTGACACTTAGCCAGGCATCCCCGGAGGATAAATTCTCTTCTGAACTCAGCAGGTCATGGAGGAGAAAGGAAAAAGAGTGAGAGAATCGTGAAAATTTCATAGCTTTGGAAAAACAATGATCTTGGGATACAGAAAGAGAACTGAGTGAAACTAGAACGTCTCAACGGGCATGCCCAAGGTCACTTAGACCACGCTGCATGCGAGCTGACATCGGCCTTGGCTCTCTAAAGCCAGTTGACCGGCTGTCAGCGCTGCTAGGAGAAGAAGCAGCCCCAGTGGTCACCCAAACCACTCACACAGTGACGGCCCAGCGAAGGGACAGTGTGGATGTCTGGTGTGACTGGCAGGTCAGGGCAGAGATTTCACAAGGGACGCCCAGTCAATGTGCCTCAGTTGATTCTTCTGTCGCTCTTTGGTTCCAGTCGAATATCAGCTGCATTCACTGATTTTAATGCTGTGCTTTGTTACCCATTCTGACTCCATCTGATTCGCTACAATGAATAAGGGGTTTTAGCAGCGCTGAATGGACATTGTGTAGACTTTGGTTCAATGGCCACAGTTTTTAATGAGCTGTGTTAAAAGGCTGAGATGTTCCAGAAGCTGGCCAAAAACTCCATAATTACCTGGCACTCTGTTCTCGCCTTACGCAACAGCAAAGAATGCTGAAAGAAGATACGCTAAACACAGATAACATGCTCGCTTAACAAGAGGTAAACAGTCCTAAGCTAATGAACTAGCAAAGGCTGTTTGAAAAACTGCTATAATGATATAGCCAGTTTTTTTTTCAGCATATAAATACATGATTACTAACTGATCCAAACTAAAGCAGAGCTATGTAGAAAACATATTGTAGGTATGTTAAGGAGTAGTCAGTTAAGAGTCATTTACACTGAGGACAATAATTATAATAACTATTAACTATAACTCTCACAGCCATAACAATATCGACACAGAGAAGCAATATCATTGGCTATTATATCAGAAAGATATGTTCTCTTATGAACGATAACAAACAGTCAATCAGAGTCCATCCAACAAGTATTTAAAGTGGTAGACAGCATAACTGCAGTGTGCACTTATAATTAACAAAACATTAGTGTGCATTGGTGTGGACACAAAAATCGTTGTAGTTCTTGGTGTGAAGGGGCCTTTATACAGCATTGCCATGGACACAGGTGAATATAATTTATGGAAATGTTTGACCGCTGAACATCAAGACTGAAAAATCAGAATCAGGTTTCCAGAGAGCCATATTACTTCTTTTTTTTTTTTTTTTTTTTTTTTAAAGTTTATAGCGTCTTATAGAGTTCTTTTTTGTTTGGGAGTCTTGTTAAACAACTTACAAGCTACTACAACCGTGTGTAGCTTTTAGCTTAGCTTGTACCTTAGCAAGTAGCTTCAGCAACATTAAATAACAGCTACATTTGAGCATTACTAGACACGGGCAAAATAACATGCATTGCATATGAATGTAAGCTGCTCCACTTTGCTGCACTAGCCTCTAGATATTCCTTCACAGCAGCCACTTCCTCTCGCTAACAAGTGCATTAACACACACTGGAGCCAACCAGGCCAAAAGCGCTTCCAAAAAGATCAGCACGAGTGATAATGACACTTTTCTGCCAAAAAAGGAAAAATAAAACATCGTCTTGAGTCACCAGCGGGCCACATAAACTAATTAGAAAGTGTTGCCTTGGGCTTATCGTGTTCAAGGGGAAGTGTTTGAATCTAATGAGAGGTTTAATATCAGCAAACAGCGCACACAGCATAGGACAGGATAACAGCCTTTGCTTTATATCTAAAACCAGAATTTATCTTTTGTTTTCCCTTCTAGACTAACTGAACTCTTTGATTGCTTGTGTTGCCGAGGTTCGGGGGTTGCAGAAGGTGCCCCCATTTTGGATGGAATAGGTTTTGTCTCCACGTGATTCATGAATCTCAAATAGACTCATGCATTGTGTGAATACAGATATCAGCTCATCGTTGTTCTAAAGTGTGAAGGCAAATATATTTATCCAAAGCGCTCACACTCACACACATATCACACCAGGGGCCTACGCAGCGCATGGTGCAACATAGATAAAGGGTTTAACATATCCAGAGAGTTTCAGCAGGGATGGAGTGGCTTTCCTTTTTTTTTACACCATGTTTGGGTCACATTCACATTTGTCAAGACTTTTATCTGTTAGTTCTCTCTTTACACTCCAGGAAAACAGCACAGCTTTCTCCACACAAACTTGCAGAAGTGCGGGTGCTTCTAGGGGTTAAATTGGCCGGGAAAGGCATTTCACCAACTCCCAATTGATAAAGAAACAGCTGTTTGTCAATCTATTTCATTGCCTTCATGATTCAGATTTTATCCAAGTCACAAATCTCCAACTAGAGACAATATTTACTCAAAAAAAGTATTATCCTCCCCTCTAGTCAGTGGCAGCTCCACTCATCTGCACCCTTTCTGGTCCAGTAAAATCTCAAAATAAAACGCAACCAAATGAAAAGACCAATATATTTTGTGCTTTCGATTGTGGAGTGCTTGTCTCCCCAACAGATGTTTACTAGCTAAACCAGCAAGACCTCCTTGGTCAGCCAGCTTTGCAACTGAGTTTATTTAAACAGATATATAGAGCACAATTCATTAACAACCGTAATTCAAAGTGATTTGTATAGCTAAGATAAAGACAAAAAAGATAATTTCAAAATAAGGAAAACATTATAATTTACAAAAAGTTAACTACTGATCAACCTATATATTGCTAAGACCAGTATACTGTCAATATCAATATTTGTCATTTTTAAATTAATTTTTAATATTTAATTGTTTTTTATATTTATTCATTTTTCAAATGATTTATAGTTTATTTAAATATTATGTGGAAAAAATACACATTCCATCATAGCATGTGTTATTTACTACCTTTAAATTAAACAGTATAATAACATACTGTATATTGTATATTGGCTTTTCTTCAGCCATCAGCTGTGCTGCTCTCTTAGATAGTGGCATCGAAAATTCAAAGCAATCCATACTAGTTGACACTTGGAAAAACAGAAGAAAAAGAATACACTCGAAACTAAAATAACACCATGCAATCAGTATTCATTCTATTAATGTTTTCAGTTATTTTTTGCTTGTAAACAGCATAACTACCATCTAAACCAGCCTGAAACAGCACAGAAATTCATTCTGGTTTAATCTCATCGCTGCATGTTTTTTTTTTTTTTTTTAATGTGCAATTCAATTTGAACTGGTCTAACCGGTCAGTAACCAGCAGGGTTCCCTCATACGTCCCACAATCCCTCCAAATCTTAGGTAAACCAGTAAGAAAAATAGACCATCAGCGTCACATGTGCTTCACTTTGGCTTCAATGAATTCATTAAGTGACTTTTATCTGTCTGCCAGTTGTGTGGCCCAAACCAGATGGACTTGAGGAAGAGGTCAGGAATGAAATGTGTCAACGACACACCAAGAGAAGACACCGACTAATTCATTTCTTGGTTGCTGGGCAACCTCCCCCTCTCATGAACCTAAAGGAATGAGTCCAGCTGGGAAATTTCCCTGCATGCTAATTGACTTATTTGATTTCCTTCGCCCCGGTTTTCACCAGGTGTGACATTCTTCGGCCCATGACAATCTATTGACATGTCTGGATCAATTTCAGTGATTGTGTTTCCTGAGAGGGGCAGTCTATTAAGACTTCAATCAATAATGGAACACACTTTAGCCCAATATGAAAGCAGACAGAATATTTTAGCTTTTCCTCAGCATTGATGGCTGGCATTAAGCATCTTTCTCCCCTAAATAACAAGCCTTTGATAGGCTCGAACTAAGTTACTCAGCGTTCACAATGGCGCTTGTGTGGCGGGGGAAGTTTGTTTGCGTGTAATCCCTGCCGTATTTTCTGGTCTGATTAGTGTGTGGCATGCGGTAAAGCTAATCTGACCGTAGGCTTGTAATAAGCTTTCTGAGTTTTGAACATTTAGGTTATAATGCCTCGGTCAATGCAAGCACCACCACATCGGAGTGACCTTTAAAAATGGAGAGAGTTCTCCGGCAAACTAATCTCTACCTTCAAACAGTATGTCGTCTTGACACATTCTATACCGTATCAAATCACAAGGCTTTGTTCTGTCACTTTCTCTCTTCTGTCCCCTGTCATGACTTCATCACATCTGTCTATCAGCAGCTGGAATCATCTTCTGCTTTCTATTTCTCCCAGACCAAACCTCTCCTGTCTCTATCTAGCATTTCATTCCATTTGTACGTTCTTTCGCTAACCCCCTCTGCTTTCTACTCTGTTCCTCCCTTCTTTCCTTCACCCTCCCAGGTGGGAGACCATCTACGCTTGGCTGCTGGAAAACTAATTTGGGTCATCTTCCAAGAGTACTGGTGTTTCTATAGCAACCCAATGCTAAGGGGCTCCATCAGACTGTCAGTCTAAGTGTTTATTTGTGATGATGAAGGAAAAGACAGTGTGTGTCTCCACATCCACATCGCTCAGCTCCAAAACCAATTTTGAACGCTACGTAGACAGCAACTCATTATCAGCATACAAATATAGCTCCACACACAAAGAATCTCATTTCAAAATGGATCTCAGTAGAGTTTGGTGTTGGCACGTTGCTAAGTTAACAAAGTGACATTCATTTATAATTATTAAGGAAAGGACAGTTTGGTCTCCACATCAGCTCTGTTACAAAACTTAGCTTGCTACTAGGGTTGGGTATCAAGAACCGGTTCCATAAGACCTGTGCATTTTGATTCTGCTAAATGAGAACTATTCTAGTGTTCACATTTTAATGTGATTTTAAGCCCAAAAAGGGAAAGAACTTGCAGAAAAAGGTGGTTCTTTACCAAACCTGGCTTGTCTTTCACATCTCGCAAGCAATATGCACAAAATTATGTTAGTATATCCTTGTAAACACAGACTTTTTTGTCTTAAATGAACATAAAGAGATGAGAAAGAAAACACGTGTAACAGTAGGTGTCTTCAACTTGAAGCAGCGCTGCATAGACTGTTCTGTGTATACCATCAAAGTACTGCGAGAGCTATAGAGAGCAGATGGCTCTGTATGATTTTTATTCAATCTTGTGGTATTTTCATGTCATCGGTCTGGGCAGCACTGGTTCAAGTCGAACACACTAAGTATTTTAAATCTGCGTTTGTCCAGTGTTAAAAAGACAGCAGCCTAAATTTTATCAAATGAAAGTGTGAAATGTGGAATGATTGCACCTGATTGTCTAGATGTAGACTAAATAGTGAAAATAACTTGAGAGCTTATAATCGGTTTTATTTTTTTGATCATTTTACAGACCTAATTTCAATGTTGCTAAGCTAACAATGTGTGTTTGATTAAGCATAGAATATACACAACACGCAAATATTAGGTAAAACAGATGGTTTTTAATTAGAATGACATTGTAATCAACACTTTCCCTGCTTCATTTTTCTCTCTTTTCCCCCCGCTGTCTACGTAGGCTGCACACTAGGTTTTGGAACAGAGCCATCCACACCATCTTCCTCTATTATGCCTCCCTCCATTATTTCAAGGACGACTTTGCCTGAGCCTTTCTGAGAAAGACTGAAAGACATTCGAACGCGCTTGACAACCACTGCACCTTAGATTGTGTGTGCGTGCTGCTATAGTCACAGGAGTGTGTCGATGTGCATGCCTCAGCGCATATCTGCGTGGACAGCTCCACTGAATCAAAATGGAGGACGCAGAAAACCGAGGCAGCACGCTTCTTTATCACTGCTGGCGCTCATCCTGCCTAGACTCAGCAATACATCATTTAGTGATAGTCAAGAGACGGACATGAAAAGAGGAAAGATAGATAAATGGATAGGTAAAACGCAAACAAGAAAGAAGAGGAGTGAATGACTGAGAGAGAGATAGAGGCAGAAGGACAAGGAGAAAAATATTCAGTCAAAAGACAGCAAGTGCAAAAAATCAAGAGAAAAGAGGAGAGAAGAAGGGAGGATATTCAGAGCTGTGATGCATAAACTCTTTAGGGATGCTTCTCTCGGTCTCGACCATCATGACTAATTGATGTGTCTCTTGAATACACAATTCAGTTTGATGCACTTGTGCCTCTTCTGAGCTTATTTTTAGAGGTTACAGAGATGGTCTGCCTTTGGCACACATTTAAGATGCACACGGCTACCAGTAAACTAACTGACATCAATTGGAGCAAGCTGCGAGAAAAATATTGCAAAACCTTTCTCTTAAAGGAACAGTACACCAAATTGTGTTTTTAAGTATTATTTATGTACTAATATAGTACTTATTAATATTTAATTAGCTCTTATTGTTATATTTTCCGTTTTCATTTTAATTACAATTTTTACAAATTGTGAATTTTTATTTTTATTTATTATTATTTTTTTTTTAGTTTAGTAGTTTGTCATTTTTATAGTTTTATATTGTTATCACAAAACAGGTGCCCCAAAAATGACAATTCTGTCATCATTAGTATTTTGAAACTCATATGACTTTCTGTCTTCCATGGAACACACACATTTTCAGTGAATAATGACAATCATTCGGTGTCAGCCTACAGTATTCCTGATTAAACATGCAACCCTACTTCAAAACATTGAATACAACATCTCCTTTTGTATTCTAAAAAGTCAAACATGTTTGAAATGACATGAGGATGAGCAAACGAAGATAGAATCCCTTTAAAAATTAAATGCATGGCTTAAAACCGAGCGTGTTCTGTGTTTGGAAGCCCAGCAGGCAAGCAATAATCATTTTAGTGGTGCGCAAGCATTGAACTGAGGTAAAGTAACATACCATTTTATGTACTGTAGTCCAACATTCCCACCAGTAAACAAACCCTGAAACTAGTGATAAAATATAAAGTAATCCACCTACATCAGACTCTCTACTGCACTCGCATTGGGCAACAAACACATAGCCACACATACAGATGTCGAGCTGTCAGCGACTGGGTGACAGTAATGCATTGAAATCTCATCAGCCACCATGTTGAGGACACAGTATAAACAGATAACAGGATTAGGATCAAAAGCAACCGCTGTCTGTCAGAGAGCAAAATCGATTGTGTATGGAATAGAAAGGGGGGAAGAGGGGAAGATGTGAAAGAGGGAGACTGAAAGGCAGGGATAGATATAAAGAGAGAGGTGAATGGAGGAAGGGAACAGACACAGTCACACACCCACATCGTATCTAAATCCAAAATAAATAAAAAAGAGACCTCAGTCATGGCAAACCCATCACCATGTGGATTGCAGGTCGCAAACACTTTCACACACACAAACACACACACGTCCTCCATCACAGAGCGTTTTTTCTTTTTCTTTTTTTGAGATTCAGAGAAAATTGATGCTCTGACAGAAATGCCTCAAACACAATCATGACTTAAAAGGGCACAACATCTGTGCAAAGGATGAAGCTACAGTAACCTCAACATGTAATGACAGATGCAAGAGGTTGTGCATGACGCTACATTGCGATGTGGTATACCAATACTTCAAATGCATATTTAATAAGCAAAGCAAATGCTGTTTTTGATATGCACATATGCTCCCACTCATATCTTAGCTGAACCATGAAACGCAATTACACTGAAAAATGCAATGGCATAAATACCAGAATCCCACCCCACGCACTCAATATGATATGCAAGTGAAATCACATGTTTGCATGTTTATTTCAAAATGTAACAGCATATTCATGTCATATGAGGACTGTTATAGTATATCCCATGTGTAGTGCAACACCAAACCACATATGTATGGTTTAAGGCATTTCACTATTAGATTTGCGTTGTTCATTAGAGTCAGTTTGTGATTAAATGTAGGCCTGAATGTGAAATATAAGCCATTTGTTAAAGCAATACTTCTTCAATAGGTGTGTGTGCAAGTTTGTCAACTGCCAAAGTGTTCGATGTGCACAGTGTTATGTATATGTTGTGGGTAAATGTGTTAATGGGGAAGCATATGCATAGCTCCTGCTGACTATGACTATATGGTTGATGAGCTGCGAGAGAGAAGGGAGGTGAACAACGTGTGACACAGACATGATAATGTAATGATGAGTAATAAATGCAGCATGACAGTAAGATGGAGCAAGATTGTCTGAATCTCAATGATTATTCAGGCTGGTTAATATTTTGGTGCAATAAGGTGTCAATTTGTGCTTTATAGGTATTAATATACAGCGAATATGTTAGTAATATGCATGTTAATAAACAATTAGTAGTGGGAATCATTTTTGAGTTTTCAAGCTTCAGTCCTCATTCATTTTCATTATATTGAATATAAATATTTGTCAAAACTTGAGTTATATAGAACCACAAAATCAATCAATCAATCATACACTGAAGGACATGAGGGGGGATAAATCATTTCAGAATTTTCATTTTGGACACACTATACCTTCAAGAAACTTCCTGCTTGCACCATCTCACAGTATTATGTACTGAGACCACCAGTAAAATATATGTTTGCAACTCTCTTATATTAATACCCATAAGCTGTAGGGATATGTGTTACAATCAATGTCTCCTCATCCTTTTCACCCAGTGTGGCCTAGACAGTTTGAAGCTCTGTCTTTCTTCCTACCTCCCTCATTCCTTCTCTCTTTCTTGCTCCCTCTCCAGTTTTCTTCATTGACTCCACCCTCCCTCCCTTATAATATAATTTATTTATACCCTTTCAATTTCCCAGAGAAGAGGCCGTAATATTTTCTCTTCCAATCAGTAAAAGCAATCTTACACTTCTATCAGTCAGGGTGATTTGTCATTATTTAAACCCACATCTTTCCTCTCTCAATTTTCTCTCCGAATCCCTCCCCACCTCCCGCCTCGAACGTGGCACCTCCCCAAATGTGTTTCAATAGCTCATTAGTCCCAGTCACAGGCCGGGGTTAAAATAATAACCAAACAAAATAAAGAAATTGGAAGGGAATGGGCTGCTTCTCTCTACTATATTTTGCGTCTAAGTAATCTAAATGAAAGAGTACCATCTCATCAGGAGGAGAAGAAAGGGTTAGAATCCTGCAAATAACCCTTCAAAAAAAGTATCAAACATTTCTATCCAAGATCGACTTGATTTAAGTTTGAAATTAAATACACTCTCAAATCAATTTCAACCACTTGCCAGCACCCAGACGACACCTGCCCAGTTGTTCTGTGTACAATTCATGTCCTGAGCATCCTTTCTCCCCATCCAATTACTCCTGAGGGCATTTTCTCCTCCCCAACCCTGCCATCATCCCACTTCACCATGCTCTCCAGCAACCTTTACCTCTTCATCCCCATGGCTGCATGCCCATTCAACAGACACCTTGATGAATGAAGTTCAACCAAAAGTATGAAATTCTATATTCTGCAGCAATGAATTTCTCTCTCTCTCTCTCTCTCTCTCTCTCTCTCTCTCTCTGGCGCTCGCTCTCTCACTGTGACCTTGCAACCTGATTACAGTGTAATCCTCTCCCCCATGACATGTCCTGGGCTATTTCAGTGGGTTGCCAGGCGACAGGGCCTGCCTAGGACCCCCATCTAAGGAGAAGGAGGGCAGCATGACTGTGGGCTCGGTAAACATCACAGTCACACCCGTGGATGTTCACTCTCACTTGTTCACAGGAGCTGCATCAGACTCCACGTCTGCCATTCACTACTCTGTGGTGGTCTGCAGTAACCTGATAGCCTATGAGATCACACTCTTACACTCACATACACTATCAATCACCGGTGAGGTCATGCTTCTGAACGCTCACAGATTCATTCACTCATCTGCTGTCCCTCTTGCACATCACTTTTTGCTCTCTCTTGAACCGTACTCAGATGGATGGCCCGTTACTGTCAATGGATGCAAATGTATGCAAATGAATGCACGCTCCAGATATTAACCTTCAGTCCAATTCGGTCTTATAGCAGAGTTCACAAAAAATAATCGGGGCCAGAGTTTTGGAGGGTATCAAAGTTAATCTTGCTTCAGTTTCAGTCAGTTACTGTGACACATTGCCAGGTTGCCTGGAATTGATCCATGGAGGCACACAAGGCATTGTGGGCATTATAACATAAACAAAGAACACAGATGTACGAACAACAGCAAACAAAACTCAGTTTCAGCTGGATCCCTTATTACTTAAAATGAGTAATTACTGTGCAGGAAAAGATTTGCATACTGTTGTTGAGGAAATTTATGGTTGTAAAGACCAACTACTCTAAACAATAAAAGCTTCACATACATAAACAGCCTTTAACGTTCAATCAATACCATACAGCTGCTTCATACTGTAGACAATAATTCAAACATGTTATATTTTTTTTAAACGTCAATTGGTTACGTGCATTTCTCAATACTGACCAGTGACCACACTTTTTTTAAAGTCTCCTCACACAGTTCACAACACAAAGTCTGACACATCAGTAAATCTGACTTTTAGTGTGCACCAAAACTCCACCTGATGTAAAACCAATATTGACTCCTTCAACCATTGAAGAGCAAGTGCTCTCAGCCAGCAACATTGTCACTCAAAACACACTAACCTTAAAATACTAAATGCAAGAAGCCATATACTAGGTGTATCAATGAAATAAAAATAAAAAAGGTCAATTTATTGGTTAATGCATTAGTTATCATGCACTATCACAAACTTACTCTTACTCTATTAAATATAACTGTATTTAAAAGTTTTATGTATATCAAATATGTATTAATCAAAAGATGTAAAAAATAATGTATCCCACCCTTCCTGCATAATCACTCTGAAAAGCCACACCTCCTCCAAAAGCAGACATGATGAGAGATGGCGTTGGTGGAGGACTGAATGCAATGTTGTCAGATTACCTCATGTCTAATCCACCAGTGAGAAAATATTACAGTACAAAGTGCATTATATTACAATAATAACTGTGTAGAATTTGGACCAATCAGACACACAAATATTTGTTATATTTATCAATTATATATTTAACTCCCCCTCATCTAACCAAAGGGTCTATGGACCCTTCCACCAAAATGCCCTATCCATCACCTCAAAAAAGGCAGAACAGGCCTCTAGTTCCACAGCAACCAAAGGCACGCTATCTTGATAACGCTAGTTTATGGCTCTCGGGAATGTGGCAAAGCAACTATTAACTCATGTCTCTCAAAAACATGCACATATTGCCCATAAAAAGGGACTCTTCTCTAATAAGTTCATAATAAAACATCTATTTGAATGGACACACATATACAGTACTTTAGGTCATTGTGCATATTATTGCTGTTCTTGTGTATTGTCTGTTGAATTTGACTGTTTTATGCTCATTTATGTAATCTTACCTATATGTAATCTAATCTAATGTTTAGTATCTATGAATTCGTCTTCTGATGATCTAAACAAGAGTGTGTGTTATATGTTGGTACATAAGCAAAATATATTAGTATTCTAAGAATCCCAAACTTGAGGTCCATTTTACAAATTGCCATGATTTCAGACAAAGGGTTGAAAAACTCTTCATTAGTTCCAACCTCCCGCCTGGAATTTCAGCCTTTCTCATTGGACAAGCGCATCCTGAGAGCCTTCAGAACTCTTTTGGACCCCTAAGTCTGCACCAGGCCTCATGCCTTGACTTTCCATTCAGCAAAGATCTTAGGGTCTCAGCTGACATCTCTCTTAGTTCTTTTCACTTTCCACTCGGAAGAAACTCCCAATCACAATCATGCCAAATATTAAAAACAAAAGAATTACAGTCTAAAATAATATTATTGTGTAGGCTACATAAATATAAAAATGTAATGACGGATAGTCATTGCGTGTATTATAATTAGGCTACCTATTTGCAATTAAGCCTATTACTACTTATAATGATGAATAAAATTCTACTTCATCCCACGCTTTCTTCACCTCATGAAGCTTTGGTGGATTCCTGCTTGTCCCGTAGATGATCTGCTTCGCGCACAAGCAGATCAGTTTCTTCGCTTGAGAAGCATTCAGCTTTTCCACCAACAAATTCTGCCATGTAAATAGCGATCTGCCATGGCGTGAGCGCATCTAGCTCTTAAAGGGAATGGGAGATGACACTCTGATTGGTTTATTGAACGTTAGACCCATTACCCATTACTTATTAAGAGAATAGGGACAACCCATTCCAAAAATGCGCCCCAACGCACGGACCATTTTTCCGTTGTTAAAATAGGAAAAGTGGATTTGGACACGCCCTGAGTGCACCTGCGCCATGTGCGTTAAGCTTTGTGTTTAGATCGTTAAAATAGGGCCCTTAGTCTGCAATAGTATAATGGAATCCACTTATGATGTATACAAAAACATACATCGACAGGCAGGTAGGACAGCCTATCATCGTATAATTGGACAAACATTTTATGATCCTCCACCTTCCACAGACGATATAAATAAATTTAGACCACTTAACTTAGTGATTTCTGTTAGGATGTAAAGAGACTTTCAACCAGCATAACAAAAATGTTTTTTAAAACCAAATCACCTACCCTGCCTTTAGCATGCAGAGCATTACTGTGAAGTTTTACAAATGTTTTATTATATTATCTTGGATCTGAACAGCGCATGTATTGTTATGCACATGTGATGCAATCTCTTTGCATGCCTGGTCCGTCCTTGGCAATCCTCTGCATATACAGTACATCTGCATATCCTGCATTCACTGCATCATCTGGTACATCTTATCATATGAATAGTAGTCTTATACTTTATAAGAAATTCCTGGGATTAAGGAATGTTATGCAACTGTAACTACACTACACTAGTTACACTACAACTGTAAGACAGTGGTGAAAGGCTATTTTCTTCACTTATTCTTCAACACACATAAGTCTTGCATGAAGGTTATCCTAGAATTAAATGATGCATTCTGCATTGTGACCCAGTTACAGATGCATCCAGTCACTACTTCCTCTGTCAGCCATGTTTAAGTAACAGAATCATTTTAAAAAGGTAGGCTATTTCAACTTTTTACATAGATTATTACACAATTTATCAAATGTGTTCTCAGCTTCAGGGTGGTTTTCAGCTTAAAGTGGAATCAACAATAAGGTCTCATTCGTAAACATTAGCTAAAACATATCATTCTTCATTAGCGAACGTGAATTAACAATGAACAATACATTTTAACAGCATTAATTAATCCTTATTAAGTTTGGTTTGTTCACTATGTATGTTAACACATGCAAATTTTGCATATAATGTTTTATATAAATGTATTTGTATAAATGCTGAAATTAACATTTAAATATTAATGATGGTTGTACAAGTACTGTTCACTGTTAGATGTATATACATTTTTTTTTTAATTCTTCAGTAAGGTATTACTGTACAAAAAAAAGCACAGTGATGAAACATGTATAAAACAATTATGAAAATTATGGAAATATATGCAGATTTGTAAATATTATTTTGGTAGTTGCTGAGTTGTTTCAGAAAAGCAACTGAATAATATGGTCATTGAGTGCATTTTGTATCAAAATAATTGAAAAGAAATTAGCAAGTTTAGACCACAGACACGGCTGTGTGAAGCACTTTAAAGATGTGTATTCGTCACTGAGTAATGCACATAATCAATTGTAAAAAACTGATCTGCACAGAGAACACTTTTTAAGTCACCATCTATATAAGAACAAAGAACCCTGCGAAATGAAGTGTGACTTGACTTTCCATCACGTCCCTGAAAATTTACCGTAGATCACACATTTTAATCGCATATGCTTTAGTAGGAGCGTGAACCACTCCATCCCGGCAAGGTCCAGATATAAACATGACTGTAAGGCAGCTATGCCAACTGCATCTTCAAAAGTACAGACAATTAATCATCAGTCGGCCTGCTGGAGCCCTATAATGCACTGCCTATTCTTGAATTACCGGAATGAGTAATCCTTTGAAATCTATGTGCAAAACAATACTTCCTCCAAGAGTGGATGGAGATTTATACCTCCATCTGAGAGAAGTGGGTGAGATAATTGCTGTCTCCAACCATCCTCTTCACTATGAGTCGCCCTGGTCATCCTGTGGCGCACGGGCCCACGTTAGCTTACAGTAGCTGTGCTAATTGGACGTGTTGCATATTGTAAAAATCAGATACAGTCACACGGCGTGCATCACATTTCTCTGAAACAGCAGCTTGAATAATCGTTAAAATGTAAATTCTCGTCTAAATGGGTTTCTTTTTTGCAAGGAACATCTACTGTTCCGGAGAAGGGTAATAAATGCGTTACTGGGAGGCTTAATTTTAATGATGAGCCATAAAGGTTGGAAATTAAAGCTAATTACCGGGTCTGCCATAGAAAAGTGTCTGGTCGGACCTCCACTCGCACACCAGAGTTGCCTCAAATTTATCGAGGTCAATCACCATTTATGTGACAATGCCCTATTTCTCGCCAGGTTCAATTAACCGAACCGGGGAACGAGGACTGGATTGCTTGGCTCAATATTATGACTTGCCTGACTCAATGTAAAATTTTACAAAAGCACACCTAACACTGACGCACTAAATGCATCCTTGCGGATCACAAGTCCGGTCTTATCAAAAAGCAGCGCTCTGTGGAGAGATAGCACCCGTTGGCATATCTACCAGCTTTCAGTCTAATTTCCTGTCAATCTGGCAGATCATCTGTCTCTGCCTCGGGCTCTCAGTGGCCTCTTTGTGCATTCTTTCACCCTGAGCCTTCTCACTGTGCTGCCCACTGGACCGGTCACCCCTCCCTCTGTCCTGACCTCTTCTCCGAGTGTCTATGGTCCTTGGGGGTGCGGCCACAGCCGGGAGGGACATTAATAACAGGCAGTGCTCTTCGTTACGCCTCCCTGTCGCCCCAGCAACAAATTAATTCCACTTATTTATCTCTCTCGCCAAGGTCGGTGTGGATGGAACAACTGTTTATGGAGCAAAAAGGACGAGGAATTATGGGTGATGTGCTGCGGCTGACAGAACCGTTTGTTTTCTCTGGCACACTGCGAGCGAGATAAAGCTTATAATGATCAATTTGATAACAAAAACTCTGCAGTCTCACTCTCCCCCTGCTCATTTTGATGAACATATATATATATATATATATATATATATATATATATATATATATTTTTTTTTTTTTTTTTTTTTGTAAACACACTAACTGCAAACAATGAGAATATAGAGTTAACGGCGGATGATAAAGATGCAGCCATTTTGAGAGCATCTATCATGATCATTGTCATTGTCTTGCGAGAAAATTCTCATCATGCACTTTTGTCTAGGCAACAAAAGTAGGAGTCAGGACTGATGAAATCAGTTTCCCCAACCACAGCAGCCCACAGACCCTCTCCCTCCTGCTGACACAAACAGTCCACCTATGAAAAATCATACAAACCTTCTTTATACATCATACTACACCGCTCTCATGATTCACCTCGGGAGCAAGAAGGACAGCAAGGTCTTGAAACAGGAAGATCTTGGCGAGTCAGGATGTTTTCCTGTAACTTGCTCATGACAGCATAAAACAACGCTACACATCGAAATGAAACTCGTGAGGTACGGGGTAGACGTACAAGAGTATTAGAGAACTGAGATCTTCAAGACAACAGCTTGTCATCTTTAAGTTGCTGCAACAGATGTTGTGATTGTAACATTACATAAATTACATATTATAGTAATTTTGTTATATTAAAATCTGAAACAGCTGTTTTCTATTTACAATTACATTTTTCTATTTGAAAGCTGAAATTTCAGCATGCATTGTTTTAGTCTTTAGTACGATATCCTGATAATTCAGAAATCATTCTAATATGCTGACTTAATGCTTTTGTGGAAAACATAATCTTTTTCAAGATTCTTTGATGAATAGAAAGGTTTAAATATATATATTTTTGTAACATTCTAAATGTATTTGTTTTCCTTTTGATGACTTTAATGCATTCTTGCTGAATAAAAGTTTTAAATTCTTAAAAAATGAAAAAGGTAAGGTTGAACAGTAGTGTATACATTCTAAAGGATTATATAAATCTAAAATGCAAATTCAGATTTTGGGCATTTCTCCACAAATTATTCACTAGTGTCTTCTAATTTAAAATGAGATGACATAAACATGTAGACACTGACATTTTCTACAGATATCAATCTATAAAGGAACCATCAAGCTAGCAGTCGAAGGTGAATTTTTACCAAACCCCCTCTACAGATCCCCTATTGTACTTTGCTAAATCACGGCTCAAAATGGTTGAAAGCGAGACAAACAATGAGACTCTAGGTCTTCCTTTCACAAAATAGCTTCCAGCAATCATTTTCCACATTGATTTTCCTCGCTGCAGCTTCGTTTGGGCAATTTGAGTCCTCTATTATTAATGTGGCTGACAGGCCTCTCTGTAAGGCCGGGCATCCCGTATCCTGCCACTCACGAAGACCATTTGATTCAGGAAATGAGCTTGCAGCTCCATGCTATTATAACAAAGCTAGTGAGGACAGTAAAGCGAGACAACATTCAAAAGCTTTGGATTACATCCTTGGCTGTTAAAGGAAAAGAATGGACAGTTCAGTGACCTCCCCCTCCCATCTCTCCCGTGGCATTGACTGCACCGAGGTAGAGATGAGTCAATCACAGAACCATTAAATATTGAGGCAGTGTATACACGAGCGTTATAATGAACAGCTGGATGAATAGGCAAGTGCCTGGACACACACACACACAGTGTTTTGGCTGCAGGCTGTGTCTGGGTGAAGTATTTTTTCCCTTAGGCTCAGTGGTTGCCCAGGTCCCTAATGGCCTTATACACAGGGATCTCTGCTCTGCATCCTGTGGCTCCTGCAGCCGCAGCGGCAGTGAGAAATGGCTGCAATATCCCAGTCGCCACAGCAAAGTCTGTCAGCAGTAACAGCACCACCTTAACAGATCTCTCGCTGTTCTTCTACCTCTCTTCTTCCCTGCTTTCAATTTAGTTAAATCCCTGACAATCTAAATCCATTTGGGAAGACAAATTAGCTCCATTCCCCAAATGAAGTATCAGGCATGGGTCATGTAAAACATACAGACACGTATTCACGTTGCGAGCGGTGGAGGATTAAAGCGCCACCATGAGAAATATATACTCCTGCGAATGGCCGCAGCACATTTGCGATTTCACTGAATCAGCAAAGTGACTACCTGGACTCACCAGCTTACCGAGTTTTGAAAGTTTTGACAAGTTTTGCAGTTTTGTTGTAAAAGGATTAGACACCAAAAATTATTCTGTCACCTTTATGTAATTTCAAACCTGTATTTTCTTTCTTTTTAAAACAAGCATTGGTCCCCCAATGTCTTTTATTGACTTTTTTACAATTTTTATTTTGTACTAGGCAAGGCCAATAATACATTTGATACTGAGCTGAAGCAAAACTTCGGTTTTGAGGAATACGAGGTATGATGCACATCCTAAAAGAAGGAGAAAAATATATAATTTACAGAGAAGACACCTTTTGGTGTGCCCTTGTTACATTAGAAAGAGGCTTGCTCTGTTTCAGCACAGGCTGCACAGCAAAGTTGCTCTTTTGACATCTGGTCCATTTGCTCTTCTCAGTTCGCTGAGTGCTTTCTCTGTGAGGTATTATGGTTTTTGGCACATGCTGTGGATGCCAGCCTGTTCTCTTCTCGCTCTCTTCCTCTGATTCTCACTCAAATTATGGTATGAATGCACGTATGTACATCTGAAGACAGAATGAACGGAAAAGAAATCAGAATCAAGGCTGTTTTTGCCAGGCTTGGCACAGGCACGATTTGTATAATTGCTTTTGACAAAAATGCTTTGCCTATCAAATATCATTCTTCATTAAATTGCCTAGGATTCAATAAGCTGTCATATTTCCATATTTCCAATTTGACAGGTTGTTCTTGTGGTGGGAATCTAAATGTATTCCGAAGCTCGCTCTCCACTCGAGCGCGGCGTGCTTCACACTTATCACAAGGAGCAAAGAGGAGAGAGAACTCATTTCTACCCAGTGTAAAGAGCTCCAATTCATTAACATAACACCATAACAGTCATGAATATGGATTATTGGAAATCTTATGAAAGAAAACAGCCTTACTTATCCAATCATTTTAAAAAGCATTAATTGGAGATACAGATTCTAAGAAAGAAAGACTTAATTAAAAACCAATTAGAACCTAGACGGACCAATGCAGCCAGAACATGTTATACCTTTCAGCAATCACCTTTTAATCAATTAGCAAAAGCATTATGAAATAGGATTAATGAAGATTGCTCTGCACTACATTGTTTGCAAATACAGGAAGAACAGAGCAAAAGATGCAACATTATTTGTATCCGTCACCCATTTACCTGCCTAGATCAGCGTAACGTCAAATATTGAAGACCCAAAAGTGCTTTTCATTTGAATATGACTAGATATACTTTGAATAGCACTGCCTTCCACAGCCAGCCAAGCAACTACTCCTCCAGCACTGCTAGGCAACCGTTCTCCGTGTGATGCTAGTCTTCTCTTCGGTCCCAAGGGGAACATCAGCTACTGTTTAAGACCTTTTCTAGTAACCACGACAACTCCTCTAACATAAAATCTTTTGTTTTACATCATTCAAGTATCATACAGCTCTGTAATAGCTTCAACACAACCCACACCAAAAGCACTCTTTGCATCTTCCCACTACTGTGAATGTTCCCACCCAAATTAAAAAGGGATCTAAGAAACCAAAACAAGCTAATGGATGAATATTGAATAGATCTTAGTGCACAAGGATGTAGGGCAGAATCAATATGCCTTGAATTGCAAGAAAAGAGCAAACAACATACATTTAAATCATTTACAAGGATTGAATATGCATATATAGAGGTGTATAATATCCTTCCAGCAGGAGAGAGCAGTTGTGAAGGGTAAAGTGAAAGGGTACAAGCATCTATCTCTAGCTGGTAAATGTAAAGCTCAAGGCGGTGGTGTAGTGCAGGGTATATGCAGGTATGTATACCATTTCTTTATCAATCAGCATTGCATATACCCACTTGTAAATAGCCTCTGATGCGTGTCATTCTGCAGGACCGAGGCACCTGATCCGTCCCCCACCCCAGTCAGAGAGGATGGCAACAGCAGCATCCTCATCCTCATGTTTCCATACAAATTTTGAAATGAACATGTGGAAAACCGGAATATCACATAAAATATTTGCAAATAAGCACCATTTCCTTCTAACGAGTCCAAAAGAAACAAAACAATAAATGCGTTCATTGCTTTTGGAAGTGGATGACTGCTGTTTGGGAATGCAGTCGTGTAAGACAGTTCAGGGAGGCAATTATAAAGAGATACAACAGACTGTGGCATTTCAGAATGACCATAACATTTCAGATGCTATGCAACAAAATCGGTCCGATGGTTAGTCAGTTATGCTATTCCATCGCGCCAAGTAATGGAATTTATACGGTAAATGTGTTTCCACCTCCCATTATTCGCATTAACTCTAATTCGCAAGTCAAAAACCACCTCAAGCGTGGATAAAAAACTTTTTTTTTTTTGCAAATTAAAGGAATTTTCCCAAAATTTAGCTATCTGATGTCATAAGAAATTTTTAAATTGCTAAAAAAAAAATGTGTAATGTGATGGAATCGTAGCTAATGACAAAGATGCTGCATGTTCAACTTTGAATAAAGACGTTAATAAAGTTGAGCACTTTTTAATAACATATGTTTATAAATTATGTTATTAACATATGTCAGGGCTAACAATTACTATTTGCCCGTCACTTAAAGTCATGAGACAAACAGTCAGTCACCTATAGGAGTTGGGATGCACAATTCTGGATCAATTGAGAATCAACATTTTTTGTTTGTTTGTGTCAAATGGACATCATGACTCTCCCATTATTCCAAACATACATCTTAACAGAATAACATGACATTTATTAGAGATTTCAACAAAATGTTAATTAATGCAGTCTATTTTTTATTATTATTTATTGCAAAATCTGCACCTCTTCTGTGACTAATATTAATTTCAGTATATTACTCCGTGAAGTCAAGCAGCAGAAGTTAAAGGGATAGTTCACCAAAAAATAAAATGTTTATGTTTATCTGCTTACTCCCAGGGCATCCAAGATGCAGGTGACTTTGTTTCTTCAGTAGAACATGAACAAATATTTTTAACACAAACCTCTGCAGTATTTCAGTCTCATAGTGTAAGTGGATGGGAATCACAGTTTTGAGAGTTAAAAAAAAAAAAACGTACACAAACAAAACCAAATTAAACCCTGCGGCTCATGATGATAAATTGATGTGTAAAGACACAAAACAATCGGTCTGTGCAAGAAACTGAACAGTATTTATATTGTTTGGGGTTTTTTTACCTCTGATTCACACAATTTCTGAAATGTTAAAACTGTCCTGAGCGTGTCCTGGCTCATGATGTATCTTTTTCTTGCTTTGCTGTGTATCGGAGACTTATAAGTACATTATCACCACCAAATGGACCATTGACACTCTATCTACAATCTCAAATCAATGGTCCACTTGAGAGATAGGTGGCAATAATGCACTTATAACTCTGCGATCCGCCGTAAATATCTGCTAGATAAACATCACATTTTCATTTTTGGGTGTACTATCCCTTTAAGTGACAATGTGCAAATGATTTTTTTCATCGTTTTGGGATGAACTGATTATGCAAGACTGGTCTTACATGTCACTGTTTACAACACAGTGCGTTCATCCTTTGTTGCGCCGCTCCGGGGTATAAATTAAGAGTATACACAAAAGCAGGGTGGAAAGATAATTCTGTACTGTATAAGAATAGTTTGGGGACCAATTCTCACTATTAACTAACTATTAGGTACAATTTTTGCCTCAATAAACTCCTAATTTGCTGCTTATTAACAGTTAGCAAGGTAGTTGTTAAATTTAGTTATGGGGTAGGATTAAGGGATCTAAAACATGGTCATGCAGAAGGCATTAATATATACTTTATAAGTACTAATAAACAGCCATAAGTACTAATAAACAACCAGTTAATAGTGAGAATTGGTCCCTAAACTAAAGTGTTCCCAGCACAAATAATGAAAAAATAAATAAATAAATACAAAAAATAAAAATCTTATATTCGACTTTGAATTATACTTCTAGAATTCTATTAGAACTCTACAGTGACAAAGAAAAATATAAGACTGAACAAAAAGTAAAAAGATAAAGTGATACAGTTAACTTGTATAAATTGAATAATAATAATAATAATACTTTAATTGTTTTACAAAAAAATACTGATAAATATAATAACATTTTAATCAGTCAAAAGTTTGGAATAATTATGTTTTTGTTTTTCTGCTGCACTGATGAAAAATAAAATAGTCATTGACATTGTGAAATATTACATATTTGAAAGAATAGTTTTCTATTTTAAAATGTAATTTATTCCTGTGATGGCAAAGCTGAATTTTCATATACATACACTAGCTTCACTGCACACAGCTATCTCACATTTCATCATCAAATCCTGCTCCGAGACATTCAGAGGGTAAAATAAAAAGGCAGAAATGAGTTTCTAAGCAACAACTTACATGTAAAGTACTCCCATTTCCCCTCAATCAAAGATACATGATCATACCACTCACACCAACTGTTCGTAAACAAAAAACACTCCTCAAATAATGCACTGTAAGATGACATGAAAAAATCTGTTCTTCTCCACTGTCCTTCACAGAATGCTTGTTATATTTAATTAAAGTGGTTATATGATACTTTTTTAACGATCATTATTTTGTGTTTTTGGTGTAACATAATATAATGACATGCTTTAATTAAAAAAACACATAATTTTTAAAATACTGTATATTATTGTAGGTCCTCTATACTCCAATTCTCTCAAACGTGTCATTTTATACAAAGTCCCTCCTTCAGACAAGCGCAGTAAGCTCTGATTTATGGAGCCAAAAGAGTATCAATAAAGATAAATGCACATACTACATTCACATATGCACACATAGGATTCATACATGCACACACATAATTCATAAAAATACACACAGGATACACAAATGCACACAACATTCACAAATGCAAACACAAAATTTAAAAAGCACAGAAGATTCACAAATGCTTACAAAATTCAGAAATGCACACACAATTCAGAAATGCAAACAACATTTACAAATGCACTCAAGATTCACAAATGCACAGGACAAGATTCAGAAATGTATTTCTGATGCACAAACACATATATCTTGATTTACAAACTGCTTGCGTTCTGTGAACTTCACTGCATTTGTGTGTGAATTTTGAGACTCCTCTGACTTGGCTCTACACACAAATGCCTTTTTTTTAACAGGGAATGATCTGCAACCAATCAGATATCTCCCTTGTTTGAGCCAATCACAAGAATGCACCCCATGTGGGGGATTGTTTACTTATAAGCCAATCAGCGAACAACTCACTTTCCTCAATCAGCGAACGACTCACATTCCTCAGCTAACGATTCACTTTCCTCACGCAGCGAACAACTCACTTTCCTTAGCGAACGACTCACTTACCTCACGCAGCCGGCGACTCACTTTGCGCAGCCGGACACCCACTTTGCGCAGCAGGAGACTCACTTTCCACATCCGGAGAGTCACTTTCCTCTCGCAGCGAACAACTCACTTTCCTCATGCAGCGAACGACTCACTTTCTTTAGCGAACGACTCACTTACCTCACGCAGCCGGCGACTCACTTTGCGCAGCCGCACACCCACTTTGCGCAGCAGGAGACTCACTTTCCGCAGCCGGATAGTCACTTTCCTCTCGCAGCGAACGACTCACTTTCCTCACGCAGCGAACGACTCACTTTCCTCACGAGTCACGCAGTGAGCGACTCACTTTCCTCAGCGAACGATTCACTTTCCTCACCCAGCCAAGTTGAGCAAACGATTCCCTTTCCTCAGACAGCCGGACACCCACTTTTCGCAGCCGGAGAGTCACTTTCCTCTCGCAGCGGACCACTGACTCTCTCTTCATGTAGGGACCGAATATTATAATTAAAGTGACTTCTATATTGCATCCAAAAGAATATTTAGATATATGTAAAATATTAAAAAGGTGTAATTTTTTTTTTTTTTACTTTCATTAAAATGTTTCAATAAAATGAAATAATTGCCTATTGCAAATTTATGAATCCATGGTTAACTTTTTTTCTGCAGTCACAGTCTGGGCTATATGTATTGAGACATTTTTAAATTTATATTTTATAAAAATAAAAATAAAAAATAAACCTGAATTGTAATCTAAACATCTGTATTTCCATACAATTTCATAAATAAGTAGGCTATAATATGCCACACCACAGGCATATCACGCTGTGTGAACGGGTTCATGTGATTGGCTTATAAGTAAACAACCACGTGGAGTGCGTTCTTGTGAATGGCTAAAAGAAGGGAGACATCTGATTGGTTGCTGATCATTTCATGCATTTGTGTGTCAAGGCAAGTCAGAGGAGTCTCAAAATTCACACACAAATGCAGTGAAGTTCACAGACCGCAAGCAGTTTGTAAATCAAGATATATGTGTGTGTGCATCAGAAATACATTTCTGAATCTTGTTCTGTACATTTGTGAATCTTGAGTGCATTTGTTAATGTTGTTTGCATTTCTGAATTGTGTGTGTATTTCTGAATTTGTGTGCATTTCTGAATTTTGTATGCATTTGTGAATCTTCTGTGCTTTTTAAATTTTGTGTGTGCATTTGTAAATTTTGTGCACATTTGTGTATCCTGTGTGTGTATTTGTGAATTATGTGTGTGCATGTATGAATCCTGTGTGTGCATATGTGAATGTAGTGTGTGCATTTATCTTTATTGAGACTCTTTTGGCTCCATACTGATTGGCCAGCTGACCCAGTGCATCGTGATTGGCTGAACACCGCAAGCACTCATCAGAAATGTAACGCGCCTTTTCATAAACGCAAGCTTCATATTTCAAAATAAATGTAAAGACAGTTAATAATTTCTTTAGGTTTACCATCAGTTACCAACAGTCACGTGACAGACAGTGATGAAGTTCATATGTGTTTGCAGTATACAAGACATGGACGGTTAAGACAGCTGGCTTCACTGTGTGACCGTCACTCTCTCTCTCTCTCTCTCTCACACACACACACACACCCACGATGTGCAAAATTTGGCATTTGAATATTCAATGGCAAATATTTAAACTAATAACAACATACTTCCAGTAGCTGATTTGAAGCACCATATTGTCGTGCAAAGTCAGAATGACCTCCTCTCCTAGTTCACGAAATGGTCGCCCATAAAATGCGTTGCTGTTTTGTTGTAAGTAATCTTAAAAAAGGGGACAAATAAAGTGCTTTTGCTTTTGCATAGAAACACACAGCATCTCCTTGACATGGCTGCTTTAACACAAACTGCAGTTACTGAAACCATGCCTTCTTTCTTTGCGTGAACATGTGGGCAGCATTATGCAAATATTTCCACATAGTGATATAGACATGTGGCTGCGTGTTTGAATGAGCCATTTTGAATTTGATAAACAATGTCTCTTTGGATTTGAGACTTTAGTCTTTGCAACTTTACAGAACTTCATTATGCACCAAGAGGTTGTAACACTCCACTGACCCCTTCAAAACATACTTCAAAAATGAGAATCACTACTTCAAAGTCTTTTAAGAACTAATTCTAAAAAGTTTGTTGCTCAAGGAAAATTACCACCTAAACCAGCCCATGAAGTCATTTAAACAGCACACTTTTTCCATTTCCAGTCTTAAATCAGGATTCTGTTTTTGTGTTTCCTGTTCTTTTACATTTGCATCCGTCTTTGGCATGATTTATGGCCTAATGATCTCTGGCCCAGTTTCTCCAAAACAGAATGAGCACAAATTATCCCCATCCAAGACGTCACATCCCCAGCCAGGGCTGATTTACTGCCCCACTCTCCACACGAGACAAATGATCAGCCCCAGAGCCACTGTGGCAGTGAGCCCATCTTGTGTTTGCTATTAAAAATGTGATGGGCCATACTTTTAGATTGAGACAGCCAATCCAAGAGGTCTCTCTGTTAAGTCAACTTAAATGAATTGGCCAGGCAGCGAGTGAAGATCACAGGAAAACAGCCTTCTATCTTTATAAAATTTAACTAGCAGAGTTTGCTACTTCAGTCAACTTTATCACTATATTCAATTTTGATCATGCCACCACTGTTTGATTTTCATGACATGTCTGTGCTTCCAGAACTGACAGTTCAGCTAGAAATGCTAATTCATTCATCATTTACTCGCCCTCTTGTTGTTCCAAACCAGTATGACTGCCTTTCTTCTGTGCGGTTCAAAAGAAACATTGGTCCCAATTGACTTTCATTGTATGAACAAATAAACCCCCAAAAGGCATTGTTCAAAATATTTTTTGTTTTACACAGAAGAAAGCAATAAATTAGTGTTTTTGCCATACGATAAAAGTCAGTGAGGTCCAGGGTTGTTTCATATATTCATATAAAATCATATATAGGTTTGAAGTGGCATGAAAATGATGACAGAATTATAATTTTTGGGTGAACCTTTCCTTTAAGAGATTCTGGTCACAACCATTCATTGACTGAAGTGGTCAGCAGGACGTGAGAAAACCACCTCAACATCCCTTCCTGAGCAATGGCTTGGGAGGTTTTAATGAAAAGAGGTTTCAGTTTTAATAAGGGCGTAACTACAGCCAGTCCATGGCTCAAATCAATAATTATACCCTGATAAAAAATTTGCAGTCCACACTCATTGAAACTCCCCAGCCTGTGTCAAAAATATAAATAGCAACCTATTTTTAGAGTTGACATATAGAGTGGCAAACATTATGCCATTACAAGATAATTAGTAAAATAATTAAGCAAACAGAAGGAGTATCAGCGAGGGCAAGACACACAACACTTCCGTGTGAAATATGTCACTGTGGTTTGTTATTAAGATACACACAATGTCAATCACAACCCATCGTTATATCAGAGATGTAATTGCGTTGTTGAGTAAATTATACACTCATTAGAAATGTCACGCAGATACCCTTATTATATTCAGCTGGCTGTGCGGTTCGCCGGATATCAGTAAAGCCCCAGTCGTGTCGTGTGAATAAATATGTACATTAATGTAGAGAGACACTGATGACCTCATAAATGTCAAACGATGAGAGTCATGATCTCTCAGTATCTACTATTAAACAATTACTCTGCCCACTTTGGGACTGTGGGCCGGAGATTAATGAGTACCCGCACACCCCCAGGGAGGCCGACTGGTGCTGGCCGCCACAGATTTGGCAGGTCAAGAGGAATGGGGAAATGGCAGAGCTCATTGTCCTGCGGGGGTGCTCCCCATCCCTTCAGTGTGAGAAATTTTAAATTCATCAAAGTGGGCTGAACGGAAGGAGTTAAATATATATTTTCCCTTCTGAGGCCTTTACGCATTCATGTGTTCTGTTAATTAAGGTATTACAATTACTTCAAGAGTACGGCTTGAATTTGCACTTGAATCTGCAATGGGGGAAAACAGCCCTGTTTATGGTTTCATTAAAATACCTGTCAATCAGGTAAAATGTCTGTTCATCTTTTTGCATTGCAAACCTTTAAGGGGCAACTAGCTGCAGGGATCCGACTGGTTATTTTTATTTTTTTCTTACCTGAATCTGAAGTTCACATATGGCACTTAAAGTAGTGACTATGAATACATAAGCTTTACGACTAATGAGATGTGAGTCACACAATCCACATCTATCTTCACAATCCACCGACTGTGAAGAGGAAAATGCTTAGCAGCCTTTCTCATGCATATTTGCTGCTTTTCAATACACAAGCTGTCATCATGCATCACTTCAGAGCTTAAAAAAAAAACTTTGTGTGCACGCGTGTGTGTATTTAAGGTTCATTTCCAAATGCACATGTTTGTATGTTTAATCGCTTTTAAAGGTCACGCTGGCTACAGTGCTTTATTGTGGGAGCTCTATCAGAAATTATAATACAGATAAGCGTCCTGTTTATTCCTGGCATCAACTTGCTGAACCAACAATAAATCACGATATCACATCTGCTACCAAGGTATAAAAGAATAAATAAAGTAAAAATAATCTCTTGACAATTTGGCTGCTAGCAAACGATGCTCTATGAAGATAAGTGGCACAACAGGGAGTGAGATACTGCCAGCTCTACTCATGGGAGATTTATGCTAATCTTAAATAACCAAGGTCAGACGTATTCCCGCTGAAAATGAAACGGTTGTGCAAACTCAGCTTAGGGCCCCAACCCCTCCGCCTCAGGGACTGTGACTCGTCTGCCCAGAATATAGTTTTCCATCACCTCAGTCACTCAGGCTGTCGATTCAATGTCTGATCTCCATCTAGCTCACCTGGGTAGCTTGTGTGTCCATTGTGTATTGATTTGTGTTGCCAATGATTTCTCTTTTTGTTTTCTTTCACTCTTTTTTCCGGGTTTCGTTTTTAAAAGGTTGTCACGACTTCCTGCTTCTATGTATAATGCAAAGCTCAAAAACAGCTGCAGGATCCAAAAAATCTACGTATAATACCTGGAGAAAACTAACCATTCATCTCAATCTGGTGTCGTCTAGATTTTAGCTGTATTTGGTATGGCTGCACAAAATTTTTAGCTCCCTTTCAATTTATGAGAGTAAATCTTAATTCAATTGTCCATGCCCCAAAGGAAACTGAATTGGAATTTGAATTGAAATAATAGGAAGAGAAATGTACTGAATCTATAAAACTTCAACTTTTAAGGTATTTTAAACCTTTATAAAAACTTTCAAACAAGCCTTTGAATCAACTGAATTAGATTTTACTTAACTTTAATTCTACTTCCTGACATTCAGATTTATTAAAGGGGTCATATGATGCGATTTCAAGTTTTCCTTTCTCTTTAGAGTATTACAAGCTGTTCGCGAATAGATAAGATCCCTAAAGTTGCAAAGACTAAAGTCTCAAACCCAAAGATATATTCTTTATAAAAGTTAATACCTTTTATAAAAGGTGTTTAAATACACCTCAACACGTGTACATCACTGTGTAGACAGGTTTGCGTAACACCACCCAAATGTTCAGGCAAAGAAAGAAGGTTGTAACTTTGACGCCACGTCAACATATATATATATATATATATATATATATATAATATGGTTCTCTGCTAATTATTAATTATATTGCATTATTATTCTGTCACACTTCAGTCCATGGACAGTTCATCCCATTCAGCAATTTCCTTTTAATATTGTATTTGAACAATGCTCCCTATACCCCCATTGCCAAGTACTGTCATTCTGCTTTATCAAAGTGATCTTTACTGTCCATGTTTTCACCCTGCCCTTGTATCGACCTCTTTTGCCTGACTTTTGGATTGTTCCCAGCTTAATTACTGATTTGGATTTATTTGCAGATTGTCTGCTCTGCTGTGTTTAGAACTTAGCCAGGATTTTGAGCATGTAATTCCGCCTGCCGTTTTGGATTGTTTGACATTGCTTTTTTATAAAAAACGTCATGAACACCATTCAGCTCCTGCCAAATCTACATATAGATATACATTTAAAAAATATATTACCCCCATAATTAAGTTCTATATACTTTTATGCAAAAAAGAAAAAAATCCTAATGAAACACTTGATTATACTGTAGTTAAACCACTTCTATTATGGCTTGTAGCTTGCAAAGCATCAATTTCTATCTTCCCCAACACTGCACACAAATCAAGATTGCCAATCACTATCAAAAACCAGTGACAGACTTCAACTAATTAAATGTTTACAGGCCAATATCCTAAATATCGTCCAAAAGGTTATATCAGCTATCAACTCACCACAGCACGCATGTGAACGTGCAGTGCAGTGGTTGAGGATAGAACCCACCTACCAATGCTGGTAATGACATTCTGGCAGGCACACCACAACAATGAGTCCAAGCACTATCACACCTTGAGGGTTTTTCAAAATAGCTTGACCTGATGGAAAAATACTGCCAGCGAGCATTGCTTCAGCAAATTAGGCTCAGCATGTTCCTCTCCTTCAACAAGATAACAGTGTTGCATCAAATCCAAAGGAGAGAAAGACTGAGCCTATCTATTCCTCCCTCTCATTACATAGTCTTTTTTGCCCTATTTTGCCTCACTGATTGCAATATAACACTTTGCAGTGTAACACGTATGGCAATAAAATCTGGTAATATCACACTGTTGTCATTGACGAGGGTCATTTAGGTCTTAATGTAATGCTTGAAATAAATATGCTATTAAATATAATTATATTCCTAATTATGTATAATAATCTAATGTTGCTAGCTATTACTTGACAATGGCATGGCTCACAGCAAATATAAATTTCACTGTTAAAAAAATATTGTATGATATTGTTTCTCCCTGGAAGAGAGATAATTTTTTTTCTATGCCACTTTAATTTGCATAAAGAGATAAACAAGTTAGAAAACTAACATAATTAGAAAAAATATATATAATTTATTGCACCACATAAATTAAAAAACATCTACATAATATTGTGGCTTGATTCTCTAAATATCAATGTGAATATTATATTCCTTGATTTCAGTACACTGCGTCCACACTTGCAAATTGGGGCCAATGATGTCAGCGTTCAGTTAAAATCCATTTGGAAGAGGTGGATAATACATTTTGAATCGGTCTGGCACAGTGGCATTTAAGATTAAAGTGTCTCTCAGCAGCTAGACTGACCTATCAAGAAATCCTTTCGCCTTTCCCAAAGATAAACCCCCCCATCCCCAAAATGCATGAATGACATCTGCTGATTACTTTTTGATTTCATTACAGGAATTGAATGAGAAAATCATCTTATTAACAATGATCGGCTCTACATAAATGGCGACGGTGAACTCATCGCAGTCCCCTGACTGTCTCAGCATTCAGCACCTTTAGCCCAGACACAATCCTAAAATGTCTGCTGCGCTGATGGGGTTAGCCATGCCTCTGAACCCTATGAAATGAGCTGTCCTCCATTACAGACTGCTCCAATTGAATAAATGTTGGGATATAACCACCGCCATAAATCGGTTGTATTATCTGCTGAAAACACTGTCAAACTGTAGGTGTAGGATGGATACGGATAAAGTGGAACACTTGGGTTTAATCACATACTCTATCATTTTGTGGAAAAACAAATAAATAAAAAATTCAGGAACAATGTACAGTAAGGTTCAATTTGATAACATTAGTTGATGCAATATATATACTAGCAACAAGCGTTTTTTTTTTTTTTTTAAACAGCATTTATTAATTAATTTATACATATTTTTCATGCATGCTTGTTTCAGAATACCTCAGCTAAAATTTCTACACAGCGCTCTGGAATTCTTGACTCTCATTGGTCAATCACTGCATTCAGCAGTTAGTTTTAGTTTACCAATAGTCACCGCTATCCATGATAACAATAATGTATATCAGACACTCATCTGCTAACTGCATTAAGTCCATGTTCTGTGTAGGCTGATATTTTACATGAATGGAGAACATCATTACATCTAACATCTACTCACCAATGTGCGTCCATTTTTATGGTCCTGTCATTCATCCACATTCATTTGTATTTCAAAGATAGTTTGGCTAAACTGGACCAATTGTTTTGTCCGTCATAATGGACTTTTTTATTTTATTTTTTATCTGGAATCTTTAAGATTACCTACAGTAAAATAGTGAGGTATTGATGAAGCCATATGGATCACATTTGAAAACCAACACCAATGATGATTTGCAATAAAGTGTCTCCCTTTACCTGCATTATCTGCTACACAAGTCTTGTTTTCAGTCTGAAGTGGTTTGAAAAGATTTGAGTGCATCAGAAATGTTCGAGAAAGAATGAGCCCCTCCAAAAAAACTTGTCTAGTAATCTGCAAAGGAAATACCTACAAACAAAACTCTCCTATTACACAAAAATACAACATTAGGCCACTTGACATTGACGTTTAATGCCCCCCCCTTCCCCCTCCCATTTATTTATATATTTTAAGTGAAATATCATCCAAAATGATTCCAATTGAAAGTGTATGTTTGATTGAAATGTGCACCCAATTTGAGATAAGGTCTAGCATAGGACTGGTGTCTTTAAGATATGAAGACTGGGAGTCTGGAGGCAGTATTAAATCCATAAATAACACAACATACACTTCCTCCAGAAAAAAAGGAGTTTTCTTTCTTTCTTTGCTTTTTTATACTTCAAGCTACACAACATCAGTTCCAACTGGCAGCATGCCTGAAACACTGCCTCTCTTCCTCATAAAAAAGTATTTGAAGTTTTGTGTCAAACAGCACTGAATGAGAACAGAGTAAGGTGATGGGATTTGTGATGGCTGAGCGGCTGTTAGATTGCAGAAAGTGCTTATAACCAAAATGTGTGACCTTGTGTGACTTATGCTACAATTAAGATAAAGAGTTGGTGAGTTCGTACTTTTCGTATTTGTTTTTAGCCTGTACACAAAGTTTCGCATGAAGCCAGAGTACAGAGTAGATTACCATCTTTTAATCTTTAATCACCAGTGTCTGTGAGGTAGCGATATTGATTTATTTCTAAATATTGACATTGTGGTTAAGCTAGCAGGATAGTCATTTTTCTTTTTCCAGAACAGAAACCCGGTGGTGTTTTCCACCAGTGCAGACTTACATTATTTTCTCTGCGTTTCATTTAATACATCGCAGTGTATGAATGAATGCGACAGTTGCAAGTCAGCAAAGGTACAGTGGTAGTAATTTAAGAGGCCGTTCCACTTTTGTAATTACATTAACGAGGCATCCGATGTGCAACGGCAGGCATAATGGGATTTTAAATACGTATTGATCAACACGTCACAGCAGGCTTTCTTCTTTCTATCACACTCATCTGTGACAATGACACATGTGAGTGATGGTGTCTGAGGCACATTTCTCTGCAATGAAGAAACGACTGTAAGCTGCCAGCACAGCATTTTTCTAGATTATAGCAAAAGCTAAAAATGCTAAATGGAACAAGCTGTCTGGATGATTTCACTCGCAACCGACATGAGAGCCAATGCACAAAGACCTTTCACGAATAGAACAAATTTGATACATCTACCACAACATTGCTCATTTAAACAGGTGCAGATTACAATTCAAAGGATTTACCATAAATATCCAAGCTGCTGGTATTCTTTATGCTGCCATGTCAATTAGACTTAAAGAATTCTAATTTGGAGTCTGCGGGCTTTACAACGCCTGCAGCAGCGATTCAGCTTCACAGGCTCTCTCCATGTGAAATGACAGCAATTAGACCCACCGGCGTTCTGCGCACAACCCGTATTACCGCACATCTTTTGTCTTTCCCAAAGCAAATCAGCATAAGAGCAACGGTAATACAGCTGCAAAGAGCAGACAAGCCCAATCTCAAAGACCCACTCTTCATCTATGTTGTTTGCCACTTATTTAAATCAGATATTTGCACTTGTCTTCGAACCGGCTAATGTCAAGTAAAAATTGGTTGGAAGCACACATATAACATAAACAAATGTCTGTGAGGGCTTAGAGTTCATTAATGCCGAATGTAAGGACACTGCTCAAAGAACTCCTGATCTTCAAGGTCTCGAAACATATGACATAGATAGTATCATATTATGTCATATGAATTACAAAGACAGAAAACGTAGGTAATAGAAGAGGATACATGTACAGTTTACATTTAACAACGTAACTTTTGCAATTCAATCAAATCAAATAAATTATTAGTTATTCAACATTAGGTTTTTTAAATGATCAAGCTTTTTTCCTTGGGTTTTTTTTAACTAATTTGTTCTTCAGTCTGCTGTAAGAACTTTGCATATAGACTGTTTTTGTAACATTCCAAATCTTGCAGGGCTCTTTTTGAAAACCAGACCAAGCTTTCATTATAAATGCTAAGATGACAAGCATGTGAAATCGCATGGTGATAAATGCGCTTTCCATATTTTTCCCTTAAGAACTTTATCTCACGTTTAAACACACATTTAGGAGAAACAGAATCGCTAATACTAAAACCTTTTTCATATCTTCAGCTATCATATTTGGTCATAGCTTAATTCAAATTTAAAACTGCAACTTAAAATGTTTACTCTGTTATTTAGTTTTGGCACTCAATTACCATGTATAAGAAAGTAATAAGAATAGATATTTTATATGTTTATATTTACTGACTTTTACAATAAATTTCAGACATGTTGGTAATTTATAGAGCTCAACTGAACATCCCAATATTAAGATTGTGATGAAACCGAAGTTTTCCTGAATCTCTGAATGTATTATGTGCTGCCATGTAATTAATTATGCTGCAGTTATTGGTAAATTGGTGTTGTAATTGTTTTAAATTTAACTGCAGGACTTCACTGAACCACAAAACCAAATGTGTGCAGTTAGGAAGATGCTATGAGAATGGTGAACAGAATATAAATGAACAAGAGATGCAAATTTCACTTCATTTCCTTACTCTATAACAAATGTGGTCCTTACACAAACATATATCCACAGAAAAGGAACACAATGCGAAATTCATTTGATAATGCCAGTGTGACCCTGCTGGCAAGGTCAGCCGCCACACGCACCATTTCATTCAATTTTATAGAAAGATGAAAATCAATTTTCTATGAGAAAATGGAATGAGAGAAAATATAAATGCCTCTGAAAATGTATTCAAATGTGCTAAGAGAAGCCTGAAGCCCCCACAACTCCTGTGGGCATTAGCCCATTCAGGATAGTGAGATGGCCTGGGTGGCAGTGCCTTACAGAGCACAATCAAAGAGACCCGCCAAAGACAGAGAGCACACCTACCTGATCCGCTTATCCGGGATCCCTCATATTTCAAACCAAGGTGAATAACCCCATCAGTCTATGTGTGTTTAAAGTTCAGTGGATAAACCAGCATGCAGTGATCTGTTAGCCGAGTGCAGGATTGTGAGTACTTGCAGTTGTGATAGTGCCAGGTGCTGTCCACTTACCTTAGCTGGATCTCATCGGGCTCTTCAAAAGTTGTAATATAATATCAAAGAGCAGTAAAGTGCTACTACATTAATATGCATTGGTGCGTATAGACTGTATGGAATGTTCTAAATGAGACTAATGCCTGCAGAATATGAAAATCCGAATATTACCTCTTACCTGATTGTTTTTTTTGTTTTTTTTGATGATCTGACAACACATGTATTTATATTGAATGCTTTTCAATGTGCCCTTTGTGTAGTCAATATTTCATGCAGATTTTTTATATGTATAAATAATGGCGATAAACCTCTCTATCTATAGAGACCTTTGTTCTATCCATATAGAGATCGATCTATAATTTTATTATTTTTTTGTTATACTGTAGATTATGACAAATGGTTAATTGCCTTAATTAATTATTAAAAATTAATCAATTTTATGTTGCCAATAATAATCCATCTACATTTTCTGTGCATTGATTTTCTAGACAACTGAATTTTACTAGCAGACTCATTAAAATCCTACATTGCATTCATTGACAAACTGCACAATGACGCATTCCCATTTTCATGACATCTCACCTACCTTCCAGTCTCTCGTCATATTTATAGGGATTGACACAGAAAAATCAGTGTGACTTCAGTACCACAAACACACGAATAAACAGATGAATGTGTAAAGCCACAGGTACAGGGATATACATGAAGAGCTTAAAGAGCTCAAGTTAAACTACATCATTACATAGTATGAAAGAAGCATTATATACCTTTTCTTTTCCCTATGATATTGATATAATGGTTCCATGAAGAGAAAGTCCAGAGAGATACAGGAAAATACAAAGGAGAGGAAAGAGGCAACAGTCAGAATCATGGCCGCGTGTTAGATTCAGAGACAGAAAAATGAAAGGTTACGTTCAGAAGAGACTCCATGCATTGCAGACAAAAAGAGAAAGGGCAGGCAAGAGGAGATGGAAGCTTCCTATCGTGATACATGCCAGAACACGACGATGAGAGAGATGAGGGAGAATGCATGAATATCGAACAGACAGCTAATGCTTTCCAGTTTTGGAGCTCGAGAATACAGACTAGAACATTTACAAAGAGTGAACAAACCCCTGAGAGAAGTCCCTGTAACTCACATCATCCACTGGGTTGAAAGTATTTTTCCCCCTCTATATGAAAATGAAGTTGGCAAGCAGCAATGGAATTTTGGGGCTGTTGAGAGAATGACGGAGAAAAAAAAAAAACTAAAGCGCAAAAGAAGCGGCATGATGGGTTGAAGGGAAGTTAAAACCAAAAGACAGAGAGAGAGAAAGAGAGAGAGCGAAGGAGAGACAGAGGAGAGGGTGGGGAAATAATGGAAAAGACCAAACCATCCATTGACTCAGCGCCAAGCCAGAAAGAAAGCAGCCCCAGTAAATCCCTACCAGCAGTGAAGGGAGATGAGGAGGATTCAGCACAAGACAGTGAGAGAGAGAGAGGCTGAGAGATGGAGGAGGGAGTGGCTGATGGAGGCAAAAAGGTGAGTAAGAAATGAAACCCATACCTTGGTCGCCCATCATCAGGTGCGCAAGACCTTAAGGGAAGACAAGAGCACAGTCAGCACAGAGAACGGGATCATGGGAAGGTTTTCTGTCACACTGACACGCGGGCATCGTCTGGACAGAGGATGCCTGCGGTGCGGGATGGGGGGAGGGGAGGGGGTTTGGGGTGGGGTCAAGAGGTGAGGGAGAGAGTGGGTGTGAGGGAACATTCAAAAAGCATTTCCTCAACCCAGCGGTTGCAATGCTTTATTGGTCACACTCGAAAGAGACAAATCTAGATTAGAAAAAAATATATATATCACTTCGCTGTCACCATACATCAAACATGTCGTCCGCCTGGTCAACCTTCCACAGGAAGAAGATGATAAATACACAGATTGGATCTTAGCAAAATGAAGTTAGGTTGCACACAAAAATGTGTAAATTCAATAACAAAATATCTACGTACAGTTTATATTGGGATAAATCAATATTACCCATTTCATCTTTCATAGGATGTCTGTTTAGGTTTCTGTGAGCCACAGCCCAAATATATAGCAATACCTCCAAAAGAATGAATCATTATAAAACTATAAACTGTATTTGGAATTGTTAGTAAGAAACAGGAGAGTTTTTCAGTTGTTTATGGTACTTACCTGTCAAAGACTGCCCAGGTTTTCCATTGCAGTGAACGCTTCATAATGTATGGATGTGAATTTCCATGTACTGTAATTTATTCACTATATAGGTGTTTCAGAAGCTCATATTAGGAGCTACAGTCATGTGTCTGTATCTTTAGATGTAATGTAAATGAGCTTTGCTCCAGCCTCTGGTTTCTTGAACCATGTGCATGGATTGAGTGAAGCATGTGTTTACTGACAACCTCTAATTAAGGAAGCGCTTTCGACTGAAGTTGCATACCTTTTACCTGTGTTGTACACCAGTTCCACTTACTGTTTTTGTACCGAATTCAAATAAATAGGAAATACATAATATTTCTAAAAGAAAGGGTTGAAATATGAAGACAGAGAGAAGTGCATGAGTAGGGACGGGTCGGATGAAAAGAAAATAGAAAAGAAAAATATGTCTACCCACCTCCTACATAGGCCTCTTCTGGAGGGGCGGCCGAGGCGTGAAGAGAAAGAAGGAGACATTGATTAAGAAGCATGCAGACTGGAAGGTGGCCCAGCCTTGAGGATTACCGTGGTTACCATGCGTCTTATCATCCTGTGCCCAGGCCAAACATTCATTACCATGGAAAAATGTGGAGACTAGAGGGTTTATTTGACTTTAAGTGTCCTCTGTCCTCCTCAAGATCTAATCTCATTGTGTCTACAGCACTCTGAAAGAGCGTTGTTCCATGGTGAGATGATGATAACACATTATTAAGTCATTCAAAAGCTGATAAAACACATGGTGAAATTGACTCTTCACAGTATATCAATGACCATGCGCAAACATGCACATCATAATTAACTGGAAGACGGAGAAAAAAATGGTGGGACCCCTAATTTCACAGAAGCTGTTTTACAGAAAGCAAATCATAGAAAAATATGCTGTTTTCCCTAAGGAAAATCTTATTTTATTATTATGACTATTTTTTATTTTTTTGAAGGACTGTTCAAAAAAATTTGCATCCTTTGAATTAATATTTATAATTTTAAATGGCATTCATGGTTGCGTGTGAGGGGAATTTACAGGGGCTATTTGTGAAGCATGCACATGTTTGGAAATAAAAATTCCTGTAGATGATGCAAAATGAACCTACTAAGAGAAAACAACATCATTCAGTGAGGTCAGTAATAAAGAAATGTACAATACCTGAATATGCATATGTCATGTTATTACCCCCTTTACACTGAAATACCATTTTTCTGTTCTAAAACAAAAAGAGTACATTACCTTCATACATGCATTTATTCATCACACCTTTTACTTCTGGTGACACTTTCAGTCCCTGGATCAACTCACCCAAGACTCCCTAAAAATGGACTTGGCTATCTTAAAGTTAAAGCATCCAATCCTACCTCCGTGTCTTGAGGAGGAGAATAATGACCCGGGACTTACCGCAGCCGGTTCCTCCACCCGACCAAACACAAATTGCATGCACCACTACTGCCACGAAAAAAAAAATGCTGATGAATGTATGAACAAAGAAAACAAAGGAGAAAAAAAATAAACATAAAAGAGTGCCATGCCAGAAAATATGACAAAGAAATATTTAGCTGTTAGTGTTGCAGTGATAAATGACAGGTGATTTTCTATCCTCTCTTATCAGCTTATGAAGAGGCTGACAAACCCTACTTGGTTTGACAAATGTGAAAACTCATCCCACTGAAAAAAAAAAAAAAAAAAAAAAAAAACAGCTCGGAGGGATAAAAGTAATGCTACAAAAACAAATCCTAAACAGTTTAATTGGCTTAAACTATCACAAAACACTAACTAGCCATCTACACTGACTCTACAGCAGTTTCAAGGACCCACTCTATTGATTTTGTGCCACATTCTCTCTTACAAAACCTGCTAGACCAAGGGCGAAATATAGATATACAGTATTTGTGTGTGTGGAAGCAGCAGCCATTCTGGAAGAACACCACACACACTCGCACATATACGCTCCGCCTGGTCTTCTCAGAGGCAGGCTGACCGAACAGCGGTTGTATTTACATTTCACTGACTGACAGATCAGGATCATGGAGCCTCTCCTTAGCACTGCAGAGCTCACACGGAGCCAGAGACATGCAGGCTTTCATTGAGCTGACAGCTTCTTTTAAGTGCTGCCCTTGCATACAGCCCTGAATTTGGCAGAGAATAAGAGATAGAAATTGAGGATGACCTACACACACACAAACTCACCCTTACTCCAGCCATGATGTGACGCCCGCACTCATGCAGCCCTTTACAAACCGGACTGCAGCTCCAGATGCTCGTTTAAAGCAGTTTTCAGTAAGTCAGAGCATGTTACTTTCAAGCGCACACGCATGGAACTTGCCCAAAGGGGTCATATGACGAGCGTACGCTCCGCATAGCACAGCGGCAAAGTCACTTAAGATGTAGCTGTCAACAGCGATTTAATAAAACCTCAAAAAACTCTGATAATGACCATCCAGTTGAAACGGGGTGAATGTGCGACACAGGTTCTTCTGCATTTGATATCCTAAAGAAACATCCAAATCCCATTTGACTAAATATAAGTGAGTTTTGCCCATAGTCAAACAGAAACCACTGGAAAATATATTCAAAACAAAAGTACTCATTGTAAAATCTTCTAAATATAGCGCTTTGTCATTGCGCCAGTGATGGGGATTTTAATCCTCTTCACCAAATCTAGTTTAACATTTCCCCCACAGGGAGCAATGTGCAGCAAGTTCCATATTGCAGTCATCTACAGTACAGAGAGATTAGTGAGCTTAGTCCATCTGGAAAGGGTTCATCCGCCACTGATAGGGGAATTCTCAGTATACAGTGTATTTGACACGGGCTCCCCCTCCATTCAAGATTATCAAGTGATGTTGCCAGATCAAGGAAGGTAAAAGTCAGTTGCAAAACATGGGGAGAACCCACAGATATTATAATAGTCCAAATTAATAGTCTTAATCCATTTTGGGTTTTATACATTGTTTGAATTTGCTTCATTTATGTGGCCATTGTAATGTGCTGATTACACAAATGTCTTTTGGCTTAAGGGTCAGTTTACCCAAAATAGAAATTTATTAGCCATTATGTCACCATTTATTCAAACCCATATATATGTATAGGTAGATGCCACATTTGACCTCTCCAGACAAGTCAACACGTCCGCCATCTTTGAACGGTCTATATGTCGTTACTCACAATAACAATCAATTAATTTCAAGATACAACAACATACTGCAGCATCTGATTTTAAAAATCACCTAAATTTAAATTCCATAAGAAACTATAAACCTTCACAGGTAAGAATGTGTTGGTTTACAGGTTTTTAAAACGTTAGCACATTTTAAATGCCTTGTTATCTAATGGCATAATCATCTTGTATTGTGTTAATTAAGCAAAAGCATCTTCTGAAGTCTACTGAAGATACAGATATTCATGTGCATTTAACTACAGTTGTAGTTCAGATGCACCTGTACCTTGCTCTTGAATGTTTATGGACCGGCTTTGACATTCCAATATGGTGGATGGCTTATGTATAGTGGCCCACAGAAACAGCCACTAATAGGGCATCTAGCTATACATATCTATGTTTAAACCTGTACAACTTTTGTGTTCTGTTGAGCACATGTTTCATGTACTTTTCTGTTCTGCGGAACAAAAAGGAAGTTTTTGTCCATACAGTGATTCGTTAGTCAATGGATTTTATACTGGAATGCCTTATAGTGAATTAATCCATTTCCAGTTTTCCACTTTGCAAATATTTGCTTAATTTATGTAGGTATTGCAATGCACAGGTAAATGTATGTTGACGTAAAGAGACAGTTCACCTAAAATTCTGCGAAACACGCAACATATTTTAAACTGTTATTTTCCATACAGTGAAAACCAACGAGGTACAAATGGTTTGGGCCTCTACTGATTTATGCTGCATGGCATGGATAAAAATGGTTTAAAACATTCCATGTTTCACGGAAGAAAGTCGTACAGGTTTGGAATGACATTGGTTAAAGTAAATGGCAACATATATATATATATATATATATATATATATATATATATATATATATATATATATATATATATATATATATATATATATATATATATATATATATATATATATATATATATATATTTATATATATATATATTTTTTTTTTTTTTGCAAACTATCCTTTCAAAGTCTATCTTCTGTCATCTTCAAAACAGGCCCCTGGTGACATGATTAAATAAGTCATTAAAATTAAGATGCTGATGTATCCAATTAAAGCAGGTCCTTTATTTCATTAGCAAGAGGTTAATGGGTGTACACTACACTACACCACCCTAATTAATTTGCATAGATCCAAAGCAGATAAAAAAAAATGCATTTAAAATTTGACTGCATCATTAAACGACAAAGTGCACAGCCAGGGACCGACCGACCCTTACAATGTTAGCTCCACCACAAAAGATAAGAGATGAGGTGAAACAATCTAATCGCTGTTGTAAACAAGCCCTCCAACACAATCCAATTCTCCAACCAAAGTTTCCTAGCACATGAAACCACATGGACGTCAATTGCAGATACCTTACAGCCATCTTTAACCAGGAGACGGAGCACATTATACAGTTAATAGAGCATAAAGATAAGGTATCAATGGCTGCAAGCTGATACAGAGCAGACCCTTTTGGCTTTCCAATTCAGACTTGTAAGAGCATTAACCATAATAACACAAAATAAGGCCCTTTCTCTAACCCCAGCAGGGCAAAAATATCTCATTACCCATAGCACTGTTATTCTTTGCAGTGCGGACTACCTCTCCCGCTGAGAGCCCCACACCTGCTCTGCTAAAGAAGGTTATTACCACAACTGCCTGTCAAGAGAATGACGGAGTGGACGTGTGGAGAGAAAGGACATATTTAATCCACAAACCACCCTTTCCTGCCTGAGATCTACAAACACGTACACATGCTCTCACCACACTGCAATTTTTTTCCATGACGACAGAGATAAAGCAAGCAGCACATATATCTAAATGAAAAAGCTAGTCATTCATTAATGAGTCATTTAATATGCAGCTATCCCTTTCTTTATCCACAAAAAAATTTGAGTCTTAGTGTTTTATTGGCAACGGTGGTCGGTGGTCAGCTGACAGATCACCTCGGTTATCAAGCTGACAACACGAAAAATGACAAAAAGTAGCCTGCTTTCCCCTCAGCAGGAGCTTCATGGGCCAGATTTGCATTAATAACCAAAGCAAGGACAGATTTAGGCTAAGAGGAGTTTAAAACGATGCTGTCATTTTAATGAACACCACGCTGGCTCTATATCTATTTCATTTGAGGAATTAATCCTTTATAATGGCTTTCCTGTCCTGCGCGGTGCCATTTGGAGATTTGTCGTTGCTCTAATAACAGAAACAGAGAAAGACGTAATGAAAGGTCATCTGTACAATTCTGACAGAAAAAGGAAGGATCATAATCTATGGTTCCATGAAGAAATTCTTACATCCATGGAACCGTTCCATTGCAAAACAAATGTTCTTTAAAGTGAAAAAAAGTTATTACGTTATTTAAATATCCTTTGCTTAAAAAAAAGGATATTTTTTAACTAAACGGTTCTCTGCGGAACTCAAACGGTGGTTCTTCATATGGAACCTTTATTTTAAAGAGTGTATATCAGTTAATCTAATAAAATGCATGGTAGATTTTTGAATCGAACTAATCTGATAAACAACACATTTTTGCACTGAACAATAAAATCATCAAAGCAGACTACAGTGGAAAAAAAGAAAGCAGGCAGCGCCAAGCCTAACACTGCTAATCTCAAGAAACGCCAATAATAAACAAATAACACTAATGATCAAGAGCGACACGTCCCGTAGCCTCCACCATCTCCACATATCCTTATGTGTCATCCAAAAGCGTGTGATGGAGGCCACTCAAAGCTGCGTGGGTAGGTCTATTCTGACTCACCCGGCAAAGATGCGCATTTCTACCAGCACAGGGGCTGGAGAGCGGTGCATCTTGATTTTAGGCAGCTGCTGAGCATCTTAGGGCCCTGCCCTTTTGTCATAATCTCATCAAATCCACTAGACGATGCATTTACAGTAGCTGAAAGCCCAGTGAACACTGTACCACAACAAGACTGCTATTCTAGTTTGAACATTTGTCAGTGAAACATACTGTCTCTCTGTTGTGCTTTAGGAGGGCAACATTTACTCAGTGGGTATGTAGTTTCCTTGGAAACATGGTGCCTCTTCGGCTTTCGACCTAACCCAGACTATATCCATCAACATCAAGATCAGTCCAGAGAGACGTTGTAAAAATGAAGAAAAAGATGGAAAGAACATAAAAACAGTGAAATCAGACACCAAGGGATTAAGTCAAACTAGGAAACCAACCAGAACATACATATTCAAAAGGGAACAGACTTTGCATGAAAATCTGAATTCTTGTAATATGCGTTCAACCATCCGTTTTCAAAGGACAGAATTAGAAATGGCCTCCCCCTATTTAGTTACATCATCAGTCGTTTTAATCACTTCTATAATTAAAATAACTCTGTAAGTGCAGTAGAGGAGGTTTTCTTGTAAAGCTGGATTAAAAAATGCTTTGTGATGGTTGCTGAATACTGTATTGAGTATGCCACTATTTTTCCTGTGATGTTGAAATTGTAACTTTGGCTAAGTCATTACAGTGACTCTATGGAACATCTGGCTGATTATATAATTAGAGCACCCAACCCCTTAAATTCAGACGGAGAATAATATTAAAATCATCATACTTCAATCATGGGCTTGTGTGCATGTGTTCAACTCATCATTTTTGTACTTAATTGTAATGCCAGAGCAGTGTCAATAGTATATTAAGTTAATTTAGCATAAAAAAAAGAAGCCTCTGCTGACATCATGTTATCAAAAGCACAGGCTTTCACTGATGCTCCGGAATTGACACAGACGGCACTAAAGCCTATTTAAATGATCTCCTTCAGATCATTGGCTTTTTCCAACTGAGATCAGCGGTAATCTAATCATGTAATGTACTGGGCCCATAGTGGAGGCCAGGAACAGACATGATGTAGCATGCACTGCCTCTGAGAAACTAGTGCAATGTTATAATGAAAACAGAAGTGAAAAGGCTGTGTTTGAAAAGACATTTCAACACCTCAACAATGGAGACGACGAATCCAGGCCTCTTACCTTCACTGCAGTCTTTTCCCTGGAATCCCGTTTCGGAGCAGTTGCAAATGGGTTCGTCATTGACAATGCTGCAGACTCCTCCGTTCAGGCAAATGTGGTCAGTTTCACAAATGCCGCTGTTGACTCCCTCACTACCAATAAGCGGCGGCTCGGAACTGTTCACCCTCAGATTGGTTATCCATCCTTTGTAGGGGACCTGATCTTTGATGGCTGAAGATGTTAGGCGTAATGCTACAGATCGCAGCTCAGGAGGTATCCCTCCTATGAATAAATGGCTGAAGACCGTCATGTCCCTCCTTTTCGACTTAACCTCCACCCACTTGATCTCTTCGTCCACAACTAACGTAGTTTTTTTGAAATTCCTGCGCAAGGTCACAGCGTGCCAGCGGCTGTCATTGACGGCGGTATCGGACAGCACAGTCGCCGGCTCGGCGCAGAAGATGGAGAATCGCAAACTGAGTCTACCGTTGTGGATGAGCAGTTCCAAAAAGTCACAGAATCCCTCGTCGTCAAAGTACACTAAAAGTCCATGAGCGCTTTTGGTCTTCATGTTGAAACTCATTTCGCTTTCACAGCAGGCGTTCCACATAGGAAACCGTGCCCACTGGCCTTCTGCACCGGTGAACTCCATACTGGCCCCCATGTCGACAAGGCAACAAACCAGTAAGCCTATCCAGATTAGATGTGCACCGTTCCGCATTGAGAAGCTCATTGTGAATAGTTAAGGAAGTTAGAACTAACAATAGAACTAATCGAAAACTAAAATGATTCAGCTCTCTTAGTGATGTGCTCCTAAAGTGTAACAGAGCTCTCTATAACATACAGGACTGGTATGCATTTGGGGTAATTTACTCATTGTTCACTGAGAGAGGGAGAAGGCCTGTGTTACGGCCAACTCTTTTTCAAAATCTAAATATACAAATCAGAACAATAAAGGGTCTCGCTAAGGCCCAAATTCTGGTCTACTGAAATAAAAAAAATAAGGCTACTGTTTAGCTAAAAAAAAAACTTCAGTGGGATCCAGATGTGCTACAGCGGGGCCGAGTCAAAGTATCTATAAATTGCAGCCATGTGTAGTGCTGTACATCAGAGAGTTCATTAGGGGTATACAGGGACATTAATGTCAGGGTCTTTTAAATCTAGTTAAAAGTCATTGTGTAGGCCTAAAGTCAGCCCTAATCAAAAGCAGAAAAAAGTACACTTTGCAGAGTTAACGTGTAGGCCCGAATAGGGCCCTCAGTGTTCACAAACCTTCAATTCACATCCGTTTTGACATATTGATCCATAATCTGAAAAGAATGAAAAAGAACATCTTAATTTCTTTATTGGAAAAGAAAGATAAGGTGGCCACTTTTAAAAAGATAGATAGCATACACAACACAATCATACATACCCAAAACCACGATTTCATAGTGATAATGATATTGAAACCTCAAATTTCACGCTGATATTGATTGCATTAATCTTCAATTACATCAGTACTTTATATTTGCTTTTCTCGCCATAATTCTCAGTGATTATAATTCATGTATATTCTCAGTATAATTCATGGCATATGAACCAGAAAACTCATGTGTATTTCATCAGGCGGCTGTTGTTTTTTCCCCACAGTATCAAATAATGATTTAATAATTTAATAATCAAAAAAGGCAAAAACAAATCTATAATTTTCAGAGGTAGATTGGGTTAAACCAAAGTAGCTTTAACTCAAATAAAGAGTATTAAATGGTATCCAATGGACTTAGTATTATTATTATTATTATCTTTTTTTATTTTTTTATTTTTTTATTGGAGTATGGCTATTCCATACCACTTTGTTTTAATCTTAGAGAGATTCTCTCATGACATGGATATAGCTGCTGCTGCAAAATGGGTATGTAAAGCAAACATTGCATGAAGCATTCTGGTCATTATATATTTTACAATTCCAGACTAATATATATATATATATATATATATATATATATATATATATATTGTTTAGTTGTATATGGTTAATATGCCATCCTATTTCAAAATAATTTTGTTTCTGGAAAAATAAATTCTAATAACACGGGTAAAATAATGGAAGACCACATGACGGCTTCTACGTCATCAAAATTTGTCTCTGCAGCAACTGTGCCAATAATAATATAAATACAGAATGCAGTGTTTCCACACAAACATATACACTTAAACATACACTTAAATTATGCTGCAAATATTAACTAATTAATATGACATGCAACATAAAACCCTAAAATGTGCACACCATAAAACAAAACTTAACCCCCCCTTAACCCCCCTATAAGCCTAATAATAGTCTACATATGTAAATGGTCTCCGTAAAATATTTATTTAGTTATGCATATATTTTTATGAGTATATTTTTATGTATAAAAAAGTGTTACTATATAGTTTACTAATAAATCGTAAGGTATGGAATGGTAGTCTTACAATTAACCACTTAATTTTTTTTTTTTTTTTTTTTTTTTTTTGGTATTTCGAATTATTTTCCTTTATAATTACGACTATTTTTACAGCCCAGTCAGACATACAGGCAATCATATTTACAATTATTTCAGCAGGAGGGTATGTGCAGTCTGACAAAAGGTCCGAACGGGCGGCAACATCGATACAGTGTGCAATGGGGTAATCTCGTTTGATTCAGTGAACCTCGCTCGGTTCAAGTCCTGCATCCCAAAATGAGCCCAGGGCGGGGGCTTATCGCGCGCCTCTTAAGCATTAATGACACTGCAATCGTCTGGCCTCTGGGCTGTCTGTCAACTGATCTCAACCAATCAGTTCATGCTTGAATTCCTATGTGTTTACTGTCAGGTTTACACTGGGCTACTTAGCAAGATAACAACCGACCCCCTTTCACAGATGGATCTTACACAACATATCATATGCGTTTAATGTACAGAACGCAGTCTTATTTACCGTATTCTCGAAACAATTACGGTCATGCCTTGCTATCAGTAGCTAATAGATGGAGTCTCGAACTACCCACGATCATCCTAATAGCGATTTACACAACAACGGGATCCTACAAAACAAATAGATGCCATTTAAAATTTACTTTCAAACAATAACAATTTTCCTCAATTTTTCCTTTCCTTTGATTAAAATTGGTGATGACTCAGATGCGCAATACAGCCAATAATCAACCACCATCTGTTCAAACAGAGCTAGAAAGACACCTTTAACACGGCTTTACCGTGCTCTTTTTCAGACGCTGCGACCAGGAAATATAGGGAGTCATCAGATGTCGCTTAAGATGAAGCAAGGGCCAGCTGTAAACAGGAATGAATCGGCCATAGAGTGAAATTACACTGAAATGAAGCCCAGCTGCATCATCTCACCTGCGCGTGACTGCAGTGAGCGCGTGAAGCACATCCATAACTCTCACCGAAAACGGCTCATAACCTCAAATACGCCTTCAAATTACATGTACACAATCCTTAATTATTTTACCTTGAGAAATGGACCATTGTGAGCCTCTTGACAGGTTAACCTCACTGATGAATCTGGTTGATTTCCTCCACATCGATTCAGGCTTTCATCTGATTAAAAATAAAAATAATAAAATAAATAAAAAACCACTGCATCGGTGTCGAATGAGCAGAAGAAATCGCGTATGCGGATCACCTAAGTCCCAATAGATTAAAAAAATAAAATGAAAAAATAATTCAAAACGGACCCAACAACCAATTAAGATTCAGTACAAAACGATTCATCCTTAAGAAATTCTCCAATGTAAATGTTAGTTTATTTTCGGTGCATATAAAATAGAAGATATCGCTCCCTGTTCTGTGTGCAAGACAAGGTGCGATGTGTTTCTCAGGCGAGCTTTGCCAGGGACTGTCAGCACATCGCGTCACGTGTCTCCCGGTTAGTGTGTGATGGAGATGGGCGGGGCGAGAGCGCTGCAGCACCTTGGACAGCGCTCACCGTTATTAACAACTTCACATACAGATGAGGAAACAGCTTTAGCCGTTATCGTGCCCGCCACGAATAAAAGCATTTTATCACACTTCACATTACAGTGTGCATGTTGACAAGTAATATCGTCAGTTAAGGAGTCATTTGAGTGCATGCAGTTTATTTGTAATTTATTCTATAAATCTGTTTTTGATAATAAAATAGTCCTTGATAGGCTATTGCTATTTAATTAAACGTGTAATTGTACTTGCACCATATACGTGTCACATGGCCACTGTAATGTAAACTGTCAGTGTGCATTTATACTAATGGAAGAACAACATCAGCATGGCTGTGATTTGGCCATAGGCAGGAGCCCGCAGGTAAAAACGTTCAGTTTTCAAAATATTCAGTGCTGCTGAAATGCTGAACAATTCTTTAAACAAGTACAGCAATTAATATCAAGGAACTTACTTTTCCAAACTGATTAGTCAGTATATTTGTTTTCCACCAACTAAATTAGTTCCAAAAGAAACGTCAAGCTCTGTTTGTCGCCAAGCAACACCAAGACTAAAAGACGGTCTGGAATAGTATATACGAGTGGAGCAGAGTGATAGATTTGGTTCCCTGTTGAAAGCGTTATATCTCCACTTTTCTTTACAACTACTAATGAGAGAAACCCTGGCATGAGAGATCTTGTTGCTATATTGAATCACAACAGACAATAAATAAATTTAAAAAAAAATCTAAAAAGCATATTTTTCCCAGTGATTAAAAAGAAAATAGCTATGCTTTGTAAGAAGTGAAGTATATTATATAACCTACAGTACTTACAACTAAATAATGTTATATATATAATATGCACGTTAAAACAATTTCATTGCAATTGTGAATCGAAATTGTGCAATCGAAAATGACAATGCAATGCCATAAAAAAAAAGAAAGTAAAAAAGACAAAGTGCTTTACGGATCAAATTGTACACACATCTTAAGGGAAGACCTAAATATAATGTTATAAAGATAAAAAGATTTGCATTCCTGCTTTTACATTAAACCTAGCATATTGTTTTCAAGCATTTCATTTAAATATAACACATTGTGAACACAACTAGATTCACATTTGTGCCTACAAAGGTTAAGGTAAGCATCATGGGTAGGATCACCACAGGACTGTCTATGAATAGTGTATGAATACTGCATGCAAACCCAGCAGTTCACTAACATGTAGCCATCCACCACCTCAGTCTTCTCTGCATTGTTTGTAGTCTTTACTGTTGCTATCTAAAATAAAAAAATTGCAAATGTGTTGCATTTTAACAACAAAAAATAAGTATCCAACATGTACACTGTAATACATTTTAATACATGTGCTGTGTATAGTAGTTAGGAATACCTAATAGAACGTTGCACTCAAGTAAATAAATGTAATTATAAATGTACTTAAATACAAGTGAAATTATTAGCTCTTTGGGCACCATCTATTGGGTATGGGATTTTTTCAGAGAGGAACACTAAACAGAATGCTCAAAAACCAATATGTTCGATGTCCCCTCTTCTGCTCAGTTAGCTATTATCTTTTGACAAGAAAAGTGGGCCAAAGCTCTCTTGGGAACCTCCAGCTTTGTACTCAATAGTTGCATGGTTCAATGGCTCGTCCCTCCACGTCAAAACATTGCATTGGTAACAGGCCCAATCTCTACACATGTGAAACCAGAGGTGTTTTAATACACAAGGTGTGAGTTCCTCAGGCACTTATGGTGAGGCGTGAGATGACATGCATGCTTTCTGGGGAAATCTTTGCTCTGTGTTGATGTGTCTTCATCAGCACGGATGTTGTTTGTGATGCGAATAAAATCTAATTTAGAGTACCTGTCTCCTGTGAAAGGGGCTAGAATGAATCAGCTGTTTTGGTCTTCTTTGACATCTGGAAAAACATCATAAAATGGGTGCAATACATTTTAAAGGTTCTTTTTTTCTTATGATTACTGTACATAATCATGATCAGTTTTGTGTGCATGTGTTTTATTCCTTTCCTATTCCTTTTCCTTTTTGATGGACCTGTATCTTGATTCATTTTTATGAGTTCCCCAGAGTTTTTTTCTAATTTCAGCAAAGTAATTATTTCCTCATTTAGACTTTGAAAATTCAAAGACATTACTCAATACAAGATTATGTTAAGACAGCATTTTAATGGGGCTTCCCATTACAAATCATAACATTATATTGACTTATGTATTTATATCCTAAATGTTTACTATAACTACTTACAACATACAACATTATTTTGTCAGATATGCAGCATATTTAGTCTGAGCATTATGATTCCTCTTCCAAAGCCTCATGCTCTGTTCGCTCTTTGGCTTTTAAGGTTACATGAGAGAGAATTTCTGAAAGTATGATTACTGTAACACAATGAAACGCAGAAGATGCATCTTCAGACATATTCACAATGGGCCCTGCTGTTTGTTTGTCTTTTGAAGGCATAGTTAAAAAAGAATGTTGCATCCCAATACTGGTCTGTGGCCCTCATTTAAAATAATGTTATTAATTATTCATAAGGAATCTGTATTTTAACATTGCCGCCTTGATGACATGGCCTGGTTTGGACCATAGTGTAAATGAAAGTTGCAGGAATAGCTCAATTTAAACACACTCATATCCGCTCTAAATGCTTATTTATTGAATAATATAAATTAATGATGAAATATTGCATCCTTAAACTTCTGTTCTAGGATCTAACATTTCTAATAAGCTTCAACACAGTCTTGTGTCTGTTTGGCTCTGTATGGTTTAGGGCATCATTTTCATGATGTTGAGGAGGCACTAATTATGTCACTGTGTTCACAGACAGCAAATTATTCTTTATTGCAATAGAGCCCTTCAGTTATGATGTTAAACCGGAAGAATAATATGCAATAGTTTTCCCTCAGGAATTTCTAATGGGTTTTTAAAATAGTGGTTTAGTATACATAAGTATAATAATGTCAGCGGTTAACAAATGCCTTCAATGTTGAAGGGACATTCACAACATAAGTAAAAAAAAATTAATCACTATACAAAAAATATTTGAAATAATAATAATACTTGTGTAAGAATAATAATAACACCAGATTAGACACTGGTTAAAATAATAGTAATAATAATAGTAATATTAATGAAAATGTTTAATTTTATTTTGACTAAGAATCTTATTTGACAATGTAACACCATCAGACTCTTCGGGTAATGGTAATACAGATCTTATTTTATTCATAAATCCAAATAATAATTAATAAATAACAAATAAATTAATAACAAATAAATAATTAGCATGCATGTGTATTAGTACTTAAAAAGCACATATTAATGCCTTACTCTGCATATTAGAATTTTAGGTCTTTTAATCCTACACCTAAACTTAACAATGACCTTACGAACTATAAGCAGCAAATTAAGAGTTTATTGAGGCAAAAGTCATAGTTAATAGTAAGTTCATAAGAACTGGTCCCCAAACTAAAGTGTTACAGAAATAAAGAATCAATGGTTAAAAAAAAAAAAAAAAAAAAAAAAAAAAAGTTGTGGGAATACAAACTGACCATCTGTTATTAATTATGGACATAAAATAAGGAAATTGATACAGGCATTATTAAGCTTACCATTTCTAAGCAGGTGCAACACCGCCCTTTCTTGATTTGAATCCTGAAACATGACATTCTTTTCAGATTAGAAAAGAAGAATTTTCATAATGATGTAAACATATGTGGAGAAGCTTACACTGATCATGCCATTCATCACCATCAGTTCCTGATAAGGAATGTCAGACTGTTAAGCTCCCAATAAGATATTCACCGAGGAGCATTACAAGACATATTGGTATAAACCCAATCCAGGCTTCAAGAACTATAGTCAGTAATCACTCTAGAATTGAGCCTTTAGGAACAAGCAATACAACAACCTGAAAAATAAAGAGCTGGGACAGGCTTGTAATAGGAAAATCCACAAACACTGAGCTACAGTTGCAGTCTTTCAGGGTTGCCACTGGGACATGACCAGAAGTAATCTGAGGATGTGGCATGTGTAATGCAATGCATTAGAGCTTGACTGTAATGTAGACCTTCGTCTTCTGTCCATCAAATAAGCAGAACTGAAAGCATTTCCACTATTTTTCAATGTGTTCCCTGCCCAGTGCGCATTAGGTTAGAGTGGGGTGGGGGATGGGTACATTTACATGAGTGTGGAATTGTCTCAAGCAGTGTTGAAGGAGTCAGCAGGGTCTTATCTGGTGATGGCTTTGTTTAGTTGCAGAACAGGGTGGCGCTTGACGAATGCAGTAATCAGATTGGGCAGAGATCCCTCAGCGATTGCAGTGGGGAGATGTTTCTTGTTTCTCCAAGACTGGCATCCTGTCGACCACGCCAACTCCCTCACAACCATACTACCTGCGCTGCTACTGGAACAAGAGCAAAAAACTATTCTTTACTAAACCCGAACACAAGCTTTTTCTGCATTCAAAAACATTTTTCAAATGTTCTATGTTTTCATCAGAAATTATGTTATCAGCATAACAATTTCAATCAATTGTTAAATGCTGATAATATAATTTGTAATGAAAATGTAGAAAAGGTGAAATCGAATCACAAGAGTATTTTGGACCCCAATTTAGATATAGAAAGGTACCCTGACATGCAAAAGATGAAGAAATTTAGCCACTGATAACACTGCAAACATAGCTTCTTGTGTTGTTGCATGGTTCAAAGGTCTTTGAGAATTTGTGTCAAGCCTCTCAAGAGACGATGACTTGTGTTCCAGCACAGGTGAAATATTTACAAGCAACATTCTCCCAAAAACCTCAGAAAGTTTTATAGCTATAGAGCACCTGTGCACAGAAAACCTGAGAGAAGGAATTTAATTAATAAATGTATTAAATTATAACAAAAAAAATAATAAAATAAAATAAAATGTGTTATAACAACAAGTTAATTTCCCCAAATGTTTCAGATTAATTATTATTATTATTATCACACGCATTAATGTAATTATCATAATAAATATAATTAAAATATGCAATAACAATGTTAAATTTTCCCCAAATGTTTCATTCTTTTTCTTCTTCTTTTTCTTCTTCATCTTGTAATTTTAGTATTATTATTATTATTATTATTATTATTATTATTATTATTATTATTATTATTGTAATTAGTATACAATTATGAATATATATTGGAATTGTATTTGTATTTATAATTATAATAATACATATAATAATCAATATTAAAAAATAAAATTATTATTTAAGAATAAAATATTTTAATTAATTAGACAATTAATAGACTTCCTGGTTTAAAATCATACAGAAAAGCATTTGCAAATATGATATTTGATATCCAATATAAAGTTATGAGAAGCAGGCTTTAGACCAATCAGATTTGACAGTGGGCGGGGCCATATAAATAGACAGTGAAATGTCCTGTTGCTTGATGCAGTCACTGCGGGTTTGGACAAAAGCTCAGATTTACATAAAGAGAGTGCTTTTATCGCTTTATAGGCCAGTTATGTTAGGACACACAAATGTGCCTCAAACAAACACGTGTCAAATCATAACATAATATTTATAAGCTTTTGTTTGTGGGTCCTAAACTACCATCAGCCACAAGTGGCATTCAAGAGCAGCCTGCTGGATCAGCTGTGTTCATATAGAACGCTGAGACTCATGCAAAGGGACAGTTGAGCGCATTGATTTAACTCTCTGAGGCAGTCGCATTCACTGTTGAAGGCTGGATCAGTGCTCGAACGTCCCCTCGGGGCTGTGTGTGCATGTGATGGGTTAGTTTAGGGATGTGCACTGGATGGGTCGGTTGCACTGACTGGTTGTGGGGTGTTTAACAGGCCAAGTGTGTCTAGTCTGCTATGTGTTACGTGCAGGACTGGCGCGCATTCCCAGGGAGGATGAAAAAGGGAGGGTTTTGTCAGCGGTGAAGGCCATGGAGGAGCACTGCTGTCAGTGATTAATGGCTGGCAGGGTTTACTGTTCTCTGGGTTATGGATTTCCTGTCTCTCTTTCTCTGTGGTGGCTGCCTCTCATTAAACACCGCAATCAAAGAGGCCCTGGCAAGACCCTGCAGCTCAAGGAGGGTAAGAGAGTCCACAAACAAACCGAGAGAAGGTGCCGGACAGATGAGGCGAGCATAATGACCGGAGGACAGGAGAGGAATGGGTTAAAAAGTGTTATAAATCAAATCGCCCACTAAAACCCAGATGATCCATGTCCTGAGAGAAACCAGAGATTATGTGAGAAGATGGATATATTTTAGCAGAACAAAACAGGGAGGGAGTGGCTCTGCACTCTCTCTTGACATGTCCGTATGGTTTTTTGATTAAGAGAGCATGCCCAAATCTAATGAAGTCATCAGAGACAAAGAGGAAAAACCAGATATGGAGAGAGGAAATGAGTCAAAGCACCTTTGAGTGACATAGTGTCTCATGACAGCCAAAGGCCCACACCTCATAGTCTTGTCAACATTAGACAGCAAATGAAGGATGCTCACACTGTACGCATCCAGGCGGAAAGTGATCGAAACGAGATCCATTTTCAAGCTACTGAAATTCCAAGGTCAAAGATGGCGGATGCTGGTCTCAGTCATCCAAAACGATAACGAACAAGCTTCAGTACTGGACACTGTGTTATCAAATCCATCTACCCCCCAGCAACTCTCTTTAGCAATTCACTAAATATATATATTTTTATTATTACCAGAAATAAATAAATAAATACTAAATACTTTTCTTTTTTTAATTCAGGTTAAATAGTAAAGAATCAGTGAAACATCAGTGCACCCCTAAATAATCAGAACAATTTAGAATTGTTTATAAGCTAATTTAATTCTCTTTTGTGATGCTGATTAGTCTGCAATATAGCTTTTTGTAAAAACATGCAAACATCTATAAATAAAAATTGTGAACGAACAAATTGGCAGCAAAATCTGTGGATGGCGCTTTGAAGCCAGACAAAATAGCATCCCTGACATTTTAACAAAGCTATTCAGATTACAGAGAATTTACACATCAGTAAACATGAATTAGAGGCATCCCCATGTGTTGCTGTGCTCCCTGGTAGAATTAATTGCTAATGAAAATGTGAGCAGCAAATAGAATCCCACAGTTAAACATGCAGGGTGCTTTTCTATTATTCAAACGGCCGTCAATCATTCCTCCCCATGTAGCCATGTGATGCTAGCATCTGAGTAGTCTGTCTGGACAATGACCTGAGAAATGAATCTCACTGGTGCTGTTTCTAATCATGACAAAAACTGAATTTAAAGTGCCAGAGGATAACCTGCGACACGAAAGACTTCAATAATCTCCTCTGCCTGGCTAATATCCATCTCACTCACTTTCCAAAACAAGGTCTTTTTTTTTACACCGCAAACCGAGAGTCGAGTCAATCTTTGGCCACAGGCAATGAGTCAACATGCGTAGGCAGTTCTGTGGGAAAGACAGCGCTAGTTCAGGGTCTTAAGAAGAAAATAAGCCTAAAGTTAAGAAAGAAGAACAGGAAAAACACAAATCTAGGCTGAGCTTTGTTACTGTACACCCCATGACATCTCAGTAACCAGCTTTATGATAATCAGCATCACTGGATTGCAGTCGTTGGGCTGTTTTCCGCCTAGCCATCTCGTTTTTCTCCTGTTTATCCTCCTTTTTTAAGTGTGCATTGATTACCGAACATGCCTGTGGGCTCTAGAGGAGCCTAACCATCTTCTCCATCAGTCCACAATTGCATCACTCAACGGCTATAAATGTCTGCCAGCTTCCCTCACAGACACTGACATGTTCTTTAATGCTCAGACAGGCTCTGAAACAAACCTCACTCTGCCTTCGTGTCCCAACAATACCTCAACGCTAATGTTCTTGACATTAGCACAGCTGGAATCGCAGCATTTGTAGTTTACCAAGCTATATGTATGCACGCATGGTTATATAATTATACATTAGTATAATCATATGGTGTGCGGTTCATGTCACACAGATGGGCAAGCATTTAGGCGCCAGGGAGTTGACAACTGGGTGAATAATTGAGCGCTTTTTCGGAGACTGTGTATAGCGTGGCATTCATATCAATGCTATTAGACCCAATTCCTTTTATGAGTTCAGACCTCGTCTAATGGAACTGAATGTCGCGGGACATAAAGACATCACAAGTGAGTAATGCCTCCACGGCTCTTTCACACTGTGAGCACACTTGTCACTGTTTCATGTCATTTTCATGAGCTGTTACATCAAAAAATATGTTAAAGGGCGGATCGATTTATAGTCGTGGCACGCAAGTTTGTGAACGCCTGCTGAGTGTCAGGGTGTGTCACATGGTGGAGTTGCTCTGAATGCTTATCTAATCACGCCTCTCTTTCTTGTGTCAGGGTGCACCTTATTACATTAGCCATGACATGGATCAGAGCACATCTAATTCAACTACGTGCACAAGATGGACATTAAAAAGCAACGACGTGTGGGACAGCCTAAATCCAAATCCTGCAGTGGTGGGTGGTAGCTCTGAATGCTGATTTTGGCAACGGCCGGACTTACAGGTAGGAATTTGCTGGTACAATTGGCTCGGGTGAGATCAATGAGGTGCTTAATATAATAGCACATGTAAAACTGGCAAATCCATTGGAAATCAACTGATTTAACTGTACAAGTGTGCCGGTCTGTGGGTTTTCATCCTGGATCCAGACCGTACTTCATGGCGATTTCATTGCTGACTGTGACTCTTTTTTTTCCACTTGATTGATTAGACACTAGCCTTGTGATGAAAGTGATCTGGGACAGAGCTAAGGCAGTGCTCGCAGAGAGGATACATGGTTCGGTGGCCAGAGCTTTGAAAATGCCAACCACCAGCAGCTCCGGTCTCCACTGGAGAGGTTTCCAGACACAATGCAGTGCTTCAAAAGCCTATTTGTGAAAACGTTTCTGTTTTGCATTTTTATCACATTTAACGCCTTTTTTTAAATGACAAAATATATTATTTGCATAATTTCTGTAAAGATGAACTGAAAATGAATTTTGAATTTGGTATATCAACCTTTTGCACTTTTGTTATAGCTGATGACCAATAAAGGGATATTACATATCTACACTATTTTAAATAAATACATTTCAATTAAGACGTTAAAAACTTAAAAACAATCATATTAAAATACATCACAGTACTATAATGTACAGTTCTAAAAATCAGTTGCTATTAAAAATTTACTTTACATGAGCATAAAATGACAGCAGAAGTAATTTGAAAACAATAATCTTAAATGCTACAAAATGAATGTAGGCATCATATCAAAATATATAGCTTGAAAAATGAATTCTTGTTATCAAAATTATTTTATATTATATATTATTTTATAATAAATATTTTTGATATTAGGTCATTTAAATTTAATAATAATAAGAAAAACTAAAATGAATCATCTTAAATCGTACAAAATCACATCATTATAATATACATTGTGAAAAATGGGTTAATGTTACAAAATAATTGTATATGATATGTGATTTATATGAGATATTTGATTATATTATATATACATTAGTATATGTTACATTATATATAAAAGTAACCTAAATTAAAAAAAAAGGGCAAACGAGCAAACACAATTGAACAGCCCAGTATCAACTGACATACAGACTGATATTTTTACTATTATGTTATTTGTATTTACTATATTTGAATACTTTTTAATATCACACACACACACACACACACACACACACTACTTAAAAAAATATTTGAATAAATAGTCGACAGAATAAAATTTGACCTACAGTATTCAGGTTTATTTTCAGGTTAAAATTCTATTCTACATTTTTTTAGAATGTGAATGTGGCCTTTTGAATCCCACTGTATTTGCTCAGATTAAATCAGACATAAATTGTCACTCTCACCTTATGATGTTAATCTTCCCATGTGAATTCACTGTACATGAATTAGGTGTTGAACCATACAAACATGTTCACAGAAACACATCAGGACACGCGTCACGTGGTAGATTAGATCATACTGTGCATTTCCCAGCAGACCAGGCTCGGCTCGGCTCGCAGCAGCACACAGAAATCACAGAGTTGGGGTTGAGTGATGTCAGTCAGCGACATGTTTATCCTGAGGCGCTCGTCGCCTGCTCTTTAAACACAGGACTACGAACATGACTCGCATCTGTACTCAATGCAGTGGGCCACCAAACCTCTTTAGTGCATGATGAACCTTTAACAATACCCTTGCTTACATCTGTTATTGTTCTTTAAAGTAATTTCTGTCCCTTGCTCCCTGAAGCATGGTGGAATTGGAAGTGGCTGCTTTGAATAAAAGCAAAATTACTGCCTGTCCTACTGCACACATACTCACACACGTAAACAAACATGGGCACACTAACCTCTTTTACTCCTGAAACAGTTGTTGGTTATGATTCTTGCAATACCTTTTTGGATACTATCATTAAAGATGGGAGGTTCTTGTCTGGCTTGGCTGCGTTTAATGTTCAGAAGTAATTAATCTTTCATAGAGCCAAAGTCTGCAGAGAGATCAAAACAGGCACTACAACACTCTACCAAATACTGAAATAATGTGTTGTTGTTGTTCTTTTTTTTTCTTCTAACATTGTTTTTTTTCCTTCAATTTATGCCTCTACATCCTCTTTAATAGCATTACAGTAAACAAGAAGATGGTGACACTTCAAAAGCCAGCCAAGATCATTTTGTAGAAGGCTGGGAGGAGAATGTAGCAGTCATACAACAGGGCTCGCTGCTGCCATCTCTGGCCAGAATTAGAAACTGCACAAACAGCAGCAACTGACACAGTCTGCCAATTTCTACAAATTACTCCTCTGACCTCCACTTTCCATGTGCCATGGTTGAGAGCCAAATGATGGCAATTTCCCTTAAAATGCTCTCAGCTGTTCTGTGCTTTGGCAAGTGATATTGCAATCCCATCCATTTAGATTAGCTACACTGAATAAGGAATGACAAAATGAACAAGGGATGTAGTTCATGTAATATTTATAACGGGAGTTACTTAAATGTGCTTTATTGATTTTCCTATGCATGCATCTCACATCAGGGAACAACAGAAATGTATACTGGACATCAAAAACAGTGGTGCTCTGCAGGGCATTTTAAAGGCAAATATATGCAAAGGTGAGAGTGATAGGTTTATTCTTAAAATTGAGAAACTGTCTGATTGGTATGCATCATAATGGCCGTGCACCCTGTTGGAGAATAAATCTATCACATCATTTCTCTGTACCACCACAAATCCAACGGCAGTCAGCCATTGCAGGAATGACAGCAGTAATTTCCCACTGTCCCACTGTGAAGGTAGCCTCATCTCCACAACGCTGCACAGTCAGCGAAAAGTGGAGCCGTAGTTCAGGAGCAAACCACCCATGCATGGCATGGCACACAACGCACACACATGGAAACAGACGCACATATCCCACATAGGGGACCGAAAAGACTCAAAGCAATGCTCGGTGGTCAGCTTCAAGTCAGTGGGTGATAATGCAGCCTGAGCAATTAGCCCAAACATGGAGGAGGGTGAGTATTTATGGCCTGCCGGTCAGCTCTTATTGGCCCGGGGCTGTTTCTGTTGCAGGATTAATTGGAAATGGTTTTTATATGCCTCACGGATTCCAAATGTCTTCCAACAAAAAGTACATATTGAAATTATTGAAACAAAAGTATTGAGATTTCTTACAGTCTTTGCTGACATCATATTGGGATAACAACCAGAGATAGATTAAAGATTGACAAAAATATAGGTATTGATAAATCTTATATTGATTCTTAAAATCTTAAAAGCAATCTGTTATTTTTTTTTAAGAATTTAAATATGTTAAATCATATTTTAATTCTCAATACTGAAGGCAATTTCATTTGGTATGGCTCCATCCACTACACAGTGAACACTGTACTACAAGCTGTCATGATTCTGCCCTCGTGTCCTTGATTTTTCCTAGTCTTGAGGCAGGATCATGACAGACCCGTGTTTTGTGTACAAGCGCATGGCCTTGTCTTTGGGCCATGTGCTTGTGTTGTCTCGTTCCCTTGCCCCGCCCCCCTTGTTAACCTAGTCGTGTCTTGATTGTCCCATCTGTGCCACCTGTCGTGTCTTGATTGTTCCCCCTATTTAGATCTCCTAGTGTGCTCTGTCTTGCGTCGGTTCATTGTCATTGTGATTGTACCTCAACTGAGTTCTACAATTGTGATTGTGTGTGAGATTGTGCTGTACCCGCTGAAGTCCTTGTATTACCGTGAGTGTTTATAGTTAGTATTTAGAGTCCTTGTTTATCTTGTCAGTCCAGTCCTGTTTTAGTTATTTAGTCTTTACCTTGCTCCGTGTTTTCCCCCTCGTGGGTTTTGTTTTCCCCTTTTTGTAATAAACCCTTTGTTTGAGAATCCCTGTCTGCACCTGAGTTCCTCCCTTACCAAAACCCTGACAGAATGAACCGACCACCAAGGAACTCAGCAGACAGGAGGCAATGCTGGATGGCATCAGCCAGCCAGCGAGATTGTTTTGAGGGCTCTCGCCTTGTGGTGTTCCGGGGGACCAGGGGAGGTCGTTCCGGAGCGAGCGGGCGAGAGGAGGAGCCCCAGAGGTCCCCACCTACCCAGCTGCCGGCGATCCCGGAGGGTCGTGTCCTGGCCGTGGCAACCCTGGGGGGTCAGGCAAGCCCCTCCCAGAGTCCTGAGGTGCCCTCCTCAGCCAGCAGTCTCCCCATGAAACGAGGGAGACGGTTTTCATGGGAGTCAACTTCTGAGTCTTCGGCGAGCCGGCAAAGAAGAGGGCAGTATGCAAGTCGGCAGTCGTGAGAGCGCAGGAGAGTGCCGCGGCCGACTCTGCAGCAAAGACTTTAGTTCAGTGTATCTCATCTCGTAAGGAGATGCCAATTGTCTTAGCGGCTAAAGCCTTTTCTGATTATTTGTCTAGTCTTGTCCGTATCCTAGAAGTCCCCGTCAGTCCTGTCTTGTCCTCAGACCCTGTCCCCAGAAATCCCGAGTGTCCTGATGTCGTCTCCCCGTGTCCCGTAGATGTCGTCTCCCCGTTTCCCGTGAGTGTTGCCCCGTGTCCTGCTGATGAAGTCATGTATCCTGTTGATGTGGCCCCGTGTCCCGTAGATGTCCCGTGTCCTGTTGTCCCCCCGTGTCCAGTAGATGTTGCCCCGTGTCCCGTAGATGTCCCGTGTCCAGTAGATGTTGTCGTCCCGTGTCCAGTAGATGTTGTCCCCCCGTGTCCAGCTGTCGTCTCCCCGCGTCCCGTAAGTCTTGCCCCGCGTCCCGTAAGTCTTGCCCCGCGTCCCGTAAGTGTTGCCCCGCGTCCCTTGTCTGCTCCTATCATGTCCCCTGTCAGTTGTCCCGAGACCCCTCCCCGCCCCTCACCACCCAGACCTGCCCGTACCCCCCGTCGTCAGCCTTCGTCCTGTCCTCCTAAAACTCCTGCCCCACCCACTCACCCTGGTCTGTCCCCCATGAACTTTGTGGTCCCGCCTCCTCCCCTTCCCTGTTTGTTTTTTTTGATTTGTCACCCTAACCCTGCCGTCGTGTATTCATGTCTGCCTTTGTTATTATTTGTCATGTCTTGTTGGTTTGTGTCGGTGTCCCAGTCTGTCATGTCAGTCGTGTCCCGTGTTTGATGTTCCCTTGAGGAGCGTCTGGAAGCCGCTCCTTAAGGGAGGGGTTCTGTCATGATTCTGCCCTCGTGTCCTTGATTTTTCCTAGTCTTGAGGCAGGATCATGACAGACCCGTGTTTTGTGTACAAGCGCATGGCCTTGTCTTTGGGCCATGTGCTTGTGTTGTCTCGTTCCCTTGCCCCGCCCCCCTTGTTAACCTAGTCGTGTCTTGATTGTCCCATCTGTGCCACCTGTCGTGTCTTGATTGTTCCCCCTATTTAGATCTCCTAGTGTGCTCTGTCTTGCGTCGGTTCATTGTCATTGTGATTGTACCTCAACTGAGTTCTACAATTGTGATTGTGTGTGAGATTGTGCTGTACCCGCTGAAGTCCTTGTATTACCGTGAGTGTTTATAGTTAGTATTTAGAGTCCTTGTTTATCTTGTCAGTCCAGTCCTGTTTTAGTTATTTAGTCTTTACCTTGCTCCGTGTTTTCCCCCTCGTGGGTTTTGTTTTCCCCTTTTTGTAATAAACCCTTTGTTTGAGAATCCCTGTCTGCACCTGAGTTCCTCCCTTACCAAAACCCTGACACAAGCATCATACATTGTCAGGATGAAAAATTCATCTTTTTGACACTACTCATACATTCCACATTATGTTATCCTCCTTTAAGTTGCATCTTTGTATCTGTTGCTCTCAGTTTCATGGCAGTTGCATGAAAAGAGGGAGGAGCTGTGGACACAAGGACTGCTCTGCCTCTAAAGGTTAATGACATTTTGACCTACTGAAGCCATTTTTCAGGGCCCATGCCATTAGATGGCCTTTGATCTTCTGTAACACGAGGCAAAAAATCCATATACCCATTTTAATCACAATATAAATTTCCACTACAAGGCAGGAAAATGTCATTCTGCTGTTTTGTTATTGCAAATCACAACAAAATATATTGTCCAGTCAACTGCGCCAAATCTCATGAAAGATTCATTTTCATTTTTCATCATTCTTTACAATGGCCCCCGAGGACATTCACAGAACAGCTCTTTAATACCGCTGTATAAAGAGCGTCAGTGCAGACTCCACAGCAAGCCGAGCCAAACTTCATTTAAACTTCTCTTAATCATCAGATGCAGAGCACAATCAGTAGGGCTGCATTCATCGCTGTCGCCGCCGCTGAGTGACCTTCATCAGAGGTGCCAGGGCAGATGCCAGACAGGATGCCATGTCATCTTTGACAAGGCCGATTTCTCTGAGCGCACACCCACACAGATAAAAGGCTCACAATGGTGGTGAGGCTGAAATACTGCACATTAACATTCATTATTGACCCTCTACCTCTGTTCAGATTCTGTAATTAGATCTCCACTGCTGGACTCAATGGAAGAGGGGAGAGGAGAGAGGAGAGCAAGCCTTGAACTCAGCATGTTAATGCTCCTCTTCCATCCATCTCCCAGACTCTATGGAATGGCTGTAAAACTAACTGTGGTTTCAGGAGAATGCAAGCTGTTTGGGAGTGATTTTGCCATCCGTTCGGGAGATCCAGGATGCGGGGAGGTAATGAGGGTGTGACTGAGACCAGAGGAGCCATTAAACATGGGCGGAGAGGCTAAAAGAACTGGAACGATTTTACTCTCAGTTCGAATTTAGTCCCCTTTGTCCTATAGATATTTATGGGTACTCTTAGGTGCCTGTTTACAAATGACAGAAAATCACTTTATGATGAATGTAGCGATTTAAAACATGTGACTAAATGTCTTTTAAATAACATACTGTAGTTAATCGCATTCAAAATAAAGTGTGTATTTACATTATAAATGTCTGTGTACTGTGTATAATTATTTTGTATATTTAAAAACACATACGTGCATGTATATATTTAAGAAAATTATATATATATATACTGTATATACTATATAGCTACAGTATATACATGCAAATATTTCTTAAATATATACAAGCATGTGTATGTATTTATATATAAAATAATTATACACAGTGAGAGTACACACACATTTATTATGTGAATACAAACTTTAATTTTGGATGCGATTAATCATGATTATAATCATCTCAGCCCTAAGTCTAAAATGCATTCACTGAATCGAATCATCACACAGGCGCAAACCTCACTTCAAGAATGAAAAGAATGGGGGTCAGTGAGATTTGTTATATAAAGACTGCAAATGGAAATGGTAAGGGCAATCTACATTATCAATCCATGTGAAGTATGGACTTTACTCAGTCCACAGACAGACAAATGCATTATTGAAAAAAAAATTCTATACACACTCTTCCTGACTAGGGTGAAGTCATTATGTGCATTAACAACGATGCAAGACGAATATAATGTAATTTAATGGAAAATATGTGAGTGGCACAGCAGGATTTTGAACAGCGCTGCACTTCTTGTACAGTTCATTGTGCATCCAACTTATCCTTCTTATTCTTCTCCCTCTTGATATTAATGTTAATATATTAACAATGTGTATGTGAAAAAAATACTTTCTCAACAGGTCAAATGAAATCTCAATCATCAAACTGCCAGTAGCAAATAAGTGGTCAAACAGATGCCTGGGGTGTCTAGTGCCACTTTCGGACACCCCTCTGATTCTACAGGCGACTTCACACTGTGAGTTGTTGCCCTGCATCATATTCATCATCACCAATCAACTAACCAATCAATGACACGTAGGTCTAAGGCAGGGCATGTGCATGTGCATAAGTATTTTTTCATGACTAATAAATTAAATTAACGTGTTAAATCTACACAAACACACAGTATATGACCCATCCTTTCAAAATATTGAGGCCAATATGATTTTACTTTTTTAAATATTGTTTCAGAAATGAGACGTAATTTCTGGTATAGGAGCATAGTGAGCATTTTTGCAGTGCATTGTGGGATTTTTCAAGGAGCATAGGTTCCAGTGCACTGGAAAGATTTCGCGACTGAGACAGCCCTTAAAATGGCCAACTCCCTGATAAGTAACCAAACTACTGAACTAGGGAGCTGACTGAGAAGCATCCTAACTTATGTAGTAATCAACATTACGTCACACATGCTGTCAGTTGTTTAACTTGCACTGATCTTGGAATATTCCTTTAGATAATTAATTTGATAAGTATAAAATTTGTCAATCCACCCCAGAGTTTCTAATAAAAAATCTGAGGCATTGAGAAATCAATCAGTTTGATGAATCCGATTTGCATTCCAATAGTTATCAATCTCATCCAAACAAAGCTACACGCTGAGGTAAATCTGGCCTGCGGAAGTCACTTTACTGAACTCAGGCGTGTGATCTGTTCTGCTTCCCACACTCTTCCATGCTGCTTACCCTTTTAAAGCACTCCACATCAAAGTGTGAATGTGTGGCAGCGGCTGCCATAAACACTCTGATGAAACAATACGGCGAGTATTAATGATTCCACAGTGACTCCAATACCAGTTCTAAAGCCGCGTTTCCACCGCAGGAACTTTACCCAGGAACTAGGGCCTTTGGGCCAGTACTCGGTGTGTTTCCACCGCAGTAACCAGGAACTAAATAAAGTTCTGGGTAAAAAAATGCCCCTCAGAAAATCCCTGCAGGCGAGGTAGTACTTTTTCAAAGTTCCGGGACGGGACTTGGGCGCTAAACATGCTGATTGATTGAGTTGCAGAATTGCGATTTCAACCACAATTTATTTGTATCATTTTCAAAATATTACTGTTATTATGTCATGAAATGTAATTTTAAAAGTATGTAGTTGTCTTGTAATCTTCCCAGTACTTTAGACTGTGGTGGAAACGCAGAAAGCTACAGGTCTGGTGGGAAAAAAGTACCTGGGAAAAAAAGTTCCTGGTACAAATGTTCCGGGTAATTTCGGTGGAAACGCGGCATAAGAGAAACTTTGCCTGCAGGAGTCCTCTTGGTTCCAGAACCTTTTCCTTTTTTCACACTGTCCTCCCATCGTCTCTGGCGGTAGGCCGAAGTGACAGATTGAGGTGTGTGGCCTCTGCTTTCCAGCTTCCTACTTTATCTTTAGTGTTTTATTTTGCTATGTATATTTAATGGGACGCTCTGTGGTGCCTCAGCCCTGACCTCACAGAAGTGCTGACTGGCAGTGATGGAGGGTCGACACGGGTCACCAATGCCTCTATCAGCCGCTGAAGCAGTCTGTCAGGCGGCTGCACAGGGAGGAAGATAAAGCAGAGCAAGGGATTGTGGGGCAGCGCCAATTTCAATGCCTTTAGTTACTAATTTGACTTACTAGCCAATGCCTCTTCACACAGGTGGGCAGTTACAGTAGCTGACCACAGCGATGAGGAAAAAACAAATGACTCCGACAGAGAAGGAAAAATCAATCAGTTTGCAGTGAATTAATCTGCATTACCACTGCAGCAGATCCCACGGCAACCGGGAGGAACATCCATTATCTTTTGTGTGAGGGACTGTGTTATTGGCTAAGTAAAATGATGTATTGACTAATAAAAGAAGCAGTGTGCGTGGTTAGCGCTACTCGCAGAATACCGTAGCTAGCCGATCTCACTTGGCGGTCCAGCCGGATGTTCGGCTTTCCTTCCTTTCAAACTCCCCAGCCGAAATCGAAATCCCACCACTCCAAGTGCATATGCTGACCACAGCTATTGATTTTTACATTATTTGATAAAAAAAGGAATTGGAAGAAAGGCACGCAGTCAAACCCCATTTCTGGAGTGCTAAAATCTGCAACTCACATCCGCACAGGATTAATTTGAATTGATCTGGGAATGACTCAGCATCTTTGTCTGATGTTTCCTTGCATGGTGGAAGGAAAAGGGAAATTGGGAAAAACAGATGGTAATAGACCCAAGACTATTTCCCTTTAGTTCTGGGTGGTGTATTTAGAGAGAACATTAATACGCAGGATAAGAATCACGTTCAAAGAGGCCATGTTGTGGCAGATGGGCATTTTCTGCCGATCTACCGTGAGTAAGTGACACAGGAGTTTTCTGTATCCACAGACGTATGCAGCAATTACAATGTGAGTGGTGAGTGTTGAGCTCTAAATGGCTTTTTTCATTATCTGGCTAAATGGCTTAAAATGAATAAATTCATTAACTGTGTTTGTAATTCAAATTGCTCAGCCACTTGTGCCACTGAAAAGCCAAAGTGATGATATCACACCATCACTGCCAGAGCCTTTAAGCTTTTAAATATCAATGACCTGAGGAAATTCATTTAAACTGTATTGCTATTGCCGATACATCAGTGCATCCCTTATATGCTGCTATTTGCATCCTCTTTTTGGACCTTCAGAGCTTCTAAATAATTAACAGACTGTTCTTAGTGTTCTCCACATCGTGAACTCACGAAGCTCTTTCCTATTATTATGTTACTCTGTTCTTTCATGTGACATTCAGTCCCCCTTGGACCTCAAAGGGTTATTGTATGTGATGCCTGATCTATTGTGTTATCATGCTATGCTCTTCTAATCAAAAGAGCCTTCCTATATATATATATATATATATATATATATATATATATATATATATATATATATATATATATATATATACATATATATATATATATATATACATATATATATACATCTGTGTGTGTGTGTGTGTGTGTGTGTGTCTATATATATATATATATATATATATATATATATATATATATATATATATATTTATATGTATATGCATATTATTTAATATATTATTTATATACCTTTATTTAGTGGCTGAGGATGGTCTTTTCCAAAACTGATTCAGAATTCAAATGGATGTTGCAGCATTTGTCACTTAATTTCCTTGATTAGTTTGAGGATACTGTATCTATAGTCATGTATATTAGTGTGAGTGTGTACATGGCCTCCATGAATTAATCCCTCTGTCTCCTCTGTTCCAGGTGGATCTCCCATGGATGCTGCATTGTTTATGAGCAGCAGATTGCCATGGTGATAAGAAGGCCTCATTGGCACTCTAATAAGGCAGAGTGGGACTGCTGGAGCCATGCTGAGGGGCGTAAGAGCCCAGGCCCCTGATGAGCACCACTCTGATAAGGTCGATGAATATGGTACATGCCTGTTGATGTTTGCAGAGTGCAATGAGATGCTCTCTCCATCTCCTCAATGCAGCCTCGCCTGCAGATTACTAATGCATTCGTCTGGGGAGGCAAACAGGTCGTCAATATGTTGGAGTCGACGGCAGCCTTGAGCGAGAAGATTCTCAAACGGAAAGGGATAGAGGAGCAATTTCTAGGCAAATAAGGTTGAGAGAGATTGATGGTCAGATATTCAGAAAATGTTTTGCTGAGTTTGTCTCTAAAGCAGATCTGCGCTGTGTTACTTCCTGTTTGCACAAAGAACAAATTGACATTTTGTTGGGGAAGATAGTGAGTCCAATAAATGTCTGAAAATTATCTACTACAGTATCTTTTTATATTTCTAGTGTGGGTGGAAACTTTCAACTGTCTTTTGTGCAAACTTCAGGTTTGTTGAAAAAAGGTTTGTGAAAAGCCATTCTCAAGCGTACGGCAAAGGTTAAAACTGTAATATGCTTTTAATGAGCTCCATCGTATATATAATATTTCATCATTTTCACTGCCAATACAACATGTAGTTCACGCACCAGTCAATCTGAAAAAAAGTGGTTCGCTGTTAATGGCCTTTTCCATCACACTACAACCTGAGCTGCCATCACTTGGAGGCAGACGTAAAACTCACTTGTCTTTTGATTATCACTTAACCATTTAATATGTACATTTGTAATAATTATAGACCAGGGCAACAGAGCTCCCACACTTGCTTTTGACTGCAAATAGATGTAAATGGGTGCATTTTGGAGAATGTGTGTTGTGTATGTGTAAATTGCAAGCAGATAGGATTATTTTTCTCCCTCCTGATATTGTTCTTAGAGAATTTCATTTTATACAGGTTAAAGAGTGAGATGGAAACTGAAAAACTGGGCATGAAGACATGGTTAGCATCAACAAAACATCAAAAATAAAGAGTTGCTGGTCATTTTAAACCACTTGCCACTATAAGACTAAGGGAGGGAGTTCATTAATTAATTTTGTTTCTTAAGCACCTTAGCTTCATTTTGAATGTTCAGTTGTGAAGGACCCAGCAAATCTTTATTGGGACCACAGATGGCATTTGGCAGGTCCTAGGGAAGATTATTCATGCATTATGTCAATAAACCAAATAAAACCCCTGATTTTTTTTTTAATTTATTTTTATTTATTTTTTTTATTAATGTTGTGGGTAGAATGGCATTGGATACATAATTACATGGTAATTGTTTGCTGGAAATGTAATCATTTTTTGTAAATGTACATCTTGAGTAACTGGATAGGGTTCATAATTAACCCTTAATATGCACAAAATTTGACTTGCCATTGAAGTAAACATAATGGAGTTACTGGCAATAATTAAATTGCAATTGAACTTCAAGAACAATAATTTGACCTTCACATTTTTTTTATCTGAAATAAGTGAAGCAAACAAAGACTAATGTACATCCAAAGTGAGCGTGGGTTTAAACGTTTGATTTCTACTAGACTAAAGAAAAATGTATCTTTGAAAATGTCATGCAAACACTTGAAGTCATCCCAGTCCATTTTTTTTTTTTTTAAGTGTCATCCAGTATGTAATAATTAACTAGACTACTGTGCAACTGGCCTCACTCTTGTGAGCTTGACAGCAGTAATATGTTGTTATATGCAATGCATATTTAATCCTGCAAAAATATGATTGCACATTGTGTCATCTATATTAAGGCATACATACTGTAGCTCGACAACGCACAAACCCAGTGTAGCTTGATTATGACTGCACTTGTAAATGCAAAAACATATTAAAGCTATTCTTTGTTACAAATATAACAAATCAAATATTACATTTTCTTACGCCATCTTGTTCTCTGAGAGGGGCCCTGCCATTATCATCAACGTTGTAAAAGCTTTTGTTTGTCTTTCCTTTGTATTTAAGGCTATTGATGCATTAGAGACCAGGCTAATAGTTCACGCTGATGAGGAAGGATGAGAGAGCCTGATGATAATTCTTATACTCAGGAGGGGGCCAGTCCTCATTGGCGATGAATGAACTTGATGACTGCATATGGATGATTGTGACTTACTGAGGGGACACCAATGGCTCCTAATATGTCAGACACTCTGCAACCGAGAAAAACAAGTGCTGACATCATCTGTCAGTAAGGAATGAAAGCAAATCAGGTCTCTTCATGATAGTGTGTCTGTGTCACTGGAAAACGGTCCTCACTCCATTTTACATTCCAAAGGTGATTCAAGAAAGAAATACAACTGGCTTCTATTTCCAATGCTAGAGCTGAAGCTTCCTGGTGAAAACAAAAAAACGAAAGTAATTTGCATTATTAAGCAAGTAAGTCTAGACTACATACAGTAGATGTCATGTGTTTTATCAAGTGTGTTGTGATTGGCTCAATACCTCAAGCGTGCGATGGAAATGTTACACCCCTAAACACTCTGATGCCGTTTCCCGGTACAACGAGACAATACCAATAAAATAAAATGAAATCCAATAAAACCCATTACAAACAAGGCATTTTTTGCATCCATAGGGGGACATAATTACTGATTAAAATACATCATACAGTTTTAACGTTGTGTTGCATATAGCGCCTCATAAATCTGCATGTCTGAGAAACAACAAACAACAAACGCTACTCTAAACTGCCTAAAATTCATGTTTGAGTCATCAGTGGCAAATTCTTTAAATATAAAACATGTACTTACAGGCTTTGAGTCAAACGCTCCAGCGGATTAGACGAAAGGCAACATGTGACGAATAATAATTCTGCATCAATACCCAGCCTAAATGGTTTGAATGCACAAGATAGAGAATTGAAAGCTTGAAAGCTTGGGTGAAAAAGTTTCAGAAGACTTTAGAAGAAATGACAGGGCACGAAACATATGGACTACTTTAATGATGCTTCGTGGGGCTTCATTCATAATTTTTGCATCAAGTGCAGTCTCCCATCATCCTGTTGTATGGGAAAAAAGTATCTACTTTTCCGTTCCTAAAAAAAAAAAGAAATTCACACAGGTTGGAATGGCATGAGGGCAAGTACACGGTGACAGTATGTTCAATAGTCACAATAAAAGTGATATATTGATCCATAATAAATGCAGACAGTCTCAACCAGATTATCAAAATGCTCTCTCAAGCTGGTAATGTCTAAATGAAAGTACCCAAACATCACACAATGTGACAGCTGTAATTAATGAAAGCAAATTTATCAAGCTGAATGATGGCTCAATGTCTATGTATGCGTGTGTTTATTTGTCCGTTAGTCTGTGGGTATGTGTGGCACTCGAGTGAGCTCCCAGGACCTGGCCTAAATCCTGCAGCAGCCCTGGATGAGTGGAGCAGCTGGCCAAGGGGTTTGTTACGGTGTGCTGGGCTTCAAACAAGCACAGCCATCTGGATCTCATCCACCTTGAACACTATCACACGCTTGCACAGGGGTGAGAACAAGGGTGTATTACTATCATAGTATCCGAGAGTGCTTCCTCCATACTTAGAGAAGCCACAAGAGAAGTATTATAGGTATCCATCACCAGAGGTTTGTTTCTCTATTGAGAGTGTGATATTTTCCCTGACAGATAACAGAATAATACAGCTAAGTAGTCTTAAACGTCTCAGGCTATGTTGATGAGAACACAGCAGCAACCTTCTGTAGCGATTAAGAAAGCAGATCCTTTTTTTTTTTAGAATGGCAGCCGAAAGCCTTTGAAACTGCTTTCGCTTCGGATCCCAAACAAGAGGAGCTTGGCACATGTGACGGATGGTGTTAGAAGCACATAGCATCTCTGAAAAGATCATACATCCCCAATGGAACGGAACATCGAGCCCACACAGACCACAAAAAGCGAGATTGCGTAAATTAGGCATCTGAATGGTTGCAAAAGAACTGCACTTGAACAACTGCCCACATGCGGGCTCACATGTATATGCATAGGCATGCGGGGCGAGATGTTAAGTCAGTGACATTCAGAGATCCAGGCGGATTGGTGCCATTACGCTGAAGGTTCTCTGCACCCCCAGCCTGCCTGCGTCTCCATCCTGAGTGGATGTGTAATTGATTTTTGCTAGGCTTGTCGCTGTTGTTTAAGAAGTGATAAATGTTGGATCAGGCGTCCTGTGTTATACGCGCTCTGGAGAGCGTCAGCTCCTCAATAACTCTTCTGTCTGTGTGAGGAAGCCTGAATGACCAGATTTAATGGCTTCTCTATCTTTGGCATAGTAAATTACACTCCAGCACATGAGAGGTATTGTGCCCTCTTCTGCTGATACTTTACTGCCAATAATAACTGAAACAATCCCTTAGGGAGAATGAATATTGGTCTGAAGGATGTGACTGACGCCACCTTTCAAAACAGATTAACGTGCGGTTAACATCAAGAGGATTTAGGGAATAAGAACTTGTCAATCAAATGCACACATTCTGACCTGAAATTGGATCTCATAGTGGTAGTATCTTAACATGATGCCCGATGCTGTTCGTTCTGCTTCAGTGTATAAGCAATAGGGCAGATGTTATCAAAAGACATGGAGTGTAATGATGCCAACTATTTCATTTTCAAGCTTTAAAGGGATCACTCTGACAGAATTTATGCACCCTCATGTCATTCCAAACACGTACAATATTTTTTATTTATTTATTTCCTCTGGAAGAAGCATAAGAAATGTTTTTAGAGATACTTTATACAAAAGCTCAATAAAAGTAACACAACACCATACGTGCCATATTTGAGATTTAAGATTATCAGATTTTATGGATCAAAGTTTGTTCTGCTCCAGAAAACTTGTAAAATAACGCACCAATCCTATGAACTCATTTCTTAATATTGTTTTGTGCTTTTTTGTGTCCTTTGTAAATAATGGCAGCTATTACGTAGTCATTATGTAAGGGTTAATGCATAGTGAGTCAGTCACTACAATAAAATCAGGGTGTTCCATTCCCAGACAGAAAACACAAAGATTTATTTTGTTATAATGATATATTGGATATTGCACTTATTTCACAGCTTCAGTAACAAATAAATAAACATACACACATCAAATATCGACTTTAAAATGTAGTTTATTAATAGAGACACTGGGAGACAGAACACAAAAACAGCAATGAAGGACATACACTACACAGATGGTAATATGGTATTGCCTTACAATGGCCATTACACAGAAATATTTTACCACCAAGTGCCATAATTGACTAATCAAGTATTCCATTAATTAGAACTAAAGAGCACATTAGTGACAATCCCCCTTTTTTCCAGAAGCATACGACTTACTGTATAAACCATGAACAATACCAACAAGCTATGAGGTAATTCACAACATTACTAACCTTGATCTGAATGCAAAACATTATTTGAAAATCAGATGAAAAGACAAAAGTACAAGACTGTATACTTACCTACAATCCTGTGATGAACTGTGAATGACGTAACTAAAATAAAAATGATACGTGCAAAACTAGGTAACACTTTATTTTAAGATGTCCATGCTACATGTTAGATGTCATTACTATTAAATTGACAGTAATTATGCATAATTGCATGCAAGTAACCCTAAGCCAGATCCTATTCCTAACCATATAGTAAGTACATGTAGTTGATTAATATTACTCAGTATGTATAATTACACTGTAGCAAGGATACCTTAAAATAAACTGTAAATACCAAAACTATTATATATGTACTACTAAATAAATATGAGGAGTATGTAGTATAAACAATATATGTTACACTTACTGGAAAATATGATACACACACAGTTTTGGAACATAGATGACTATTTTATGCTACATTGTGCATCATGGAAATGGACAGGCACTAAAGTGTTCTTTTGGCATGATTTGCTTGTTTCAGTTTCTTTGCAGAATCATGGGTGATGTAGTTTTCAATGGTACTTAAAAGGTCAAACCTCACAATTTACTGCCCATTACAATCAGGCCATTAGAAGCTGCTCAACAATAACGGCCTTTTAACAATAATGGCTCTAAGACCTATACTTACACTGTTAGTGTATGCTTCCAACACAAACATGTTATATAAGCACAGTACACACATGTAAACACTGATTTTGATATTCTAAACAAAACAACAAAATCATTTCAGTGATGGACAGCTTATTTGGATCTTCAACGGACCATGTAGAATTCAATTTAGCAAACTGACAAGAGCTTTGACTTATTGACTAATTTCTGTCCAGCTGAGTAAAAAAATAAAATAAAAAATGACTTCACAGATCGCGTCTTTTGTCTTGTTCAATAACGTGCACTTGTTGACCAAAAGGTGACTACACATAGAAGGCAAATGGGTAAACTACATCTGACCTGTTGGAAACATGACAGTAAAGTAAATGTCTGTTCTCTCAGTTGATGTCAGAAAAACTTTCCCAGTGAACTGAAGAAAATGTTCTGACAGCGATCACATTCTCCTAAACAGACACCACTGAATTCATACAAAAATAGTGGTAGACAACAGAACAAAGGGTTGTTTATTTTACTGAAGAGCTAAGCTGCATGCATCGTCTACCATATTAGCTGACATTTACATAGTATTATAGATTTTGGCAAGTGTGGGAAGTAGCTGTTATCTGGGTGCAGAACTGGCGGTCTAATTAAGATAAAGTGCTCTTGATATTTAACAGAAAAATCTTACACACATTATAGTTGTGGCTAATATCTACTTCACTAGTACATACAATTTTTCCAATACAGTCTGGTATGGACTAACGGAGAATAGTTCATTGAACAATGCTGCATTATAAGATCATTTGCTCAGGTCGTTGAAAACTATGTTGATGGCGCAGTGGAAGATCATCACAGCTTTGCTAATGCTACCCACAATTCCATCTTACCGCATGCAGGTTATTTTCCTTCACTTTTATTTAAAGGTACCATTAGCTTTCCTGTATTTAAAGGAACATCTCCCTGAGGGGTAAGATGATGTAGATTTTGTGTGACAGGGGCTGCTCAGCACTGCTTTTTTCTACTGAACACATCTGACTGTGAATCACGCAGAGCAATGTTTAGAGGTAAACGGGGAATTCGCACTAACATTTTCATTTCGGAAACAAATGATAATAATTTACCTATTTTAGTATGCAAAATGCAAATGGAGTATCAAAGACTTTTAAAGGGAGTAAATCCCTTGGAATCTTCTCTGCATAATGACGGTTATTTCTTTTTCCATCGTTAATGGCAATGTCAGAGTAGCGTGTGATGTTTGTGTATGCAAGGGAGCCACGATCAGAGATTATTTTGGGTATTTCTCTGCCAAGAGGCTAATCAACCGACAGAAACAGGGAGTCAAATAAGGCAGCGACTGTGAGGCGTATGTATGTGGATGAGTGTTTGAGAGCCTGCAAGAGGAATACAAATGAGACAAAGCCTTGTTTAAATCTATACCGGTTAACAGTTCTCACGTTCTGGCTTCCTGAAAGCTGAGAAGTCAGCAAACAGCTCAGTGCTAAACACAACAACAATAAAATGAATCTCTTTCAACTGTAACATGAAGTGAGAGTTAATTACAAATTCAAATCCTTCACATCTATCATCTTCGTTGGATTCTAGCTGTATTTTGTTTGTTAAACAATCATTAGTTTAAATACGTGCAGTGGCAGAGAAACCACTGTTTTATCAGGCTTGTTAGTTTAGTTCAGATATTACAAACGCAGCGTGTGGGTAATATGATACAAAAGATGCATACAGAAGCCTAAAAATCCATCAGTGTATTGTGGAATAAAGAAACCTATTTGTTCTGATGTTTATGTCTGCTCTATTTTACTGAAGTATTTTCTCAAATTTCAGTTATATCAAAAGCTTACATCACAGTTTAGTGAGGGTTGTACCGCAAATTAAATGTCAGTAGCTCTCACTGTATTGTAGTTCCCTTTCAGTCAGTCACTCTCAGGTAACGTCAGTGAATGATGAATTGTGGGTCTCCCCAGTGAGACCAATCCACTTTGAGTGTAACTAAATGAGCCATTGGGCATTGCCATGCAGACTTTGCATATGACTGCCACACCCCACATCTGACTGCAACACCCTGTAGCACAGGTATAAGAGGCAGCAAGTGCGCCGCATTCATTCATCTTTTCACTTTGGAGCCAAGCGGTGATGCATTACTACTGCTCTTCCTCTTCGAGTAATTGCAAGAGTGCGGGTGTTATGGCAGTCAGCAGCGGTGGTCACGGTCTCTCTGCGGCAATGATCCAGAAGGGGAAGGCTGTCTCTATGCAGAGGATGGTCCACTGGATTGTGGATGCCATCATCATGGTTTATCAGGCACAGGGTGTGCCCTTTTCAGGTTGTGAGCTTACTCAACTAGAAGTGTTGCATCCTCCTGGGCACTGGCTCGGGGCACCTCGCTGACAGATATTTGTAGATCTGCTGGCTGGGCGACCCCCAACACGTTCGCAAGATTCGATAGCCTTTATGTGGAGCCAGCATCTTCCTGTGTTCTTACCTCAAACAGGTAGTGGCACTGAGAGGAATTATGCATAAGTTATTGTTATTACTATAGTTAAAACATGTGTACATCCATTACCCATTTCTAAAAATCATTTTAAATAATTATTTTCATTGTAATATTATTTCACAATATTTTTGTTTTAAAGCCTTATTGAGCATAAGAGACTTAGTAAAATATTTGTTTCTTTACATTTTTTATAATTCTTACTAATTATTTTTATTTTTAGTTTAATTAATTAAAAAGTAGTTTCAGAACATTTATACCATCTGCTAAAAAATAATAAATACAAATAAGACATAAGCTGACCTTTTATAACAAAATGCATCAATAATGGGGCACAATATATGCAGTAAGTTGTTGCATAGGCAACCTGCCATTTAACAGCCCAGTATAGGCTTTTGAGTAAAAAATAAATAAATAAATAAAGATAAAAATAATATAAAATAAACAAAGGTGTGACAACCTTCTCCGTTTAAATGTGAAAGAACGGTGCATTAGAAAACTGGTAAATTTTGACATCTAAAAGAGCCCCAAACTGCAATAATGACTCTTTCTTAATTCAGCCCCATGTTGTTCACATCCATTCTGCCTGTCCGTTCCATCTTTATGCCCTTAATCTCCTGTGTGCTGTGTGTTCGATAAGGAGAAGTGGCTTGGTGTGAAGAGACTGGCTCTGCTAAAAGGAGAGGTTAATAAGGGGACCATGCCTCCCCGTCCATTCAGTGTCAAAGGCCCTCATCTGTGAGGAATGTCCAGCTAAGATGTTTTAAGTGAGAAAGCAACAGAGGGAGAGAGAGTGGGTAAAGGAAGAGGAAGAGATAAGAAATCCGTCCATCTTACCATTAACAAAATGAAAGTTTCCTAACACACCTCCTTCTGAGTCAAGATATCTACATAGATCACGGTTTATTAGTTCAATAGTTTCATATAAAATCTATATAATCTTTAAAGCTGCATATCACACCAAAAAAAAACAAAAAAAAACATGCTATATGTGGTTCACTGCCTTTCAGAATCAGGACATAGTGGTTAACAAATTAAATAAATGGGGTTGAGTGCAATATAAAATGTTCCTACATATTCAATGCAGTTTAAAGTAAATGAAGATAAATGAGCACATTTAACATTTCAAGCATTTCCCAGCCGAGACTTCTCAGTGTTTAGAGGTGCCTTTTCATTTATCATTGGATTTGACTGCAATTAAGATGTGACTGCGGATCAGCCAATCAGACAGGATCAGAATGAATGAACATGAAAAAAGACAAACAGCACATTTTTACATGCCTGCCTCCACACATATTAACACAGCAATAAGTCAGTGCATCAGTTAGAAGCACACCTTGCCACAGGTCGGAAGCCCAGAGGTCTTTATTATAGAGTGTGCTCATCATTACCATAACAACTGTATTACTAGAATAATCCTCTCTAGGCACAGACACAAACAGCTTTTCATAATCTCACTAGGCTTGACGTCCCTACTAGTGCTACTCCAAACTCCAAGATCTCCCTCTCTTAATGAACCTGCCTGTTATTGAGCAAAAAAAAATAAAAAATAATATAATATAAAATAAATAATAATAATTGTAATTGACTAAATCCATTTTCCCCTTTAATTCTCCAGAAGTGTTTAACAGTAATTAACATGTTCCAGAAGGCATTCTGAAGTACTTCACCACACAGTATGAGTATCATGACGCCGTACCAGACCGGTAAACGAACCCAATCAAATAAACCAGGGTTATTTTAGTTAAAGGGGTGCTATATGCTCTTTTACAAAGTCTTGATTTTGTTTTGGGGGTGTACTAGAACATGCTTGGTTGTTCGAAAAACATAATTTACATTATTATGATACCTTTCTCCCCAGCCTGGCACAAACATCTCAATTAGTTTGATGCAGGCCCAGCTCCCAAAAAACAAAATGTGATGTGATTGGTTAGCTCTCCCAGGGTGTTGTGATTGGCAAACAGCTTAGACGGTGTTTCAGTACTGACTCGCACCTTAGCAAAGCAGCAAGCTCCGTCTGCTCTGGTATACTTAATGATGGCTTTACCATATCAATCTGAGCCTGTTACAGACCCAGAGAATATTGAACAAGAGGATCGCTTAATTTTTACGGCTGCTGCACACACCTGAAATTCAAAAGGTACTGTAAATATGCATTGCCGTCAAATGTTATAGTTAGATATTAATTACTTTATGTACTGCAAACATGATGTGCTTCTTCTTCATCGTTGTCATGCTTGATGCACTCAACCAAGCCCCACAATCTTGCCCCTCCCCACTCCCCAACCATTCAAATTACTGTAGGCAGAAATTATTTTAATGATATTCTAAAAGACTGCTCTGTGACATCACAAAACCCGGAAGGCAACGCTGTAGTCCAAACAAGCCTTTCATTGTAGTTCTTGAAAAGGGATTTTGTTTTTTTTTGTTTTTTTACTAAATATCTCCTTTTGGAGTAGACTGAGATTTGTAACTTTGCAGATAATTTTTACTGCCCAAACATACACACTACACACTGACTTAAATTCAAACATTGAAAAGCATAATAGGACCCCTTTAAACTAAACCATTTAAAAATAAAAATATTCAAAAAAAAAAAAAAAGCCTTAAAGTGACAGTCCTCCTCATTTGCTCATCATCAAAGAAGATATTTTGAATAATGTTTGTAATCATTAATCATTAATCTTGAGTACCTATAAAGTAGTACTGCATCCTTCATATATAAAAAGTCGTGGTCCTCTTTCCCTCACATACAAAAACAAAGTTATTTGGAGACATTCTCTAACAAATCCTATGCAGCGCTGCCAACGATCTCACGATGAAGCGCGTTGATGTGCGTGGTCTCGCTCTCCTCTTTAATAAACTCCTTATCACTGCTTATAGATAGTAAGTAAGGTAGTTGCTGTAGTAACTATGTTTAGAAATGGGATTAAGCCTGTATTTCCGACATTTTAGTACATTTTTTTAAATGGTTTCAATGAGAGTTTCAATTAAGAATGTTCAAGCACTCATCACTTTTTAGTCAGAAAACCAATTACAGCGAAGGAGGGGCGGGACAAATTCCACCCCAACCAACCGACATCCTGCTTGTACAACAGCAACAGAGAACAACGAGAAGCACAGCAACTGAACAAAATCATTGAAAACAAGGGCCACAGCAAGTACTTTATAGTGTCAACATTTTTATATACAGAAATAAACTATCTGTGAAATCAGATAATAGTAACACCCTCAAGTGCTCACAGCTAGGTGTTTTCAGCTTTCAGACTAGCGTATTCAGCTTGGTAAAATGTTTTGGTGGATATATGACCTAAAGGATCTAGTATATAGTCATGCAGAAAAAGGCATTAACCCTTTCGAGTCGATTAACGCATATATGCGTTTTGAGTCATTTTCACCTGATAACCCCGAAAAGAACTTAAATTACACTCTCAGTTTTAATCGTACAGATAAGAGCAATACATCAATCGAATCTGTAAAGGGTCTAGTTTTTTTTTGGATACAGACATAATAACAAAAAACCTTTGTGCACTTATAAAATAAAGATAACAAACAAGGTGCGCTGTCTACAGTCTTTGTCTCCGCTGATCGTCATGTACAAACATTTCATTAAAATGAACTGTAACTCCGTGAATACTCAACGAAGAGACATGAGAGAGATATTTATAGAAAGCCTGGAATGTCTACTTTTAAACTAAACAAGTGCTGCCGAAAACAAATATTCTGAGATAAAGTAATCCATATGAAAACAACGCAATGTCTGTTTTTCATATCTCCGCTCATTATATCTAATGTGACCACGCCCCCGCGCTGAACGCGCTATTCAGATTCAAACTGAAGCGCGCGGCTTGAATACGCCCACACAGAATAAAAAGCGGCGAGACTATTCTTCAAGATTTTATTTTATTTTACTGTTTGCTTCGCGATGAGAGGACTAAGACATAATTCACCCCAAAAAGATGTGATGTGGTTGAGGATTTGAGAAATGGATTTCCTCAGAAAAAAGAATGAAGCACTTTATTCAGCAGAGATCATAAACATGAGTAAGTCTCTTTTTATTTATTTGTACTAGTTTTCACATAATGTGTAAACATTTTACTAGTTAGACTTTTTCCAAATACTTTTTCCAAACTATAATTCCTGACTAAATGTATAATCAAGTGAAACATTATGAAGTTTCAATAACAATATACAATACTATACCATTCAAAAGCTTGATGTAAATAATATAAATGTGACAAATAGAGATAACTCTAACAAATGTAAAAACAATGCAGTTCTTTCGATTTATTCCCCCTAAAAAAACCTGAAAAATATTATCAGCTCTTTTCAACATTAATAATAATAATAATAATAATGATGATAATAAATGGGGTTTATTTGGTAGAAAATAAGATTGTTAAAACGATTTCTGAAGGATTGTGTGACTAGAGAAAGGATGCCAAAAAATTTGAAAGTCAGCTTTGATTGTTCCTAATAAACTGTTTAACTGCTCCCCCAAGTGGATATCAAATTATGTTGTGGGATAATTAAATATATTCTTAAAAAACTACAAACATAAAATTATATACTTTTATTTTGTTCTCTTTCTTGTAAGTCCTCCCTCACAGTGGCACAGTTGAATGAGAGGCTCATTATGCAGCTCATTATGCGGGCCTTTGTCTTCTCAGGTGTAAATCACAATGATATTCATGATAGTTGACGCCTACTCGCATATGACTTTTACCAACAAAAAGTGTTTTAGAAAATTTAAATCAATATATTGTTTTCTGTGAGTGAGTAAACAAGATGATTTTCACATCATTCAGAAAGAAAAATTCTAGGCTACAAGCTCCAGTTCTCAACTTTTCCGGCAACCAATTTTATGTATGTGTTTTATTGCCTTATTCAAGTGATTTAACATTTTTAGTTTTTCACTAACCATGCATAACATTTTTTTTCTCAAAAATACAATCATGTACATGCATGGGTTTCACATATTATTATAGCCTATGTGCTATGTAAGTACTAATAAACGCCAATATGCTAGAAATATTTATGCTAGCCAATAGTAAATAGTTTTTCTAATTTAAAGTGTTACCAAAATTTCAACTAAAATTGAAACCAGAAAATATACAAATAAAAACGAATTTAAAATATCTATAAAAAAAACTACAACAAATCTAATTTTAAATAATACTGTTGCAAACTCCCCGCAGTCATATCCAGAGCTCATCTCTAGATGACTGACTTTTTTAATAAACACTTGTTAAACTGTATACGTCTGTCTTAATTAACCATAAAAACAGCCTTTGAATTGCTTCCAATGGCAGGCGGTGAACAGGCTCATGGGGAAGATCAACAAATGAGAATCTAATGAAAGTGTGAGCTGCCTGCCTTTCCTCAGCCTGGGGACAAAAGCACGAAAGCCCCGAACGCTCTCAGTGAGCCACAGCAGGAGTTAGAATGCAACAGTGCGGAGTATTTACTTCAAAAAGCTTAATTAGGTCCAAACTCAGTCAGCCACCACGGTAGAGCTGCTACCAAGGGAATGGAGCCTACGCCTGTGCGATTTCTTACCGAGCAGAAGGAACCAAACACCCCACAATAACACTGATGGAAAAAAATGCCTCACCCTGATTGGACAAGTGACATCACAAAGACGAATGAATGACATCAGCGAGAGTTACTGTGAAGGATACCATGTTTTAAAAGCTGTAAGGATGGACTTTCTTACCTACTGTAGAAAGGCCAATCACGGTGCAAAAGTTGAATTCCAAGGGAACTGTGGGTAGAGGAGGACAGATTAGTATAGCGAACACTGCAATGCCCTCTACTTTCCATCCTGCACCTTTCCTCCTGGACTTGGACTCTATTAATCATATTTAGTTAGATCACTTCCCCAGAGCATCTCCATCCCAGGAGGTTACGAGCATGAGAGCAAAGGTGGAAATCTACATTAGACCAGGGAGAGTATAATTATAACCTAATGATAGCATTTATACAAAATGGAGCATTATGGAAAAGATTGCAGTGAATAGAAAGATATCTTTGTTAGTATGACATTAGCGGATTTATTTTAATATTATTTAATTAGAAATTCTTAGGTGGAAAGTATTAATATTTAAACAACGTATGCATATAAAATCAAATGCAGAATAAAAGTGTGAAAATAAAGGAAATTCTTCCCTTAAGCATCCATTCCCCAACCCCTCACTACCCCCTCTGCTCTACTAGAAGAGAGGATCAGGTGGTGGCCTTCCCGTTGAGAGAAAGACCCATATGGTGCAACACATCAAGACCACAGACAAACATAACCTACAAAACATGTGGGTGTACAAAGATACAAACATTTCTAGAAAATACCAACTGCACCATAGGCATAGATTTGAGGGACAGTAGGACATGAACCTCTCGAACATTCCTATATTTGTACCTTAGGACTTTTGAATAACTCTGAATGTATTTCCCACAGCTAGATGTTTCCTTTTGACTTTAAGGTTAAATACTTGGTATATCTCAATCCATCCATATATCCATCACTGACTGTATTGCTCCAGATGTACTTATTTTAACTAAAATATTATTATTGCAACACATTGACTCTTTCAGCCACACTGGACATTTCAATTAATGAAGAATTAATGATATATAGGATATACAGAAATAAAAAAAAAATTGAAATGTTATTTGAAGTAGTAGTAGACTTGAGAAAACTCGAAACGAACTTGACACAAACTCGGGTAAATATGTCCTCAAACTATTTTTAACTATTTTTGACTAGTATTTCATCCAAGTACAGTCGAGTTCACGTCATGTGTAACACCAAAATTTAAATTAAGTAATAATATAAAATTAAGATAACAATAATAAGGAATTGGACTCAAAACTAAGTAGCAGTATAAATAATAATAACATTATTATTATTTTATAATTATGTATTTAAAGTGATTATTTTTGTATACTGGATACGCATCCATTATGACCAACAGACTAATGTAATCAGATTGACTATGGGGAAAGAACTTTTACTCTAGTCAAACATTATCAGCTAGATTTTACCAATCTGCATGATTTTTCAAAAGTCCCTGTTATTTCCAAGTTTTCACTGACTGTGGGACTCTAGCATATATCTCTACTCTAACTGCAAATTTCTTGACTGCTAGAAATAATTTGCTTTTAAAGCAGCCATTTACAGTATGCTAACCTGTCCATATACATTTTTTTTCACTTATATGAACAGAAAAGTGATCAAATTAGCATTGCAGATGGCACAACAGGATCATATGTGGTTTATAATAATGGCTTGATGAATGTTAGACTCATTTTGAGAGTGCAGCGCAAATATAATATAGTTATATGCAAATTAAGCATTTAAGCAATAATGCAAGAGGGAAGGACAAGACACCTGGCTCAGATACACAATGCCAAAAATGCAGACAAAACCAATAAGTATCCTATGTCCATTATAGGACAAAAATTAACTTTACCGATATCCTGCATTTGAGATTTTTAAGTGCTCTTGATACTATGATAGTTAGCTTCATTTGTTTAATTAAATGACTTAATTATGATTAAAATATAAAATACAAAACCAGCCTACACCACTGAACCAAACCACAAGCACTGGAGAGAAACGTGAATGGATGAACTCCTCACACACACTATCTTACAAGCATTTGATAGGAATCGACTGTTCCACAGTCAGAAGGAGGTTTATTCAGAAATGTCACTATTCTCCATCACCCTGGATAAAGTGCCATGCTGAGATAAAGCAGTAACCCCACCTACCTCTGATCTATGCTGCTGTTTCTTGCTCTCAACTTTAAACAGCAGGATGCCCCGGGGAGGCCATGTGTGGCCTCTGTATGCCACAGACCCTCTGGTTTCTGTATCTTCCAAGGCACTGTCTCAAGAACAGAGAGACAGAAAGCACAGAGCTCACAACACCAATTATCTAATGGGGTGCTAGAGGCCCTGACAAAAGAGCAGCAGGAAGAATCGTTTTTCTTCCTTGTGCTTCCGTCTCACTCCCTCTCTGTCTCACTTACTCTTTGTCTGTCTGCCAACCTGGGTGAAGGGCTGTTGCGCCATTGTGCTACAATCTTACTTCCTGTTCTCAAAGCTTGTCTCTTACCCAGCTATTTTTTAACTCTAGCTTGTCATGAAAAAAGCTACATAAATTACAATCAAGCTATATCAGCCAAAAACTAGTTTGCTACACAACTAGCTATAGAGTACTGTAGCAAATTACACTGAAGCTAAAGGAGCAAAATAATAATAATAAAAATTAATTTATATTGCTTAACAAAGGGGGAAGTCGTGGCCTAGTGATTAGAGATTTTGACTCCTAACCCTAGGGTTGTGGGTTCGAGTCTTGGGCAAGCAATACTACAACTTAGGTGTCCTTGAGCAAAGCACCAAACCCCCAACTGCTACCTGGGCGCTGCTGAATAAATGGCTGCCCACTGCTCCAGGTGTGTGTTCACGGTGTGTGTGTGCACTTTGGATGGGGTAAACGCAGAGCACGAATTCTGAGTATGGGTCACCATACTTGGCTGTATGTCACTTTCACTTTAAAAAAACACATTCATTTTACAACTAGCAATAATAATTCACTTGGCAAAATCATCTGATATGGTATGACTTGGATCGTATGAAATGGTACAATGGGAGGTACCAGAAACATAGATTTTTTTTTTCAGGCATGTCCAATAAAGACTGGTTGGGTTTTGAACAAATAAAAAAATGGAAATTACAGAAAAATTTACACCAAATACAACTAATAAAACTAAAAACTAATAAAACTAAAAACTAAAAAGTAGGGAAAAACAGTAATGAACAGCAGCGATTAAATTCAAAACACTGCACAATGCTGCACAAGGACTAAAATCAGCGACTCGTTTTGAATCCGTTTACATGAACCATCTTAATCATTTGCAGGAACCATCCAAACAAATCCATTTGAATTAATACAAGTTGTACGTTTTAGGAGAACATGTTTGACATCACATATGGCAATGTAATGGTGTATGATGCAACACTGTTACCTGTTCTGAAAATGTATGTATCCAGGGTCCCCATTGTCCACAACATTCTAAGAGTGCATGACTTTTCCATTCGCAATTTCCAACCAACAACATATTTAGAGCATGGCATGACTAGAAAAAATACAAATTCACTAATAAAAATGCCCATAGAGCCAAAACATTACAATAACATTAGCCATAAAATTATTAACAATATAACTAATTTACATGACTTCGCTAGTTCTAGAAATAATGTCGTAATGAAATAAAATAATTTCATAATATAATCAGACTACCTTATATAAAGATACGATTGTGCCCTGGTTATTTAATATGTATACATATGTAAGTTGTTAAGTGAGTGAATAAAAAGAAATGGCCTGATTTTTTGTTAAAGTTATTATAATGGTTGTTTTGACATATTTTAAATCACTAAGTCATCTTGAGGTTACCTTAGAACAGGGGTGCCCAAACCCGGTCCTGGAGGTCCTTACTGTCCATACTTGCAGGGAAATTTCTAGTATGCCTAGTAAGAGCTTGATTAGCTGGTTCAGTTGTGTTTAATTGGGGTTGGATCTAAACTTGACCCTCCAGGACCGAGTTTGGGCACCCCTGACTTAGAAGGTTGCTGAAGCCCCTGAGTGGGCCCCGGCCCCCTGTTTGAGAACCAAAGTTTTAGATTATTATTGCCAACAATGTTCCTACCCTCCCCAATCACATATTAGATTAGTCAATAACATTAGTACTGTACTAACAAATAAAGAAAGTAATAAAAACAGCACATAGAAAAAAACATGGTAAATTGTAACATGAATCACTTCAAATGGTAAGGTTTATCAAAACTCACAACAGACCTTTTCATATAATAAAAATACGTCAAGATACTTTGTATTCAGCTAACAGTCTGCTCTACAAAATGACTACTGTTTGAGCGCTTAGGCAATATTGGCAGTTTGTCCATCTTCATGAAACATTGCTTGGACACATGTCAATTTTCCTCATTTCCTTTTCAATCACATGTGTTCTTAATGTTTTTTTATTTGTATTTTTTTTTTTTTTGTGCCACAATCATGACCAACTCTGAGAGGCTTAAAGGAATTTAATTGAGCTAGCAAAAGAATTGGCACAAGCAGCAGTTCACTTTGGAGATAATTCATCAGAAGATGAAATGCTTAATGCAAAGAGCGTAATTTGTAAAGATAAACGTGCATTTCCTTCTCCACGCACTTTCACACAGATTTAATAGAGCTGACAGCACAAGAAAAAAAGAAAGAAGGGGGGAAGTGCGAGTGAGGGAGTGGGTGAGAAGATAAAGCCTCTATTTTGCTTCTTCTGCTGTACATTCACTGCTGCTATTGCATGCTGCAGAGAGTGAACTGCTGACACACGCAGTGAGAGAAGGTGAGAAATTTCACCACTGACAATGGCTAGACTTGTGGTGTATTACCATTTGCACCCTCAACATGTTACTATTTCAAAGTATTCAGCACCACCACACAAACTAGAAAATGAAGAGAGACAGGTATACATATACAGATGTTTAAAACGTAGGTGTATTTATGGAGCAAATTCTAATATAGAGAATACAGCGATAGCTTTGGCAGAGCGAATGAAGTTGTCAAAGGGAAGCCATTTTGAGTTCTTTATCTCCCTCTCTATAACGTTAACTGTTGCTGCCCTCCCTTTTCCCTCTTTTCTATCCCATTGGAGGAAACCCGCTCTATGATGTTTGCTATGCATACCTCAGCCGTGACAACGTCTCAATAGCTTAGCTCTCCCTGATGATCAATGGTGTGTCAGAATGACTAACTGAATTAGCTGAGGAGGTATGCCATGTTAATCTCCATCAAAAGGTCACTTTGAATATGAGCATAATTTGCTCTGTGCTGGTGTTGCAGAAAGGAGGGGGAATCTGAATCAAGGCTTTTGGCGCCATTATATTTTTTCTTTAAGGTCTGAGTTGTGACAAACTGCAGCAAGTCAGCTTTTCCTTGTCAATGGCTCAAGACCTGCCATACTCGCCATACTAGCTAAGAAAATCTCAAGTCAGTATTTATTTTACTGTGTCATTCTGAGGCATATTTCACAGCATGTTGTCTGAAAAACATAAAAGCAAACAAATGGGTTTTTTGATCACTTTATTGTGTGTTAGCACACTGACATGCTAGATTGACCTACATTAGGTGAAAGCAATGATCCTGGACGAGTTTCAGAGCATGGTCAGTAAGTAGACATGATTTTACATTTCTATATACTTTTGAAATAATATTAGAGATGAACTTGCATTGTTATTCAAAACAGAATCACATTATCCTCATCAACACAGATCTTGTTTAACCCTCATGTTCTGTTTGGGGTTTCACAGCCTCCATGGCCCTTGTTGTAGCTCTAAAAAAATTATTTAACATTGAAGTATCAAGTTCATACTTTCAGGTCTTTTAATAATCTCATGAACACTATATATAATAATTAGAGAGTTTGCCCAAATATGAAAATTCTGTTATTATTATCTGTTATTAAACTATTTGGTTACATAGTCAAAGTCATACAGGTGACTCATGAGGGTAAGTAAATGATGACAGAATATATTTTACGATTTATAACATGCATTAAACGTCCTTAATTAAATGTATTATTTATGTGTGGGGTCTTAGAGACCTCAGATGTGATTTTACTGGTGTGTATTTGACCAACAGACCTAATGCAACTATACTGGATAACAGATATTTAACAGATATATTAACACAGTACTGGGATCCCTGAGACCGCAAATATTAAGACAGTACAGTCAATGTCAACAGACTATGAGGGGTTAATGAATGTTTGAATGTTCATTATATTCTGTGTGTTGCCAAGTATGTGATTACCCTGCACAAACAGGTCACTGCAAATCTATTATATATTTCTTTTCTAATTCTTGTTGTTATAATGTCAGTTACTGTCAGTACATCAAATAATGAAGCACACATAAAGGTAACATAACCATTAATATAGTGTTGGGCAATATGCTCCAGTCATATCGTCTTAACGTCAGCCTGTGAGATTGCTGATACACAATATTATTGTGCTAATTTATTTAATTATTTACTTATTTTCATAGCCAGGGAGTGAACTAACTCCAGGGTCTGGCTAAAAGCAGCCTATTAGTCTAATCTATCCACTACACATTATTCATAGATATCATGTGATGTCACACAGTGGTGTGGCTGCCACCGTGTGTAGGACTGAATTGCAACATGCCGTCTATCTTCTGTGCTGTGGACTGTGACAACAGCTAATCACAATGGATTATTTACCAAGAGATGTGGATCTATGGCACCATTTTGGTTAAATATTTCTTTTAAGCATCGATGCACATTTACATTTTATTATTTTACCTAGCAGGCATTCATAAGTTCCTAGAAAAGACTTGCAAAAAGTTAAATTCACATGCAAGACTCGGCTTTAGCTACCTAAAGTTAAGGTGAAGAGGATAATGGTCCAGCATACACAAGGAGAAAGGTTTGTATTTTTAGTTTACAAATTCTATTTCTGAATGGTATTCTAATAAGCAAAATTATTTTTTTTATATATATTACTTTAAGGATGTTAGAGTGAAGAGGATTTGTTTGTACTATTAGTATTATGATTCTATAGAAAATAGTTGTCTTAAAATAACCTCGGTTAACTAAATACATAAGCTAGTTTCAGTGATTTTTACGATGAGAATGTACTACAGTCATATAAATATGCATTAGTATGTCTGAGACTATCTGCAATAGCTCTGTCCTGTACTGCTATTGATCTGCTGAATTTGGATTTTTCAGGCATTTTATTGCAGCATTCACTGTCATTTTTCTGCAGTGATGTTTCTACTAATTTACTTAAAAATATAGTCAACCCAGAATTTTGTCATCATTAACATCAGGGTTCCTCAATAGGTGGCACGTGGGGTAACATCAGGCTAGTGATAGAAAAAAGTTTGGCCCACACTAATTTCAAATACTGTGGCATGAAAATTCAAACGCAGCATCAGAAACCGACATTAACTTACATCATGCCTACACCAGACACCGGCGGTGCAAAGCAAAAACATGGTCAGTGTGTAGATAAGAAAAGTCCACATGGAAATATACATGAATATAGACGATCAACAAAAAAAATCTAAGCATAAAAATATTCAAACTGACAAATCTAATTATTGAATCTGCAATTAGGGAAAGTGGAGAGAAGAGATCCAGTTTGAGAATGAGCAGGAACAGTTGATTTGCATGGCAGACATGGAGATCCATATTTATTTGATTGTTCATTTGTTTTTAATATTCATATGGAAGGTTCTTCTGTATCTAAATGGAAAAATGTTTATAATTGTTTGAATAAAATAAACTACTGGGGAAAAAAACCTGAATACTGTATTCATCTTGTGATTATTTTCACAAAAGCAACAATAATATAATAATTGTAATAATAATAACAATTATAATAACAATACTATTTGTATTTAACATGATAACAGTTTAAAAGGAACATTGTAAGTTACTAATTATGATGCTTACATTTATATATATATATATATGCATTTATGAAATGTAGAAATGTAAGCATCATAATTAATGAGCACCATAATGAGATGATTAGGGCTGAATGCAACACCTCAACAAAACATGGGTGAAAAATCGGTGGATTCTACTTTAAACGCTTCTGATTGGCTGTTGGGTTCAAGAAATCAACGAATATGTCTGTGATACGCTTCATTGCTCATCGCTGTAAAAGATGTTGAAGTAGAAACCGATCAGCAGAGCCCAAACCATAAAGCACTGGATAGTCTGTCAAATCTACTTTGAAATGCCATTATTACAGCATTAACTAAGAATGCTATTGATATCATTTAAGGGTGCTTAACTGGGCCTGGCGAGAAACGGGCACTGAACAACAAAACACTGGTGTTTCAGCGATGACTCATCAGAATTCTGAATGCCTCTGATTGGCCTCTGCATTCATAAACTCATGTAAAAATGAGGAAAAATATGATGAAACAAATAAGCCCTGATATTAATTAGATGATAATACTAGCCTGAAAATAATCATAATAGTAATCGTCTTGCTATCGTCAAAAGCATCAGTCACAGGCTATAGGCTATTTCTTGAGTATCATAGATAAACTATCATCTATCGGCACAACCCTACATCATTAACTATGTCATCATACTACACTTTATTCAGCGTGACACAGTCCAATACATCAGACTCAGACAGCTCTTTAGATTTTCATATAATGGGATTGCAAAAGCCTTGAAGGCAAATTGAAATATCCTGTCATCTCACAGTCAGCTGAGGCTTATATTTAATCTATTGCAAAGTATTAAAAAAAATAATCACTAAGTGAAAATATTACTGGTGTTCAAGAAGTCATCTTATTAAGTGCTTAAAATGGACTTGCACATATTTCCTGTTGTAATATTACATAGGCCTACCATGGGCTGAAACTACTACCACTGGGCTGGTCGTGTTTATGTGTGTGCGTGCTCTAACATAGTGCATTTTTGTGTAGTTCATGTAGTTTTAATCTGCTTGGCCTTGATGCTTTTTCCTATTCAAAATGAAACAAAAAGACCATTGCCTAAGAAGAGAACAATGGAAAACATTACAGTTCATATACAATTGAGAAAGGCATTCTGATTATATCACTCAGTCAGTGCATCATGATTTGCCCAGATGTTAACAGCTAGGTACAAGCAAATGCACTTTCAGATGTTTTGGGGGTGGGGGAAATCACCTTCACTTTTGGCTAAAAACATCAGTGAATGTGGAATTTGTGAAACATATTTAGGATGGCAAATATGATCATATTTAAAGATATAGATATAAATATATTTCAAGAAATAGAAGCTGACTTCCTCTTTTAGAATGTTTTAGCACAGGGATAGGCAACTCCGCTCCTGGAGGGCTACTATCCTGCAGAGTTTTGCTCAAACCCTAATTAACACACCTGAACAAGGCAATCAGTGTTTTCGGGATTACTAGATACAGGCAGGTGAGTTTTTATGAGGGCTGAAGCTAAACTCTGCAGGAAAGTGCCCCTCCAGGACCAGAGTTGCCTATCCCTGTTTTAGCAGCTTGATAGAAAACATGTCAAAAATTGTACACTTCACACTTGGGTAAAAGCCCAAGATGACACCAAAAGAGAAAAAATAAAATAAACTCCAGGAGGGTTAAATGTGTCACCTTCCCCCTCATAACTTTGTCTCCTAGGGGATTGTGTGTGTCCGTGTGAGCCAGAAACAGAAAGAGGCAAAATAAATTGTATTATTTTTGTTTGCCTCAGAATACTTCATATTTTAAAGAATATTTTCATTTTTATTATTATTATTATTATTATTATTATTATTATTATTATTATTATTATTATTATTATTATTATTATTATTATTAATATAATTGTTTCTTCTTCCATATATTAAAGATCATTAAAAAATTATATTACAGATTTATACTATAATCATAACTATACATATACTGTATAAAATAAAATTGTAAAATATATTAAATTAGCAGTAATATATTACATTATTTTCATCATTATTATTATTATTATAGTAAAAAATATACAATGTAAGCAAATACTGTAATATATTACAGTATTATTATTATTGTAAAAATATTCACAATATAAAAAAATGTATGTATGATAAAAAAAAAAACAGAGAGTACAGTATAGAAGCATTGAACCTTAACACAGATGATAGAAATAATGTACTGACCTTCAGATTGAAATCACACAATTAATCACATATAAACCAGTAAACAAGTTCATACATCACCTTGCTGTTCTGTCATTTTGTGTCATTTAAGATAAAGGTTTGGGAAGATCGGCTCTGACTGTGTGCTGTAATGTTGCTCTTCTATCAGAGAGAGAGAGAGAGAGAGAATGAACTCCTGCTGGAGCTGCTGGGGACAGCAGGCTGGCAGACGCAGCACGTTGTACTGTGTTCTCTTTCATGGTTTTTAATTAACAGCCTGGGAATTTCCAAATTCCGGGGGAAAAAAAATTGAATAAATGAACAGTTCTGTGAGACAGATGTTCTGCTGCGCCACAAAGTGAGAGAAACAGGGAGGTGAAAAACTCTATAAATATGCCATGCACATCAATCAGCATATATTTATCTTAACATGGGAAAAAGCACAACAGTCATGTCAATAAAATTTTGCTTGGTTTCATTTAATATTCAATGGATAACGTCCACTCAACTTAGCTTCAAAACTGCATGTGGCTTTGACCGCCTTCACCATTGCTGAAGGTACGCTATCGACAACGTCTATAACAGTTTGTCCTTTGGAGGTCATAGTTAGCCATAACTGCAAGGCATAAAATTTCACAACATTATGTGTAGTGATCACAGACGATGCAAGGCCTTCATGTCAAATGGAATACTGAATTTTGAGACGCTGTAGAACTGTATCTGTAGAGAAGGGTTATGCATAAGCAGGAATTTCTCAAATAAAGAACTCAAGCATGCCTACAGGGCTGTGGATAACAAAACTCTGCTGAAAGTCACAAGAAACTGCTCCTGGTTCATTCTGAATAAGATATAACAGGAAAATGATTCACAGTTCTGCGAGGAGTCAGTGATGTCGTCATTAATGACTTTGAATGATTGATTCACTGACACAATGAGCTGATTCAAACCACTAACTCATAAGCAAATTCCAGGGAGTTTCATGAATCATTAAATATAACAAATTCATACAAGTCTTCGGTTGTTTGTTAATCAGACATCACAGCTAGTGCATGAGAGATGATATCTGGCAAAACCTGATTTGTATGGACACACAAGCTCTCCAATGGCAAATACATTTTAAAATATAGCTGCAAGCAGCAATTACCGGCGTTCAAGCACTTTAAGGGCTTTAAGATTCTATGCTTTTAGGGTGTAGTTCAACCCAAAATGTATGGCTGGAAGTAAAATACATTCATGATGGAGAATATACTTACACACAGAGAGAGAGAAATTAAATGATAACACACACACATTCTGTTGCACAAGTAGATTTCTGAAACAAAATGGTAAGTAACAAAATGCTTACTGCATGGAAGTCTTATAGTAGCAGCTCCTGACTGTAAATTTAGGTGGGGCAGATTCTGGGTCGTAGCGCTAGTTTAAACTCAAGAAAGCTTATAGTCTTTATATATTTCGACTTTATAGTCTAACACATACAAACACTTTTGGCAGGGATATAACATCCTTGCTTTATTATGTCCTGTAAACGGTGCAGTCTCTTTAATATATTCTGCTCACTTTATGATTTAAAATTGTCAAGAAAATCTAAAATATATTTCTTGTAGAATGCTGAACACATTTACTTTTCAAAATTACCCAAAGGGTGAAGGTCAACATTTTTTGATAATTATTGATCTAGAGAGTCCAGAGAATGGTACTGCAGTGGTTTTATTGAGGTTGAGTGAAAAACCTAGGACTAGATGGCAAAAGTAGTCATTTCAAATGCTGAACAAATTAATTGATTGACAACAGAGGTTCATGAGCCAGAGATTTATCATATGATATGAATATCGTGTGTGGGTCAAAGACGAAAAGGGGGTTTCATATATATATATATATATATATATATATATATATATATACAGTATTGTTCAAAATAATAGCAGTACAATGTGACTAACCAGAATAATCAAGGTTTTTCGTATATTTTTTTATTGCTACGTGGCAAACAAGTTACCAGTAGGTTCAGTAGATTCTCAGAAAACAAATGAGACCCAGCATTCATGATATGCACGCTCTTAAGGCTGTGTAATTGGGCAATTAGTTGAATTAGTTGAAAGGGGTGTGTTCAAAAAAATAGCAGTGTGGCATTCAATCACTGAGGTCATCAATTTTGTGAAGAAACAGGTGTGAATCAGGTGGCCCCTATTTAAGGATGAAGCCAACACTTGTTGAACATGCATTTGAAAGCTGAGGAAAAAGGGTCGTTCAAGACATTGTTCAGAAGAACAGCGTACTTTGATTAAAAAGTTGATTAGAGAGGGGAAAACCTATAAAGAGGTGCAAAAAATGATAGGCTGTTCAGCTAAAATGATCTCCAATGCCTTAAAATGGAGAGCAAAACCAGAGAGACGTGGAAGAAAACGGAAGACAACCATCAAAATGGATAGAAGAATAACCAGAATGGCAAAGGCTCAGCCAATGATCACCTCCAGGATGATCAAAGACAGTCTGGAGTTACCTGTAAGTACTGTGACAGTTAGAAGACGTCTGTGTGAAGCTAATCTATTTTCAAGAATCCCCCGCAAAGTCCCTCTGTTAAAAAAAAGGCATGTGCAGAAGAGGTTACAATTTGCCAAAGAACACATCAACTGGCCTAAAGAGAAATGGAGGAACATTTTGTGGACTGATGAGAGTAAAATTTTTCTTTTTGGGTCCAAGGGCCACAGGCAGTTTGTGAGACGACCCCCAAACTCTGAATTCAAGCCACAGTACACAGTGAAGACAGTGAAGCATGGAGGTGCAAGCATCATGATATGGGCATGTTTCTCCTACTATGGTGTTGGGCCTATTTATCGCATACCAGGGATCATGGATCAGTTTGCATATGTTAAAATACTTGAAGAGGTCATGTTGCCCTATGCTGAAGAGGACATGCCCTTGAAATGGTTGTTTCAGCAAGACAATGACCCAAAACACACTAGTAAACGGGCAAAGTCTTGGTTCCAAACCAACAAAATTAATGTTATGGAGTGGCCAGCCCAATCTCCAGACCTTAATCCAATTGAGAACTTGTGGGGTGATATCAAAAATGCTGTTTCTGAAGCAAAACCAAGAAATGTGAATGAATTGTGGAATGTTGTTAAAGAATCATGGAGTGGAATAACAGCTGAGAGGTGCCACAAGTTGGTTGACTCCATGCCACACAGATGTCAAGCAGTTTTAAAAAACTGTGGTCATACAACTAAATATTAGTTTAGTGATTCACAGGATTGCTAAATCCCAGAAAAAAAAAATGTTTGTACAAAATAGTTTTGAGTTTGTACAGTCAAAGGTAGACACTGCTATTTTTTTGAACACACCCCTTTCAACTAATTGCCCAATTGCACAGCCTTAAGAGCGTGCATATCATGAATGCTGGGTCTTGTTTGTTTTCTGAGAATCTACTGAACCTACTGGTAACTTGTTTGCCACGTAGCAATAAAAAATATACTAAAAACCTTGATTATTCTGGTTAGTCACATTGTACTGCTATTATTTTGAACAATACTGTATATATATATATAAATGTATCCTGTTTCATTTTGTTTTTCTGAACAAAAAAAAGATATATTATTAAAAACTATTACTATAATACAATATGAACAATTATTAAATAAACAGAAGACAACCACTAAAATGTCATTCAGTGTTACAATATTTACATACTAAAAAAATCTTATTAGGCATATTTTAAACAAGTAGAATTTGATAACAAATTCAAAGACTATATTTAAGTAGCACAGTGCAGCCCTCAAATACCAACTAACATAAATTTTTAAATCGTTATACTCTGCAAATGGCCTTCAGACCACTGGGGTTTATCCATTTGTCAGCAAGAAGTTTTCGCAAGTAAGTGAAAGTCAATATAATAACATTCAGTATCATCACATGTTCTTTCATGTATTTTAATAATTAAAGGTCAGAATATGTACATTGTTTCATTTTTACATAAATATATCTGTTATACATTGAAAGACGATGGTTTATTACTCTGAATTACACTTTGCCAAAAAGGGAAATATACAGTAGTCATCGTTCCCGTATTTGCAATGTTTTTGTAACATTGTTTGTATGATTAAATAAATTTTAATAATAATGCTCAGTAAATGATGGCAGAAGCAGATGTTGAAAAGTATTAAACATTTTATTCCACTGTTCTGATGCTCTCTGCCATGCTTGCTTAGCTTGTCACTGTTTATGACTTGCTCAATTGCTGCTTGCAGGTATATTTATGAATTTAGTGTGATATGTGATATTGCTGTCCAGTGGCTGATTTCTTTTGAATTTCTTAAGGACTTTTAGTGTCATGAGTCAAACAGGCCCACCCAGTTTCATTCTAATCTTAACTTTGGTTAACTTTTCCGATGGTGGCCACGCTTTTTGAGATACGCGAAAGATCTTATTGATGCTTGTGGCACTTTGGACAGAGACACGGCATATTTCAAGTCAATCGAACTAACAGGTGCATAGTTATAGCCATTTTTATACTTTTTCAGTGTTATAGCACCAAGTTGCCAAACTCTGCAATTTTTTTGTGATCTCAGATTGAGCTGTTACATAAGTGTACAAAGATATGTCATTCTGCTCAAGAGTTTTAGCATTTTAGTAAAAGTTGCTCTGCCCACTTCAAAATGCGAAATTCCAACTTTTTTGTTGATTATTTACTTTCACTCTCCAGAGAATATTTCTGCACTGGTTTGGTTCTGGTTTGGTGAAAACCCTAGGACTAGTTCGCAAAAGTTTTGAACAGAATTCAAAATAGCTGAAAATTTTGCATATAACTTGAAATTAAACTGCACCCCCTATAGGCCAATTGGGTCAATCATTGCCAATCTCTCCCTAAATTGAACTCTACCATTTGGCCAAGTTTCAAGTCTATAGTCCTTATGGTTTGGTCTGTATAATCTGTTTTATGGCAGAAAAATAATAATAAAAATCCTTACAATTACAGTGTTTCGCACTTGAACCCCTCATTATTGTCCTCATAATAATTAACAATCATTTATGAGATGAGAGATTTCTATTTAAATCGAACATATTGTATAAAAGAATTAGTTGCCATTTCAGTTAATATCTTTGTCATGTAATTAGCTTTTTTTATTATTATTATTAAGGCATGAACATTATTATGTATCAAGGTGCATAATGGTCTAAAAGAATATTACATTTTTGTTGATTGCTCATTTATTCATTTTTAATTATTTAAACGGCCTAGTCTTGTAAAAAGCACAAGAACAAAAGAAGAAAAATGGAAATGGTAATGGCCATTTAATAAAAAGGATATTAAACAGCTGCTTGTTACTGTTTGTTCTTAATTTCACTTCTCTGTAGCAAACACATCAACATTACCCCAACCAGCATGGTAAAATAAGACAGGGCAGTGGCAAACACACTGACTAAGGTTCATTATTATAGACCTACAGTAGCTTTTAGGTTTGTCATGCTACCTGATTAATGGTTGATCTTTCAAACATTCTCATTAATCCCTGAACTGAGATGCAGCCTCCAGACTAGGACTTTGTTTGACTCATAGTTTAGTCCTGAATTTGAAGACTTTAGATTTCATTTGGGCAAAACCTTCACCATTTACGTGTGTCTTGGCTTGACTAAGTCAACCCTCCACAAACATCAGTTCAATGTAGTGCGCAAGTTGATCAGATGATGAATATAATAGTATAATTATCACACACACTGGACTCGTTATATCAGTGATATTGTTTTTATTCTAAAATCATTCTTATATGCTTGTTTGGGTCGTCAGAAACATATCTTGTTATCATTTAAGTTTAAAATGAAAAGCAACCTTTGCAAATGCCTCCCCCAATTCAAACATCACAAATATAGCTCTTATGGGTCTATAAAACTGAAGGCATGTCTCAGGTAAAAGTAGACTACTTTCAATAAAAGGTCCAACATATTAGGAATACTTTATTTTAGCTTATCTGGAAGCTCAAAAGACCCATTGAGAAATATGGAGAATTAACATTCAAAGCTAGTCTCTGACATTCAGCGAGCACTTTGGGAGTGAGTCTGGCTTTTTTTTTTTTTTTCATGTGTGCAGGACGCAAAGTCTGAGCAAACAGGACTATAAATAATATGTTTGGAAACTGCCACCCTACTTACCGGCTCCTACGGCACAGCTATGGCAGCTTTTAGCTCCTGCAGAAGTGGAATTTGATTCACAAGGCCGAATCCTTTAAGCAGAAGTAGTAGTAAAGCTAAATCAAATCTTTTATTTATCAGGCCATTGAATACAGCAGGACAGGAAGTCAAGGGGTCACAATATACCGTGTTTATTTGCAGCTTTGTGTCAATTGGAGCTTGCGCTTCTTACTGTGGAAGAAATATACGAGCCCAGGCAAAAGCTGTGTACCGTAAAGCAATCACAGGAAAGACACTCGAGATTTTGAAAGGTGCTTTGCTCTGTGTGTGTGTGTGTGTGTGTGTGTGTGTGTGTGTGTGTGGTAAGCAGGACTGACTGAAGCAAGCTGTGTCTTTATTTTCACCACCCTTTTCTAAGATGTGATTCATGCTGTCTGAAAACGATGACCAACGCTGTGTTACAGACCCTCATACCTAGAATCCCAATCTCTCCATTGGCACGTCCATGTGCTTGTGTGTGTGTGCATACTGAAAAGGGCAGATATGGTGGTTGACAGGACCTGTCTGTTTAGGAGGTACACATGCCTTAATGTGTGAGAGATCAAAGTTTCCTCCATCGCTCCTCATATATCCCAATCACATGTTTCATCCTCTCTTCTCATGCAGCAGGTTTCCACATACAATGAAACCCTCATGAGCTCCACTGGAAGATTTTACCAGTGTAACAAGTTGAATACAGAATTTTGTTTGAGTAGTTCTCCTAACTGTTTCTTAATGTAATTTTGCTAAGGTCGTTTTGAAAAGGGTTAAAATGTATTATTATTATTTTTAACTAATCTTACTTTCTCTGTTACACTTTATATTTAAACGAAGACACATGGCAGTTTGTTGTCATATAGAGAGAATTAATTACAGTCATAAAGATAAAACGTTATAAAGACTTTTATGTGCTGTAGTGTAAAGTCTTTAAAACAAATGATTTACATTAAGTATTTTAATGACAAAAATCAGTTAAAGCCACGTTTGACCATGTTCTATATAATCAGAACATGCCATATGATTTTATTTAAAAGAGACACTAAATGCTTACTGAAACCATCCCAATCATGTTCTTCGTCCTGCTTATACCCTTTTCCATTTTTTCAGTTTTTTTAAAAAGTCATAATTCAGGTTGTGTCTATAATCATTAATCTTTTAGATATAATTTTCAACAGCTTATTTCTAATATTTGGATCATTCAGAAGGATTTGCAGACAAATGGGTCTAAAGAAATTTCCATACAAATACAAACATAACAAATGTTGTATAATAATAACTGGTTGCTGTTTTCTAAGCAATTACTATTAACATGGCAGCAAAAGCACAGTGATCATTTGAATTTATGGGTTGAATTTAAGGAGAGGATCAGTCCAGCTCTATGATACTGCATCTTACCTTCACACGCATATACAACCCATACTGTAGTATATGGCCTCACAGCGGATTTTACTTAACCTTTACTGTTCCTGAGGTTAGGCTTTAAATTCACCTTTAAAAGAGCACAATGGCATCTCCGACAGGGCTTATGGGATTTCTGTCTACTGGACAGGCCTACGTTTATTTCATCCAGTGCAGGATTTCACCTCCTGCAGGCGATTTTTCCCGCAGAAATGCTGCTGGCCAGAGTTATTTGCGGCTGTGTGATTGACTCATGAATCTGTAAGATGGGAAAAGGCTGCTCCACCTTGCCCTCCATCAATCAGAGACAGTGCAGGATCCCAAAGCCATGTGCATTCTATAGGCTTTCAGTCAAACCATACATTTGTACAGAGGAAATTCCCAACCACACGAAGGGTTGGAAAATGAGAACTGGTTCCATTTATAAAATGCAAATCCAGAATGAATGACTAACTAAGTTCCTGAGCATCTACCAATATGAAGATAGCGTCGCGGTAAATACCTTGAATGTTTCCTGCACTGCAGTGCTACTGTATTTTTACAACATGATGAGGATGTTTTAGCGAGCAATCCACAGATAAACTGATAACTTGAATATTAAAATCTATTTTTAAAAAAGCACAGAAATGAAAATGTCAACAAAAAAAAATTTTGTTGAAAAGTCAACAAAACTGCAATCGTTGATTTAACAATAAATATTACAAGTGAAATTAGGTATTAAAATGTATAGTAGAATTGATATACATTTTAAGATTTACTAAATATTATTTACGTGTACAGCACTGAAAAAAAAAGAAATCTCTGCAAAGTTATCTGTTTCCATGGTTTTAATATTAATAGGTATGTTTTTGAGTAAAATGAAAATTGTTGTTTTCTTTTATAAGCTACTGATGAGATTTCTCCCAAATTTTCCAAATAAACATATTGCCATTTAGAGCATGTATTTGCAGAAAATGACCCTGCATGTTCTCCACTAGTCTTTCACATTGCTGCTGGGTGACTTAATGCCAGTCCTGGCACACACTCCTTGGCTTTCAGTGGGGTTCATGTCTGGAGAATGGCCTGACCATGACAGGGTCTTGATCTGGTGCTCCTCCATCCACACCTTGATTGACCTGGCTATGTGGCATGGAGCATTGTCCTGCTGAAAAAAAAAAAAAAAACAATCCTCAGAATTAGGAAACATTGTCAGAGCAGAAGGAAGCAAGTTTCCTTCCGAAGTAACCTTGTATGTGGTTTGTTTCATTCAAAGTCGGTGCGATGCACTATGGCTTTACTTTCATTTTCTATGGCACTGTGTTAGATGTCTTTCAAAAACATGTATATTACTAAATAAACAAACAAATAAATAAATATCAGCTAATAAACATTTTGGTACAGATATATGAGCTAAGCATCATCACATGACAGCATTGAAAATATTTTCATTGGGTTCTGCTCGCCGACCTAAGCTCATAAATATCAGCCTTATTTTGACAGCTTCATTGCCATATAATTAGTTCACGGATGGCCCATAGTGGTATTAAGTAACGCCATGCTGTGGAAAAGAAAGGCTCTGTTGTTCTGGAACATGTCACTTTGCTGAGTCGCTACCTTTGGAGAAAGCCTGCCGTCTAGTCTTTGCGTCATGCCAGCTGCTTAAGCAGGGAATAAGTGCCCAGTTATAGCTCTGCTTTACAGCAATGCAGGTCTGTTGGGGAATAAATCATTTATTGTGATCGGATGAAAACAGCACTAAAGACGACTGCTTTAAAGGGCTTAGCGGTCAGACTGCCTTACTCTGTAATCAAGCCAGAGTACCATTTCACCACTTACCGACATGGAGCGGGCACTTGTCTGCAAGCGCTTTGGCCATGTCCAGTGCCAAATAAAGCAAGCAGGACTGTTATAAACACAGTATTAAAAGTAAGAACAAAATGACCAAGGAAGGTTTCAGAAAAGCAACCAGAAAAAAAAAATCTAATGCATCACAGAAAGGTCTGAAATCTCTTGCACATAGCTCTGGTCTAAAGCAGAGCTGTGTTTTTGTAGTTGAGCCACACCTGGACTTGAATGTCAATGTGTGCTGTGTGAGCAAGCCATGCGTCGAATGAGGGGCATACAGATGAGGCTGCTTCTTAACAACCACAGATAATGATGAAGAATGGTCTGCTTCACAGGGTCGTAAAAGCACAAGGAGCTTCAGAAGCGCAGATAGCAACCCCAGGCAACCATTCTTCCTCCTGCTGTCCATTTCTTTCCATACTTAGCATGCAGGAGATAATGAGTCAACACTTCTTTGTGAAAACAAAGAAACAACTGTGAGCATGGTAACCAAGATCATCGGACTCTCAGAGGAGCACGGCATCACGGCCAGATGCACAGTTTGTGCAAAATTATCCAAATGGTTTGTGTCAGAGAACAGATGATGACGGATGAGAGATGGATAATGTAGACAGAAATGCTGAAAATGATCTCCATTTCAAATCTGACACGTTAAATGCAATCTTAAAACATGAGAATTGGCGCGCATGCATTTGTCTATTTAGTCTGCATTCCTTTCTGCAGCGGCGTCCATTAAATTCAATAATTCAAAGCTTTTTCACCTGAAGAATGCAAGGCCAGAACATTTCTCATATGCATTTTATTCCTACACTCACAGCATCTCTGATTTATGCCTGTGAGGCATTGTCACCAAGCTCACCGCTGAGCTTCACATCTTTGAATAAGGAGGCTAAACTAGGAGAAGACATACATAGCAACAGCAAGGTCACCATGGTTGAACCCTTCCTACATTATTAATACGAAGAGAGAAAAAAAGAGGGTAAGGTGTAGAATATGCATTAAAATGAAATCATGAATGTCCTTAAGCTTCAAGCAACACAACCTTTACCTAATGTTGTATTGGAAGGGGGAAAAAAATTGCCTTTTTTTATACTCAGGTCCAGTTTTTAGTCTGATGCAATAGCATATTCATCACCAAACTTATCTACCTTTTGATTGCATTAATTAAATCCTCACTGCCAAGAGATTTTTGTTCTTTTTCACAATGTCATCCCATTACTGGAAATTCTTGTGATGATTTGCATATAAATTATTACAACTGTAACTACCCCACTTCCCTTGGTCAACTTTACACTCTCACAGACGCATGCACAAAAGAGCTTCATTTTTCACTGATGAAGTGGATCCATTTAAATACATCTGAACCACATCAGTCTTGTTTAGTTACTTGGTTAGTTATTCCATAAGTCAGCTACTCTGTTGAGGGGGAAAACAAGTTTATTTTTTACACCATTGGTAACTTTTTTTTCTTTTTTTTTAAGCATAGATTTAACAATTTAGTTAGGTTTATGCCTAAAACGATAAAAAATTATTATTATTTTTTTTTTTGCTTCAATCAAGATATATTCTGTTATATATTCTCTTTGACACAATTTGATTCAAGTACATTTTTTTGTTTTAAGTATGTTTAGATATTTTAGAAAACCAGGTATGTTGTTGTCTCAGTTTCAGCTGCAACCCAAGTTGCAAGTTTACAAAAATATCAAAGAGACACGTGAAAAAAAAAAAAAACTCCTGATGTTCACTGTCTTTGATATCTAGGAGGGAGGTAAGACCACAGAAGAGGAGAGGTCATACACAGGAGTGAAGCCTCACACTTTCGATTTGTATATCAGTTCATTTGTATATCAGAGTGTGTAAAGAGCCAAAATTAGATGTTCAAAAGAACCAAACGGACTTGAATGGATCTTAATCCACCTCCTCCAATATCTATATACTGACACTGAGCTCACATTGATGTCAGTACTTCCATTTGACCAGAAGACAGAAAACAATAGTAAAAAAATTTGCTTAGTTCGTTGTGCATATATTAGCAAATAGATGTTTCATATTATAATTTGTTAGAATTAAATATATATTTACTACTGCTCAGTACATAAAATGTATACTATTCTCTGCAGAAAATAATATATAGCCTTTATGCTACTGTACATTTATGTATCTAATTTAAGCTACTGTATGCACATAAAATGGCTTCCGCTGGAGAGGATAAGAACTAGCGCTAATTTAAGTCATATTTTGAAGAAGAAAAGCAGGAAGCAATGGCATATATAGCAAAGGGTTCAAGTAACGACGGACCGATCATTCCGCAGTGTTTCTTCATCTGAGAGCGCAGGGCAGAGCAGTGACACAAACAATTTTGTATATTCACAAGACAGTCCATAGGGAAAGACAGAAGAGACATGGATTTGGTTCACTGGTAAAGTGGAATTCCAGAGCTTAATGGGCCTATGTAGAAAAAAAAAATCAGGCTGCCATTCAAGGGACAAGTGGAGCGTTGGAGAAAGAGAAGGAATGGGAGGGGCGGAAAAACCTAGTGCACCCCATGACCAGAATACAAATTAGAGAAAGTAGGAGGAGAAGCATTAAATGGTCATTGATGTAGGAAACAACTTTAGGCTAACTTTTTATGGCATGGTTTATGTAGTCTACAGTCATAATCATTTATAAAGCTCGACATCAACTGCTAATGATTGTTCTCTGCATATTAGGGACGATGCATGAAAACCACAGAGTGAAACTAACGGTGTCCCTGAACGCACAGCTAGATACCTGAAGTCACATGTCTTCTCTTGAAAGAAGCTGTTTTGTCAGGGTACCGTAAGGAAAGCGAATGAGGCAGGGAAAGGTGATGTTCTTTACCAGCTCCCTCATGGACTGACACAAACCAACCCAAGAGACGAGCATCCGGAGCTGACATTCTCCCTTTCTCTGTGTCCGAAGAAACGTACTTCCCTGCTGCACAGAATGCAAAAGTAGTATGTCAAACAAGTAGGATATCCAAAAACTCTGTATTCATGACACAGCAGGTGAACAATACTTGGATGATGAACTGCACCTGCTGAGATCCTGAAGTGCGCAACTGTAGGACACTTTGCTATCCCATAATGGATTCAGCTGGATGGCTCTTTTCAAGTGCTATAGGTGCCAAGAAAGCTGTTCCTAGGGGTTCATTTGTTTTTGTTTAACAACTCCAAAGTTCACTGTTCCTGCACTTGTCGTCCATTTCAGTCATATTTGGACTCTGACATGCTCTGTGTTTCAGAGTGAAGCGCAACTATATGTTCATTTACACAAGTACAAAAAAAAAATCCTGTTTTTTCAGTGTCTCTGATCAGCTCCTACACGAACTCCGCAAGCACTGTGGGTCACTTCTTTTAAAAACATAATTTGCGCCAAACATCTTCCCAAATTTGTTATGTTAAACGGTTATATGTTTATCGGTTTTCAACAAATGAGCACAGCGCCTTAAGGTCTCACTGAAAATAAAACTAATAAAACAATTTAAAGCAAATAAAGACAGCTATAAACATTAATATTGTAATTTTACTGTTGAAAGATAATCTTCTTCTTCCTACTATTATTATTCAAAAGGTTTTTTTTTTTTTTTAAGTACACATTTATTGGCTGATTTTCTTACCTTTTATATAATAATAATAATAACTGTTGGTGGTGGTATTTTGGTATATATTTAGTTTTATCTTTGTTTTGGTATAATTGTACTGAAAAAGCTCCGTAAAATAATAGTGTGAATGTGAACTGAAGTAGGGAGAGAATTTTTACAATCTTTCTATTTAATCTAACAATATGACAAAATAAGTGCATTATATATATATATATATATATATATATATATATATATATATATATATATATATATATATATATATATATATATATATATATATATATATACATTATATATACATTATAAAAATATGATTTTATTAATGAATGAAAATATTTTTGTGTATTTATGTTTACAAAGTGAATCAGTTTAACTTGAGCTGTTTTTTGTTTATTTTTGCAGCCTGTGAAATTAAATTAGGTCTATTAAATGTTTTTGTTATGACTCACACTTTCTTTCATAACTGATCAATTTTAAACTTTAAAAATAAATTATGAAAATCATTATTTAATGCTACCTTTAAAATTTCAAGTGCTGGCATACAAACATTTTTATGAATCTAGGTACACAATTGTCACTGCGAGTCCCTGTCATTCAGTAGACAGTAAACAAGCGCCAGGAGAACATGGCATTATCTTCTTTGTCTTCATTGACTGTTTTGTTTGAAGCGTGTATCTGAGAAACAACCACGGTAAGAGCGATCTTTCTTTGTTTATCATGCCATCCACTAGCAAGGCGTTTAAACAGTGTGTACATCCGTGTCGACGTTATTTGACACCTGATGACACACAGTCTTTACGTCTCTTGTTTGGGCGAAGAGCACGCCCACGGTGTCCTTGAGGGGGCGATCTGCGTGCATTGTGAGCATTTTTCTATGAAAAAGCTCAGCTCTTCTTTGTCTCTCTTTTCGAGGAAAGAGGGACAGCCATCTGCTTCCTGCGGTTCAGGACCCGCCACTGCTGAGGCACGGAGGAGAATGAGCTTGTGGGGATCACAGGTGGATATCGTTGAGGAGTTTAGAGAGGGACTTTCCCTTTCACGCTCTTCGGCGGCAGATGAGAATTTCATGAGAAAGATGTATTGTCATTAACCCTTTCTGATACTGAAGTTAGTGCTCTGCTGGGTTCTGCCCAGGAAAAGAAGGAGATGTCTGAGGGTGGCGAAGAAGCCGAGGCTGAGCCTTCTCAATCCTCCTGCCCTGCGTATGTGGAGCTGTTAGAGATTATGGATCGTGCCACAACAAACTTGGACTTGCAATGGAAGCGTGCCAGCAAAGTGACGCCGCTGGTTGTCTCGGTGAGCGTTATGTGTCTGCCATAGCCCTCCAGCCCAGTTGAGCCTTCCATTCTTGCCTGATTTACGTTTAGAAGTCGAAAAAGAATGGAAAAGGCAGTTTTCTTCTTGCATCCATCTGTTTCAGCATACTAGTTATGCTAACATCGAGGGCATGCACTAAAACGGCTATGAGAAGATGCCCCCTGTAGAAGAGACACTGGCTAGCTATCTCTCTGTGGGGGTAACATCCTCTCTTAAATCTCCCTCTTTGCCATCTAAGCCCCTCCAGGATACATCCCGCTTAAATGGCAGAGCATACGCAGCAGCAGGTCAGGCTGTGGCTTTGTTGCACACGATGGCAGTGCTTCATGCTTATCAGGCTGAACTGCTGAAGAACCTGGATAAAGGCAAGGACCTTTCCACGGATCAGATAGCCAAGCTGCGCCGCACAACAGACCTCTCTCTCCATGGCCGCCTCCACCATCGGTAGGTCTATGGCGGCCATAGTGGTAACGGAAAGACATCTGTGGGTGTACCTGGCAGGCATCGGGAGGAAAGTAAGGGGCTTTCTTATCGATGATCTTGTCTTGCCATCTGAACTTTTCGGTACCTCCGTCGAGATGGTGGTCGAGAAGTTCAGGAAGGCAAGGGCACGCTCAGCTGCCTTTAAATCCTTCATTCCAAGAAGGTCCAGGTCCGAGCCCAAACACACAGGGGTCCTGGCCTGTCTCGATTTGAGGATCAAAGACTGGCGCAGAAGGCTAGTGTCGTGGCTTGCACTCCTCCCTCGCCTATGGGCAGGGGCAAAATGAATCATGGGTCACCAGGAGGTAAGCAGGACCTGAGGGATGTGATTCAGATGAGGCAGCGTTCTCATCCGAATCGGAACGATACCTAGGTAGCTACTCATTCCCTTTGGGTATTTTTAACTTCTTCTTTTATCCTCCCCTGCCTAATTCCCCTGTAACCACTAGCTCTCCAACTGATCAAGGTTAGGAGGTTAGGTGTTCTATATTCATAGTAACCACCTTACTGATGGTCCAGACTAAAAGCCAGTGTATCCATTCAGTCAGAGTGTATTGGTGTATACACTTCAAGCATTGCTTCCCTCAACGTGAGGGGATATCTGGGCGATTTTTTCTTGGTAATTAGCAGCGCTCCCCTTTTCCAAGAAGAATTACCTAAGAGTGTGCTACTCTGAATTTGTAGTTCTCCTCTCATATGAGACTGTGTTCTCTGTTTTTTCCAAACCAGAGTGCTCCAGCATTAGTTCCACAGATCAAGTTGATGACTCTCAAACATATTGTTTAAGATACACCATTCCATCTGTTAACGGCTTAGCGTGGTTGCTTCAGCCCTTCCTTGAGTTGGAAAAAGCCCCGTTCATCTTGGGTGCCACTCCATTTATGTAACCACGGATACCTATCTAAACAGGGTATTGCTACCAGGGATCTGTTGAGACAGCTCCTTCAACAAACTTGTGCGAGAGCAAGTGATAGCCCCTGTGTGACAGGCAAGACCTTGTATAAATTTTGGGTTCTTAGCCGTATCCCTTTGAAGGAATCCTTCCTGATTCCAAGTCTTTAGCTCTACCCTGGGCCGAGGCCCTAACAAATAAAAAGCTTAGGCCTTTGGCCGTAAAGGATAATGTCATGGACAGCCGTCTAACCATCCCAGGGGCAACTCCCATGGAAATGGTAGAGCTGAAACTTAGCGTTTGCCATGATTCTGACCTGCACTCCCCTCAGCATGGCGGTGTGGATATACTGTTCCCCAAAGCTCCCCCTAGAGCAGTGCTTCCCAAACCTGTCCTGGAGTACCCCCTGTCCTGCACATTTTGTATGTCTCCCTTATCTAACACATCTGATTCCACTCATCAGCTCATTAGTAGAGACTGCAAGAACTAAACTGGGTGTGTCTGATTAGGGAGACATACAAAATGCACAGGGCAGGGGGTCCTCCAGGACAGGTTTGGGAAGCACTGCCCTAGAGGACGCAGTTCGAAGTTCCCTTGAAAGGGAACATCTCAGGTTACAAATGTAACCATGGTTCCCTGAGCAGGGAACGAGACACTGCGTCCTCTAGCTCCCTGCCATGCTTCGGTCGCAAGCTTCAGATGAAGAAGTAAATGACGTGTTCTCCTGGCGCTTATTTATAGTCCCGCTGGTAGTGATGTAGGGGCTGTCGCCGGCAAACGCATTGGTGTTTTTGAAAGTATGCTTCAGACACGGAGTCACGGCAAGGTGTTCCCCAAAGTGCCCCCTAGAGGACGCAGTGTCTCTTTCCTTAACTCAGGGAACAATGGTTACATTCGTAACCTGAGATGTTACTCGTCATTCTACAAAAACAATATGGGGTATGTAGAAAAATTGTGATGGTGAATTAAAACCACTAGTAGATGCTTTGACATTGTCAGCCTTTAGGTTATCAGTCTTTATAGAACAGACATAACTTTATTAGTTCTGAGGTGCAGGATACTAGATTTTCGGATAGGGAGGATGGCAGCAAATACAATCATGGACTGAAGAAGAGGAGACAGAGGAGAAAATGCTGAGGGGAACTGATATTATCTCTGTTTTGTGTCCATCTAACACTGTGGTGCTTTTTACTTGTCAGCACTGTTTTTTGTTTTTGTTTTTACCAAGGTTAAATGATAAAGTCTCATTCATTTAATAAATAAAATAAAAATAAAGTTAACCTGCTGAAGTAATTAATCACAATTTATTTGCAGATTTTTTTCATTGCTGTAAATTACCACAATGTGGCCTTTTAAAATGAAGTGCATATTGTTCCAGTGCTCTTACCATTAACAAAAGAAAACCAAATAATATACTTTTGACCGGACAATATAGGTTATGAGTTATATGCCATAACTTCACAAAAAATGTTCAGGGAATTATCAGCAATTTAAGAATGGCTGCTGTAGGTTTATGTGTATTACACAGAGGGAACTGACTGTTCTTTCAGGCTGTTTGACAAAGAAAAGCTTTTAACAACATACTTTCTTTCCTGACATACTCCAATTTTGGGCCATTTTCCATGATTACAAGTAGTTTTGATACATCTGAAGGGTTTTTGCCATTCTTTGATAGTACAGGGAAGTATGCACTCCTTTATCAATCATAAGCCAGCTACTAGTATAATAATTTCTGTAATTTGTACACTCTGAATTTTCTCTCAATGTTTTTACCAATACATGCCATTGAAGCCCACTCAACAAAAAGATCTGTGTTCCATTCCTCAGATGCGTGAATAGAGGAGGAGAATTAATTTATTTAGAATACCTTTAGTAATCAGTGTCCAGCACTATTTACTATAATCAATTCAAGTTTTTTTTCAATTCAAGTTTATTTGTATAGCGCTTTTTACAAAATAAATCGTTACAAAGCAACTTTACAGAAAATTATGTTTCTACAATATTTAGTAGTAGCTAGTAGTTTGTGCACATTTGACAGGATTTTAGAAAAAAATACAAATAATAATAATAATACAAGACGTAGTCAGCTAGACGATGAACTATCAATATTATTAATTAAGTTATTATATGATTCAGTCACACATTTAGCAATAATTGTTAGCTCTGTTTGTTGATTCAAGGTTAGCATCATCTGAGGTCCTCTGAGGGTCAGCATCATCTCTTCTCAGGTGTTCTGGATCCAGACTGGAGCTTGTTTAAATCCTAGTTACCACGGGATGTAAATCCCGTGGCGAAACATAGAAACAAAATACAGACATCATTAGCATAGCTGCTGATCCAACAAAGTAAAATTAGTTTAACCCAAGTTAATGAATAAAAATGCACCTTTGAACAGATGCAACTACACTCACAATTAAAAAGATACATTATTCGAATGCTTGGCGAAAGAGATGTGTTTTTAATCTAGATTTAAACAGAGAGAGTGTGTCTGAACCCCGAACATTATCAGGAAGGCTATTCCAGAGTTTGGGAGCCAAATGTGAGAAAGCTCTACCTCCTTTAGTGGACTTTGCTATCCTAGGAACGACCAAAAGTCCAGCGTTTTGTGACCTTAGGGTGCGTGATGGGTTGTAACGTGGTAGAAGGCTAGTTAGGTACGCTGGAGCTAAACCATTTAGGGCCTTATAGGTAAGTAATGATAATTTGTAACTGATACGGAACTTAACAGGTAGCCAGTGCAGAGACTGTAAAATTGGGGTAATATGATCATATTTTCTTGACCTGGTAAGGACTCTAGCTGCTGCATTTTGGACTACCTGTAGCTTGTTTATTGACGAAGCAGGACAACCACCTAGAAGTGCATTACAATAGTCCAGTCTAGAGGTCATGAATGCATGAACTAGCTTTTCTGCATCAGAAACAGATAACATGTTTCGTAGCTTGGCAATGTTTCTAAGATGGAAGAATGCAGTTTTTGTAACATTGGAAATATGATTTTCAAAAGACAAATTGCTGTCTAATATAACACCCAGATTTCTGACTGTAGAGGAAGTAACAGTATATCCGTCTAGTTGCAGATTGTAATCTACAAGATTCTGTGTAGTGTTTTTTGGTCCAATAATTAGTATCTTCTGTCTTATCCGAATTTAATTGGAGAAAATTGTGTGTCATCCAATCTTTTACATTTTTAACACACTCTGTTAGCTTAGATAATTGGGAAGTTTCATCTGGTCTCGTTGAGATACAGTATATAGCTGAGTATCATCAGCATAACAGTGGAAGCTAATTCCGTATTTTCTAATAATATCACCAAGGGGCAACATATATATTGAAAATAGAAGGGGACCTAGGACAGATCCTTGTAGCACTCCATATTTTACTGATGATAAATGAGATGACTCCCCATTTAAGTAAACAAAATTGTAGCGATCGGACAGGTAGGATCTAAACCATCTTAGAGCCTGCCCTTGAATACCTGTATAGTTTTGTAATCGATCTATGAGTATGTCATGATCTATGGTGTCGAACGCAGCACTAAGATCAAGTAAGACTAGAAATGAGATGCAGCCTTGGTCTGACGCAAGGAGCAGGTCATTTGTAATTTTAACAAGTGCAGTTTCTGTGCTATGGTGGGGCCTAAAACCTGACTGAAATTCTTCATACAGATCATTTTTATGCAGGAAGGTGCTCAATTGAGCAGACACAACTTTCTCTAAAATTTTAGACATAAATGGAAGATTTGAAATAGGCCTATAATTTGCCAGTACACTAGGATCTAGTTTTGGTTTCTTAATAAGAGGCTTGATAACCGCCAGCTTGAATGGTTTTGGGACGTGTCCTAAAGTTAACGACGAGTTTATGATATTGAGAAGCGGTTCTTCGGCTACAGGTAACAGCTCTTTCAGTAATTTAATGGGTACAGGATCTAATAAACATGTTGTTGGTTTAGATACAGTGATAAGTTTATTTAGCTCTTCCTGTCCTATGGTTGTAAAGCACTGCAGTTTATCTTTGGGTGCGATGGATGAAACTGAAGTGTTAGACGCTGTAGAATCTATATTTGCTATTGTATTTCTAATGTTATCTATTTTATCAGTGAAGAAATTCATGAAGTCATTACTGTTTAACGTTGGTGGAATATTTGAATCAGGTGGCATCTGGTAATTTGTTAACTTAGCCACTGTGCTAAATAAAAACCTTGGATTGTTTTGGTTATTTTCAATGAGTTTGTGTATATGCTCTGCCCTAGCAGTTTTTAGAGCCTGTCTATAGCTGGACATACTGTTTTTCCATGCAGTTCTAAAAACTTCTAAGTTAGTTTTTCTCCATTTGCGTTCAAGACTACGAGTTAATTTCTTGAGAGAGTGAGTATTACTGTTATACCATGGTACAGTACGTTTTTCTCTAACTTTTTTCAATTTGATTGGGGCAACAGCTTCTAATGTATTAGAGAAAATAGTGCCCATGTTGTCAGTAATTTCGTCTAATTTGTGTGTATTTTTGGGTACAATTAGCAGTTGAGATAGATCAGGCAGGTTATTTGCGAATCTTTCTTTGGTGGCTGGAACAATAGTTCTGCCCAGACGGTAACGCTGCGACATATAGTTAATATCAGTTATACGCAGCATGCACGATACAAGGAAATGGTCTGTAATATCATCACTTTGAGGTACAATATCTACAGCAGTAAGATCGATTCCATGCGATATAATTACATCTAGTGTATGATTAAAACGATGAGTGGGCCCGGTGACATTTTGCTTGACTCCAAAGGAGTTTATTAGGTCAGTAAACGCAAGTCCTAATGTATCATTTGCATTATCAACGTGAATATTAAAATCTCCCACGATTAGCGCCTTATCAACTGTAACCAGAAGGTCTGAGAGGAAATCTGGAAATTCTTTTAGGAATTCTGTATACGGCCCTGGTGGTCTGTACACAGTAGCCAGAGCAAGAGATACATTAGATTTCTTTTGCATGTCTGACAGAGTAACATTTAGCAGAAGTATTTCAAAAGAGTTAAACCTGTATCCTGTTTTCTGGGTAACATTGAGAATATCACTATATATTGTTGCAACACCCCCGCCACGACCAGTCTGACGGGGCTTATGCTTATAACAGTAGTTTGGTGGAGTAGACTCATTTAGACCAAAATAATCATTTGGTTTTAGCCAGGTTTCAGTCAAGCAGAGTAAATCAAAACTATTATCTGTGATCATTTCATTTACAATAACTGCTTTTGGTGCAGTTTAACTTTAAAAATTGTTTTTGTTCATTTACTTTACATTTTTCTGGTTTAATTACGATAAGATTTTTTCTAGATCCTACATTATATTTATATTTTGACCTCACTATTCGGGGAACAGACACAGTCTTAATAGGTTTTACAGCGCAAGTACCTTTAGCATTTAAGCGGTTAGAACAAAACTCATCATAATGGTTATTTAAGAATTGTCTTACTAGTCACATGGAGCGAAGTGTCCTGGAGATGTTGTCAGAGAGAAGCTCCGCTCCAATTTTGCTGGGGTGTAATCCATCAGCGCGAAACAGTCTAGGACGCTCCCAGAAAAGATTCCAGTTATTAACAAATAGCAGTTTCTGTTCTTAACACCATGACAACAACCATTCATTTAAAGCAAAAAGTCTACTGAACCTTTCGTGTCCTCGTCGATACGTGGGCAGTGGTCCTGACATGACGATCGTCGCCGCGGGCGTCGTGCTGCGAACCGTCTCGATCAGGCTCCTGAAGTCCCTCTTCAGCGTCTCCGTCTGCCGCAGCGTGGTGTCGTTAACCCCGGCGTGAAGCACGACCGCTCTGGGGCTCTCGCCGTCCTTCAGGATCGCGGGTATCTGCGCAGAAACATCGAGAACACGAGAACCAGGCAAACAATGGGTGTGCACTTTACCTTCGGCTAACGTAGCACTTACGTGTCGGATGATGGAGTCTCCGATGATCACAGCGTCGCGTCCTGTCTCGCGGAGGGGAGCGAAGCGGTTCTGGATGGAGATCTCGAAGGCAGGAGGGGGAGAAGTCGTCGCCCGGGACCCAGCTCGCGTCCTCCGCTGTGGATGCACCCAGGGTCCGTGGTGTCCCGGCGTCGCAGTGAAGGACATCTGGGAAGATCGCGTCCTGGGTGCACCGGGCCTGCGCAGAGAAACACACGGAGTAGACGTGGTGGGACTGTTAACAGCACGCTGTATACTTACCCCGGACTTGTGAGCGTCAGCCCGGGATGATTCCAGCGCGGCTCTCCGCTCTCTCAGCTGGGCCTGCTTCTGTTCCAGGTCGCGAATCTGCTTCCCCACGGCCTCGAGCTCGAGCTGCAAAGAGTGGAGACATTCATCCGCCATTAAAGCAAGTAACAGTGAGTACAGCAGTGGTAATGTGTGAGAATAGAGTATTAGCAATGTAAGCGCAGTTAGCAGCAACCACGCTTGCTGATGCTAAAAGCTAATAGCGGACCCGGGAGATCAAAATAAAACTAGTGATAGCGAGGCGCTCTGATTGTTTTTTGTTGTAGAATACAATAGAGGATATATTCACGCGTTATATAAATGGAAACAATGATGTATAAAATTGATTTTTAAGTTAAAAATAGTCAATGAAAAGAATATAGTGACGGAGCTCAAACGTAGTACAGCCGTCAATCAAAAGGTAATCAAAAGCATAATCAAAGGGTAACACAATATTGATTCCCCCCAATTTCCTGACCTCAGGATACCTAAAAAAAATAAATAAATAAAAAATGATAATAATAATAATAATAATAATAATAATAAAATTATAATAAAAAGACAAAAAAATATGCAGATGTAATAAGCATCTATAGATTATTTAAATAATTGATTAAAATAATAATTCATAATTTTAATATATATATATATATATATATATATATATTTTTTTTTTTTTTTTTTTTTTTTTTTAATCTAGTTGTATTCCACCACAGGCTCCCGTTCAAAAAAAATAAAATAAAAAATAACAGTGCATTTCCGTGTTTTTTTTAATTATTTATTTTTATTTTTAGGACACAGAAATCAAGGAAAGACCTGAGCCACACCCATAATCAGGCCTTCCACATTCAAAACATTGGAGCATGTTCATTACCCACCAGGCCACTTCAACAATGTTACAGTTTACACTGTAATCTGTGACCTTTTTAAATAGTAAAATCAAACTGAAAAGCCCAAAAATAAATTTCATGCCATGTTATTCACACCTGTGACATGTTTATCCAGCAGGTAACAAAGGAGCAAAACAAATCATCAACACTTTGGCAAGAGGACAGATCCCAAAACTCATACATTTAATGAGAGAAACAGGATTTATCACCTTTTCCAGCTGTGAGAGAAATAGACTCTGCCAGTGAGAAAATCCCAACTTTAATTTTAAACAGCTGTTTTTAGCATATTTAAGAAGCACAGTCTTGCCAAGAGCAAACCAAACAGACTTTTGTTGAAAAGGACTTGCTATTTTAGTCCTGTACTGTTTGGCAGTGATGGCTGAGCTCCTAAACCTCATTACAGTTATTAAAGGAGCTTTTTGTCTTAATCCATTCCTCTCCTTTTTAATTAAGTTTAATATTACCATGCATGTATGTACCATACATTTAATTGTTTAAAGGCTGGAAGAACATTAGAGTGATTTAAATATCAGCATAAGATCACACAGAATGTAAGAAATCCATGCAAGGATTTAGCTCATACTTATCATGGATTTTTAAAGAACTACATGCAAATAACAGCAGCAGATGAAAATAAAAAATCTCAAATACCCTTATAGTTAGCTTTACCAGCATATACTACAATATGTCTTAAGAGGAACATTCAGCATTCTATCAAACAAAGGAGAATGGCAGACAGATATTACAATCCAAAAGCTTGTCATTTTTACCCAAACACTCAACAGTGTCATAGTTAAAATATGTCTCAGCAAGAGCTTTAAGTAAGTGTCACTTGGGTATAAATGAACTTGGACTGCTCTGCGCTTCTCATATGAGATGGTTGTCCAGGGAGCTTTTCCTCTTTGGAAGCTTACAGAGAGAGTGTGACAGAAAAACTAAGAGGGAGAGAAAAATAGACTCTGATTTACTAATGGTTTGGGTGAAAATATATCTGATCTCATATACTAACATTCACTAGCCTATTAAGTGTTCAAGATTAATATGTGCTTTATAAGTAATAATCAACAGCCAATATGCTAGTCATATGGAGACTAGTTAATAGTGAGAATTGGTCTTTTACTGAATATTCATATGTATACACACCATTCAAAGGTTTGGGGTCAGTAAGTCTCTTATGCTCACAACGCTGCATTTAATTTATCAAAAATACAATAAAACCAGTGATATTGTGAAATAATTCAAACTTATGCGCCCTCCAGAAACTTGCGCTCTGCAAGTGAACAACGCCTTGTGGTGCCATCCCAAAGAGGTTCAATATCACTCTCACGGACCTTTTCCTGGAATGTGCCAAGCTGGTGGAATGACCTCCCAATCTCAATTCGAACAGCTGAGTCTTTACTCATTTTCAAAAAAAAACATCTTAAGTCTCATCTTTTTCGCCAGCACTTGACCAACTAATACTAGCACTGACCTTTTCTTGTCTATCCAATTCTGGAAGAAAAAAAAACATAGCTACACGTTCTGTGGTAGACTACTGAGACTTGTCATGGCACTTGTTTACTGTTGTTCTCTCGTTGATCTGATTGCTTCTATTGTTCTCATTTGTAAGTCACTTTGAATAAAAGCGTCTGCTAAATGATTAAATGTAAATGTTAATATAATATAATTTAAAATGACTTTTGATAACAATTTTAGCATCCTTTTAGTATCCTATGTTTTAACTGTAATAATAAAAGTACATTATGTATAATTACTTTTAACTAAATCAAACTCGAATCGAATCTGAAGATCTTACCATTTCTGTTTGTACTTCTCCGTGGCTAACGACAATAATACAAGATTGATGTTTGTGTGAACCGTGAGCAAGGTAACAAGATCTAGTCAAAGTTTTCACTTTAAAATACACAACATAAGACAATGATTTTTTATAATAAAACATAAATTCATTTGAGCTACTCTAAATCATTAAACTAAACTAATGAAAACACACAGACACACACACACACACATAGAGTTCTGAAGATGAGAGTTAACAGAGTTTGCATGAAGTTCCAAAAGTTTAGTACTGTAAAGCCGCGTTTCCACCGCAGGAACTTTACCCAGGAACTAGGGACTTTGGCCTGGTACTTTGTGTGTTTCCACCGCAGGAACCAGGAACTAAATAAAGTTCCGGGTAACAAAAATGCCCCTCAGAAAGTCCCTGCTGGCGAGGTGGTACTTTTTCAGAGTTCCGGAACTTTCGGGGGCGGGACTTTGGCGCTAAACATTCTGATTGGTTGAGTTCACGCAGCATTGGTTGAGTTCAACCACCATTTATTCGGATCAACATTTTCAAAATATTACTGTTATTGTGTCATGAAATGTAATTTTAAAAGTATTTCAGGCGAGAATGTAGTTGTTTAAAACTCAAATCTGTTGTTTATTTATAAAGACAGCGCCTATTTAAAAATGTGTTTCGCCGATCTCTGAGACGGTGAGCTCCACGCAATCAGCGGGAGCTCAGTCCTCATGTATCCGCCGAGAAGCAGCCTCAGCTTGGATAGACCTTCTGATATGTGCCGCTGGCTCTGATGTCTCTTTAGTGGTTAAACATAAAATATAATTCAGCTGCTGGGTAAATCTAACAGGTTTTCTTCGGTCTGTATTCAATTTATCTATATGTTCAAATGAAAATAAAAATGGTAAGTCTATATAATATTTCGTTTCATTGTAATGGCTGCATATACACATATCTCTGAACTAAGTACATTTCTGCAGGTGTTATTATGCTTATTATTATGCTTAAATGAAAACCAAAGGAGGCAGTGGTATTTGATATCCTATTTCGTTTTATTGTAAATATACAGTAGGGAAAATTGCAGTAGCCAAGACGAGCTGACTGAAGTTATCAAGTATAATATATAGTTACGCTGCTGTTTATAGATTTACCGTACTTGCGTATTTGCGGACATCACGCTCCCCAGTCGAATGCACAAAGTCTGAACTAACTACCGTTGATGCACGTCCAAAATTAGCATACTTTTTTTTTAATCAGCGCGCGGACCTACGTCACCAGTCATTTGCCTAATCTTCCCGGTACTTTACACCGCGGTGGAAACGCAGAAAGCAACAGGTCTGTGGGGAAAAAAGTTCCTGGGAAAAAAAGTTCCTGGTATAAATGTTCAGGGTAATTTCGGTGGAAACGCGGCATAAGTTATTCACTATCAGTTCTTGAAACTGCAACCAATTCAGCACAGATTTCAGCAGATAGAAGATTTTGTTTGTTACTTGTGTTTGCGGTGGAAAGTGGGGTTTACTTTTCTTCCTGACGGAGTCCTGTTGCTTATTGGCTGGCAATCTTCCTTGATTATATATTTTTGGGAGAGCCCTCGTGGTGAATGGAGGTTGCCTGGTTACATAGGACCTGTGGAAGTAGGTTTGCAAGACTCTGAAGATTTCTGCAGTCACAAAACTTCAACTGAGTATTTGGTTACCCAATCGCTCAATGGTGCGGTGAAGGTGCGCATGCTTAAGGCAAAAGAGCACTGATCTGTTCGTGACATTTGGTTTTAAGCGAGCCGACTAAGTCCGTCCCATTGATCATTGTTCCAATCAGATACTGGCAGCAGGGCGGGGCCACGCCCGGGGGGATTGAGTGAGGAATGGCTGGCGGCAAGTGAGTAATAGTCTGCGGCTTGAGTGAGGAATGGCCAGGGGCTTGAATGAGGAATGGCTGGGGGCTAGAATGAGGAACGGCCTACGGCTTGAGTGAGGAACAGTCAGGGGCTAGAGATAGGAACAGCCAGGAGCTTGAGTGAGGAACAGTCAGGGGCTAGAGATAGGAACAGCTGGCGGCATGAGTGAGGAACGGCCCACGGCTTGAGTGAGGAATGGTCAGGGGCTAGAGTTAGGAACGGCCAGGAACTTGAGTAAGGAACAGCCCGTGGCTTGAGTGAGGAATGGCCGGTGGCTAGAATGAGGAACGGCCTACGGCTTGAGTGAGGAACAGTCAGGGGCTAGAGATAGGAACAGCCAGGAGCTTGAGTGAGGAACAGTCAGGGGCTAGAGATAGGAACAGCTGGCGGCATGAGTGAGGAACGGCCCACGGCTTGAGTGAGGAATGGTCAGGGGCTAGAGTTAGGAACGGCCAGGAACTTGAGTAAGGAACAGCCCGTGGCTTGAGTGAGGAATGGCCGGTGGCTAGAGTTAGGAATGGCCCACTGCTTCTGTGAGGAATAGCTGGGGGCTAGAGTTAAGAATGGCTCGCGGCTTGAGTGAAGAACAGCCGGGAGCTAGAGTTAGGAATGGCCGGCATATTCAACAAAGGAGTGGCCGGAGGCTTGCGGCAACCACATGTGATGACCCCGGGCTGGGCTTTATCCAAGGTGATATCAGATCCGATGATCCAAAGCATGCAGTTGATGTATTTCCTCATTGACTAGCACGGATCAGCTTTAGGCATGACGAGGCAGATATCATCCTCTTTTGGAAGGCCAAACAAATTAGTTTTGCTTTCACAATGAAACACACAGCATCTCCACTACATGGTGCCAGCGACAACAGCGAGAATAAAAGGTATGCCTTCTTTCTTTGCGTGAATATTTGGGCAGCGTTATGCAAATCTTCCCACATAATGCTGTAGACATATTGTGCCGTGTTTAAATAAGCCATTTTAGGAGGCGTGGACAAGTATTAACTTTAATAAAGAATATCTCTTTGGATTTGAAACTTTAGAGCTTTTTTTCCAGGATTCTCATATCAGCATCAGCTTATTGTTGTAGATCTATGATACTTGGAAAATAGGTGATTGTGTATTTGATAGTAGTTATTTCCAAAATGTCTTTTTTTCCAAGTTTGTAATAATCTGTTAATGGTCAAGGTGAATTGTACAGAGTATGCAGTCAACAGTATTTCCACACATGAGACGCAGTGTGATCTGTCTCGAACACAACGAGACCCATTAGTGGAAACCCATTTTTATTGAGTCTTATGTTATCCATGGTTTTATATATATATATATATAGAGAGAGAGAGAGAGAGAGAGAGAGAGAGAGAGAGAGATCACATCTGATATCAGTTAACATCTTGTATTACATTAACAAAGATTAAGAAATTGTGTAATATATGTATTGTTCATTCATGTTAGTTAATACATTTAACAAATTTAATCTTATTGTAAAGTGTTCCTATTAATATTTATTCATCATACTGTTGAACTCGACAGTATTTTCTCTCTTGTTATTTCATATGCGCTTCAAAGAAGACCAGAGTCTTGTGCGCTGCGTTTATCAGTATCCTTATGTTTGTTAAGAACAGCCACCCCAAGGTTTCTATAGATATCACAATATATCGATATTGTGAATTACTATGGCCACAAGAACAGTGTTAGGAAATATCGAATATTGTGACAGCCCTAATCTAAATTCTGGTGCTCTCTTGTTTTGTGGGGAATGTGGCTGTTTCTGCATGATAACTATCTTTATGAGCACACTTCAGCATTTGATTACTGTGTAGGACAGCTGCAGTCTATATGAATAGAGTGTAATCATTGCTTAGGCTATATGGCGCATATATTCATATATAGACAGAAAAAAATGGTTGCAGGAATCTCTTTTTTATGGTATCTACTCCAGATTTGAAATAAAAGCTCATGAGATATGTGACTTTCAACCCATTACTTTTCTGGATTGCTCCAGCACTGATTTCATGTATTTTTATAGACTGTTTCAATGGCGACAACATAAACAAACGTTACTGCACTTGCAAGCTTTTGTAGCCCTAACTTAACTTCCGGTAGACTTCGAAATAGAATCAACAACAACAACTAAGTAGTCCCTTTGGAGTATACTATTTTTGACCGAGGTTTCCCCTGTGACAGTTGTACACAAAGCAGCACTGAGCTCACAAAAGCTGCTTTATCAGGCATATAACGTAAGATGAAATGGAAATGACATTGAATATTTTTTAAAGATAGTCTTCATTCTGAAATACAGAAATACGTGCCTCCTTAGGATTTTTTAAACGTGCGGTACGTTCTCATGTTTATTCAAGGAAGCCTTTTGAAAAATCATTCAGTTTTGATATTGTGGCAAGCGCCACACATAAATAAATGTATGGGAAACACATTCCACAGCACAACCACCTGAGCCCAACTTCAGTCTACTCATCACCTTAACTTTAACATTTTTGCAGCCGGTGCCATAGACAGACTGATTAAGTTAACTTCAGGCCAGGTTAACAGGTTAATAGTGTGTTTTAGTAAAATATATGTATAGGCGAATACTGCAGTTTAACCCAGTGTGGAAAAAAAATATTTTAAGAAATTTCAGAACATACACAAACATTGAGATATTGAATATCATCAAACGACTAAATAAAATGGAAACTTTTCTTTTGAGAAAATACTGCAACTCATCCACAATATGCCAGTGAAGCGTGTACACACATTAGTGCCATTTATCGAGAATCTTAGTGAATCATGGCCATAAATGCACAGAAGAGAAGTCAGATTTACCAGATTGAAAAGAAACAGGGGGAAGAGGATGATATTTGGAGCATTATATATGAAGGTTTGTGTTCTGTGTGATCAGTGATGCATTAAACAGAGGCAGGCAGGAGTGTTGAACAGATGTGTGACTTGGCCAGGCATAACTGATTTTTGCCCTAACACAACACTGTTCAAAAGACTTCTCTCTTCTCCTCAGATCTGAACTAGAAGCTCCACAATGGCTTTATACGTTACCAAGGTTATAAAAGTAGACTTTGTTCAATGTCCATTCACAGGATCATTGCTGGCCACCATTTATTCTACAAAATGAATTACAGATTCAAGAGAGTGAACAAAACACTGATTTATAATTGTCATATACTGTACCATTCTCTGTTTGAACAAAGCCTCTTTAACGAAGATTAAAGAGAGAGAGAGAGAGTTTTGTATTCATATTTTCTACCTCTCTCCACTGCACAAAATCTTTCAGCAGAATTTCATGCTCCCACGCCCTTGCTTTATGTAATCTCCTTTATTTAATTTCAGCTCTAATTTGTCGTCCCTGCTTCATTACAGCCTGCTTTGCTGGTTGGCCACAATTGTTTTCCTTGCTTTGGTCGATGGAAAATGAGAATGACTTTTAGAGGCAGACTGACATTAGCATCATTCAATATTCACCAAAGGTCTCTCTCCACAGGAGGGGAGAGAACTGGCTGAGAACATTACTAACTCATTTCAAACATCTAAGCCACCCCTCCCCCACCCCCACCCCCTTTTTTTCTTCTTTTGCTGTCGCCCACCCTGATCATCATTTTGTCAATCCTTTTCATATGTTTGTGGATTTATCCATTTCTCTAGCTCATGGCATTCAGAAATATTCTGTCAAGTCAAGCTAAAATATTTCTGAAACATCCATTGTCTTAAATAATAATTAATAATAATGATAAAAAGCAAAAATCAATGTTACAGCAAAGACCAACGGAAGTAAACAGGTCCAATTTTAAAGAACCTATTAGCAGAAATGTGAAGTTTATAAGTTTGTAAAAGCACTTACATTCATTAAAAATGATATGTGCTTTGAGCTGAAAAGCTGTTTAAACAATTTTTTGTTATTTTAATGTTGATTGCCTTGCGTTGTCACAGCAACAAAGTTGGCTCTAAATTTGGCTACAACTTTAAACATAATATGTTCAGACTAAAATCATGTTAAAATATATGGTATATTATTTTTGTCTTGTGGCACTTAGTATTTTAGTATTTTAATATTTATTTTTTATCATAGTGCCACAAATACTAACCTGACCTCACAGGAAAATTAATCTATTACAATGTAGAGATTTCATATAAATTGTTGAATCATGCGAAAATGTATTATTAATTAGAAATAAAATAAAATAAAAAAGTCCAAACTTAAACATAACTGTGACTGGGGTGTAAGTAGATCATACAAAAACATACATATAAAATCATCCAAATTATACGGATTAGCTACCAAAGCTAAGCTAGCAAAGATTAGCTACGTCAAAATGTAAAGTGCTTACAAATCATCAAAATATTGTGTTTCTTCCTTTTAAAACCAAGTCACATATTTTTATGTCAACTCCAAAGTGTCCTGTAGATTATTCAGTTTTCCTTTCATTCTTTCAATGATATCAATTCTCATCTCATTAATAGTAATTCATTTATCAAATTTAAGCCGATGTTTTAGGTTGAAACACATCATTTATTTGCCTATTATATTTAATCCATCTATCTCTGGTTGACATATTTGTGTTTATCATCTGTCTATATATATTAAGGTCTATAAACATTAAGTAAAAGGTTTAACAGAACACACAGCTTCATGTCAAAAAAGGCATTTGTCTTCTGCTACATCACATGTCATTATAACAACCGAATGAAGATTCAGTGGCCTCGTAAATTATGTCAGTGACTAGCATTGTCATTTTTCCCTGGCCGTCGAGCTGGACAGAGTCCACACTGGCACACATGCTCTCAGCACACATCTGCTCAGTGCAACTGGCCCGTTAGCACAGCCCTCAGCTAGAGGTCAAGCATCCCATTCTGGCCAAAATAAAGAATACAGCACAGACACATGGCCTATCATTCTGTGTTAAAGTTAATTAACACTCTCTAATAATCTCTCTCTGTCTCTCTCTCTCTCTCTCTCTCACACACACACACACACACACACACTTAAACATACATACAAGCACAGACAACATGAGCATGCCCATATGACAAAGTACACAAATTAGTTCATTACCCTGTCAGTTTTGATTGCCAGTTTTTGTTTGTTCTGTCAGCTTTGCAACATATATAAATTATTGGCATGACAAAAATGATTATAATATGATACCTTTAGATGAGTTATTTAATTCAAATCGGACATATAATGACTCTATCCATTCACCTTACAATAAATATTAATTTATTATATATGCTATTGTTCAAAGTTTTGGGGTTACTAAGACTTTTTAATGATTCGGAAAGAAATCTCCTTTGCTCACCAAAGCTATGGTTATTAGATGAAAAATTCGGTAAAAACAGCAATATTGTGAAATATTATTATAATTTACATTTATGCATTTAGCAGACACTTTTATTTTCAAAGCGAGTTACAGTGCATTCATTGTATACTTTTTTTTTTTACTAGTATGTGTGTTCTCTGGGATTTGAACCCACAACCTTTTACGCTGCTAACACAAAGATCTACCACCAAAATACAGGAACACTCTTAATTTAAATAACTCTTTAAAATAGTTTCACATGTCATTTATTTATGTTATAGAAAACTCTAGAAGATTAAACTGTCTCAATCCTTCATCATACTAATATGATGATTTGGTGCTCAGAAAACATTTCTTATTATTATCAATAATGAAAACAGTTTTCCAAAAGTGCTGCTAAATTAATATTTGTGTGTAAACCATGATAATTTACACATTTGAAAGGTGCTGTATGTATACTTAATATTTAATTATTTATTTAAATTACAACGAGAGCATCCAATAACTTTAAAAATGTAAAACGTTCTGCCAAGTGGGGGAAAAATAAATAAATAAATACAATCTATATAATTGGGCTGACAAAAATGCCCCATTCTGAAAAGCCTGAAATATTAAAATGTGACTGCCCACATTTACATTTCAACAGAACCTATCTGGTGTTCAGAAACTTGGTCTGTCCAGTCAAAGTAAGGTTATATGAAGGAAGTATTATTACCACCAGAAGAAATGATTATAAAACTAAAGTGTGAAAAAGTCATGTTTCTGACAATTTGTAGCACCTGCAACTCCTACAATCTCCTAAAGCACAGCGTTAGCAAAGAGTAACTGAAGGTTATTTCTAAGATGGTCTTTTAAAGGCACAGCGGGGAAAAAAATGACATTGAAAAACAAAATGATTTAGGCTGTATTTTTGAGTCCAGTATTTGACTAGACAGTGTGATTGCATACAGTTTGAAGAACAATGGTGCTCATGCAAATATGAACTACAATAACTTGAAAAGCTCATGACACAGCAAGCATTGCTTAAGTGCCAAGTAAGCATCTTTATGCACCTCTTATAGATGGAGATCATTCATGATGCTATAAATTCAGTGACCTATTGATGATTTGACAGTAGATGCAAGAAATGCATTGAGAAAACAGATCCCCATGATGTACGTGACAAGAATTATTATTATCATTGAAGAACTATTGATATGTTTACAAAAGGAACACATCGGATGTAATTAACGAGAGAGGTGAGAGACTGGCTGACATTATTAATCAGATTACAGTTCAGTTGCATGTTTTGTAGATTTGTATCAGTTTTAGCGGTATCTTTTAACCTCTTTGTTTTTCTTTAAGGTCTGTATAAATATATAGACAAGTCTGAAAGCAAACTGAAACTGAGAAACAAAGTTAAAATATAAATTAGAAATCTATAGGTCACTAATAAAATAAGCAAAGTAAGGTTTTTATTTTGGGCACTACTGTACATGCGTACAATTCCAGTCTAATTGTATCCTGAACTGAACATTCTTCTTTTTTTTTAAACCCAGTATGGACACTTTCAGATTTAACATAATTATTCCTCTCAGCTGTGCTCCTTCCAGAATAATGTTCATGAAGAGCTTCAGTGATGAGCTTCAGGATTCAGCCCTTGTCACAGCATGGAGACAGCACTTGTCAGAGTAACTTAATTACATTTGACAATGGATGTATCTCTGTGCTTCTATTACTAGACCTTACCACTGCATTTGACACTACAGATCATAATATCCTTTTTACAAAGGTTTAAGAACTACTGTGTGTCAGCATTTGCTTGCCAGGTTTATACCTCACCTGTCAGATTGAACCTGATGAATTTTCTTTTTTTTTTCATTAGCTGGTTGTAAAAATGACATTACAAGCTGGATGACCAGCCATTATCTTTTCCTCATCTTTAAGGAAACAGAATTAGGAGTCACTAAATCTATATAACATCGAACTAAAATGTACCAAGTTCACAAGCACAATTTCTGTTTTGATGGTTTCGTGTACTGCAAGATGTGGTGTCATAACTGACAGTAATCTGAAGGTGTACTCAGAATTTTCCCCCTCATTAAAAAGTTTTACACAAAGACAAATCTGGAGAAGACAACTCCTAAGCAATGGTGTAATAAAATCTATTTTTTGAGATCACAAGACCAGCTGAATAATACCATTGCACAGCATAAAAATAAATAAATAAATAAACTAAGTGCATCTTAAATGTTACTCAAGTAATTGAAAAATCAGCCTTAAATATTTAGGCCTATATTTAAGATTTATTTCTTACAGGTAATTGCAATATAAAAAAAAATATATATATTGGACATACATACATGAAATAAATACAAATAAGTCAAGTCACCTTTATTTGTATAGTGTTTTATACAATACTGATTGTAGCTTTACAGTGTCAAACAGAAATTTAGTTTGTCAATAATACAAAAAAATATCAAAGAGCAGAGATGTATAAAGTACTAGAGAACCATACTTGAGTAAAAGTACAAGTGCTCTATCAAAAAAGTGACTTGAGTAGAAGTAGAAGTGCTCTTTAAGCACCACACTTAAGTAGAAGTACTAAAGTATTCAACATTTTTTGTACTTAAGTATTGCAAGTAGTCTATTTTAAAATTTACTACTCAAGTACTGAAAGTAAAAGTAGAAGTATGGTGTTATGTAGCTATTAAAGAAAGTAGTCAAAAGTTTGAACATATTGTTTTTTCTATTTCAAATGATTAACCTAAAGGACAATCACAATTCCTTTGACTGTAACTTCTTGTAAACAAAAAAGGGTTACTAGGGTTAGTTAGCCCAATTTGCAAAATGATGTCATTAATAACTTACCCTCATGTTGTTTCAAACCCGTAGGACATCAGAGGGTCATTTAGAATTTTTTGAAGCATCGAAAATACATTTTGGTCCAAAAATAGCAAAAACTACGACTTTATTCAGCATTGTCTTCTCTTCCATGTCTGTTGTAAGACAGTTAAAAACAAAGCAGTTTGTGATATCTGGTTCGCGAAGGAATCATTCGATGTAACCGGATCTTTTTGAAACAGTTCACCAAATCGAATTAATCTCCAATACGCATTAATCCACAGACGAATTAAGCTGTTAACTTGTTTAATGTGTCTGACACTCCCTCTGAGTTAAAACAAACCAATATCCCGGAGTAATTCATTGACTCAAACAGTACACTGACTGAACTGATGTGAAGAGAGAACGTCTCAGGTTACGAATGTAACCATGGTTCCCTGAGAGGGAACGAGACACTGCGTCCTCCGAAGGGACACTATGGGGAACACCTCGTCGTGACCCGTGTCTGAAGCATACTTTGAAAAACGCCAATGTGTTGGCCGGCGACAGCCTCTGACGTCGCTACCGGCGCGACTATAAATACGCGCCCGTAGGACCCGTCACTTATCTTCTTCGTGAAGCTTGCGTCCGAAGCATGGCAGGGAGCTAGAGGACGCAGTGTCTCGTTCCCTCTCAGGGAACCATGGTTACATTCGTAACCTGAGACGTTCCCTGTCAAGGGAACTTCGAACTGCGTCCTCCGAAGGGACACTATGGGGAACAGTATACCCACGCCGCCATGCTGAGGGGAGTGCAGGCCAGAATCATGGCAAACACTAAGTACCAACTCTACCATTTCACCGGGAGTCGCCCCTGGGACGGTTCGACGGCTGTCCATGACATTATCCCTTATGGCCAAAGGCCTAAGCTACATACCCAACTTACCTGAAGGGCCTCGGCCCGGGGTAGAGCTGAAGGCTTGGAATCACGAAAGATTCCTTTAAAGGGATACAGCTAAGAACTTAGCACTGTTTATTACCAAGTCTTGCCTGTCACAAAGGAGGGGCTCTCGTGGCACTCTGATAGAGCAGCTCGTAGATGGAATGGCCCGGGAGCAGAGCAATTGGAGGACGGAACATACAGATGAAGCCTCGGCCACGCCTGTACCATGGCGTCCAGCCCCAATGGAGCTGGATGAGTCAGAGGAAGCCAGAGGGGATAGTGCGACGCTCTCTTGAGCCGCAAAACCGATCCACCCAGGTCTGGCCAACCTCTCTAACTCTACTTCAACACCTTGGTGCGAAGGCGCCATTCCCCGAGCCTCAGCAGGATGTCTGCTCTCACAGTGCGTCTCAAAACAGTATGTAGTACTGGAGCGCTCTGATGAAAAAACCGAGAATTCAGTCTCCCATGAGAGGAGGACTCCGAGCTCCGAGCAGCATGCTCATAGGCGACCCTTTTAGAAAAGGGGAGCGCTGCTAAACTACCGCGAGAATTGCCCACACAGCCCCCCATGTTAAGGGGCGGTGCTTGAGGTGTATTACAAATACACACTGGTTGGATGAAGCCCAAGGAACCCCGGGGCTAATCATCTTAAGAAAGGGAACGAAGCGGAGCGCGTAACCCTTACCGTACAGGATTTTAGAAAGTGCGCAGAGCCTTGCGTGCACACTTACCACTTACGTGGATTTGAGACAGTGCGCAAAGTGTTCACGTGCACACTGACCACCATGTGGTTTTGAGAAAGTACACAGGCTAAGCGTGTGTACAGAAAAAGGTTACCTGACAACCACTGTATGTGGGAGCTCACCTTCAGAGAGACCTGTGAAGCCTACTATCTGATAACCACAATATGTGGGAGTTCACCTACAGAGAGGCCTAGAGAGGCCTACTACCTGTTACCTGATAACCACCTCAGTGTAAGTTAATATGGAACTCGACTCCAGGGAGGCCTGGTGAGGCCTACTACCTGACAACCACAGTATGTGGGAGCTCACCATCAGAGAGGCCTGGTGAAGCCTACTATCTGAAAAGACCACAATATGCGGGAGTCCACACAGCCCCTCATGTTGAGGGAAGCGATGCTTGGGGTGTATAACAAATACACACTGGTTGAATGAAGCCCAAGAAACCTCGGGGCTAATCATCTTAAGAAAGGGAACGAAGCGGGGCGCGTAACCCTTACCGTACAGGATTTTAGAAAGTGCGCAGAGCCTTGCGTGCACACTTACCACTTACGTGGATTTGAGACAGTGCGCAAAGTGTTCACGTGCACACTGACCACCATGTGGTTTTGAGACAGTACACAGGCTTAGCGTGTGTACAGAAAGGTTCCTAAGCATCGCAGAGGCGCTGGATCGCACGGGAGAGGCGAGCTCCAACCCTCAAGCGAGGGGAGCATCACCTGAGGCAGTACATACAGAAGGACTCCGTAACTACCACCTCCCCGGATGCGCCAAGCGGCCAGGCGGCCCCTCAGGGTGACCTGGCCGGATATCCATGAAATTCCTTGCAGTGCTATGCCAGTTCTGACGATCAGCCAGGCTCCTCGGGAGGGGTGTGGGACGAGCAACCGCAGAGCGCTTGCTTCCCGCACGTGGAACTCGCTCCGCGGTGGGTGTCGCGCCCTGGGGGGGGCGAACCCACGCGGCACGGCCGCCTGCCGAAAGCGTGTGATCGTGGCCAGAGCACAAGGCTGGAACTGAACACTGTAAAAGGAAACTCACAGAGTCTGTTAGAAGACATAACCACCAGCAACATAACACCCATAAGCAGAAAGGGTTACATACTCACCCACCCTCCTGTACTGGAGTCCCGCTTTACGGGGCGTCCCCTTTTGGTCCGGACCGTCAGTAAGGAGGTCACTATGAAAATAGGACCAACCAAAAACATAACAGGTCCAGGATAGGAGACTGTTATGTGAGAAACTTTCCACCTAACCACGATCAGGTGGAGCGCTGGTGGCTACAGGGGAATTAGGCAGGGGAGAAATGAAACAGAATTTAAAAACATCCAAAAGGAAGTGACAAACTCCTAGGTATCGCTCTGATCCAGACGAGAACGCTGCCCCGTCTGAATCACATCCTTCAGACCCTGCTTACCTCTTCGTGACCCGCGATTCCTCTTGCCCCTGCCCTCAGGCGGGGGAGGAGCACGAGCCGCGACACTAGCCTTCTGCGCCCGTCTTCGATCCTCAGATCGAGATGGGCCAGGACCCCTTTGTAGTTCGGGCTCTGCTACTGCGTATGATTTACCATCTAAGCGGGATGGATCCTGGAAGGGCTTAGATGGCAAAGAGGGAGATTTTAGAGAGGATGTTCCCCCACTGAGAGATAGCAAGCCAGCATCTCTTCTACAGGGGGCATCCTCTCATAGCCGTCCTCGTGCATGCCATCGATATCAGCATAACTCGTATGCTGAAACCGATGGATGCAAGAGAAAACGGCCTCTTCCATTCCTTTTCAACTTCTGCATGTAAGTCAGGCAAGAATGGAAGGCTCACCTGGGCTGCGGGCTATGGTCAGAAAAAAAACACTCATCGAGTCTACCTCGCGACGTTACCTTTCTGGCACACTTCCATGGCAAATGTATTTATTTTATTTAAAAAATTTTTTTTTTTTTGGCCGCGGCGCGATCCATAACCTCTAACAGCTCCCCAATACGCAGAGCAGGAGAAATGAGCGGCTCAGCCTCAGCTTCTTCACCACTCTCAAATATCTCCTGCTCTTTCTGGTTAGAACCCAGCAGAGCACTAACTTCAGTGTCAGAAAGGGTTAATGACAACGCATCTTCCTCTCGAAGTTCGCTCTCGTTTGCCGCCGGAGAGTGTGAGAGGAAAGTCCCTCTCTAAACTCCTCAGCGAGATCCACCTGCGATCCCCACGAGCTCATTCTCCTCCGTGCCTCGGCAACGGCGGGTCCTGAGCCGCGAGATCCAGATGACAAACGAGAGCGGAGCTTTTCCACAGAAAAACGCTCGCAGTGCGCGCAGATTGCCCCCTCAAGGACATCGCGCGCGTGCTCTTTGCCCAAACAAGAGACGCAAAGACTGTGTGTGTCATCAGGTGTCAAATAACGCTGACATGGATGCACACACTGTTTAAATGCCTTGCTAGTGGATGCCATGATAACCATAATAGATCGCTCTTACCATTCTGGTCGTTTCTCAGATGCACGCTTCAAACAAAACAGTCAATGAAGACGAAGAAGATAAGTGACGGGTCCTACGGGCGCGTATTTATAGTCGCGCCGGTAGCGACGTCAGAGGCTGTCGCCGGCCAACACATTGGCGTTTTTCAAAGTATGCTTCAGACACGGGTCACGACGAGGTGTTCCCCATAGTGTCCCTTCGGAGGACGCAGTTCGAAGTTCCCTTGACAGGGAACTGAAGATGAACACCGAGCCGAGCCAGATAATGACTCGTTCACGAGTCAAGAACCGTTTCTGTCAGACGCGTCCGATTCGTGAACCGAGGAGCTGATGATACTGCGCATGTGTGATTTAGCGTGAAGCAAACCGACACACAGAGCGTCTGGAACCGAACTGATTCTTTTGGTGATTGATTCTGAACTGATTCTAATGTTATGAGCCCATGTGCAGTCAACGCCAATGACGCCATTGCATCGAGCGGAAAAGAATCGGTGAACTGTTTTCTTCAACTGGTTTATTGAATCGAACTGTCAGAAAGAACTAACGTTACTGGTCATCCGAAAACCGATGCAACCGGTTCTTGACTCGTGAACGAGTCATTATCTGGCTCGGCTCGGTGTTCATCTCTCTCTTCACAGCAGTTCAGTCAGCACGCGCAGTCTCGCTTGATTCGCTCAATGATGTGCCAGCTTCATCAAACCTGCCATCTACAGTTCTGGCAGTGGTTTGTAATGGATCCATTCATTCGAATGATTCGTAACATTATTATAATTGTAACGAGTAACGATGCAGCACATAAAAAAAATATCGGAGTAAAAGTATTAAACTCAGCGAAAATATGTACCGAAGTAAAAGTGGAAGTAGGAGAAAAAAATAATACTCTAGTAAAGTACAGATACCGCCTTTTAGTACTTAAGTACAGTAGTGAAGTAGTTCTACTTCGTTACTATACATCTCTGTCAAAGAGTCATTTTTTTTTCCAGATAAAGTCAGTTCATTGATGATTCAGTGATGTCATCATCCAGTTCAGCTCTCTTCCAATAGTGTCTGTGCAATTAGTCAAGCTTCCCCAACTAAGCTGGTCAGAGGAGAACTGGCCCTCAACTGAGCCTGGTTTCTCCCAAGGTTTTCTTCTCCATTCTGTAACCGGTGGAGTTTTAGTTCCTTGCCGCTGTCCCCTCTGGCTTGCTTAGTTGGGGTCACTTAATTTACAGCGATATCGTTGATTTGATTGCAAATGATTCCACAGATAATATTTAAACTGAACTGAGATGACATCACTGAATTCAGTGAGGAACTGCCTTTAACTGTCAGTTTGCATTATTGACACACTGTTATCCTAATTAATGCTGTTCAGTTGCTTTGACGCAATGTATTTTGTTAAAGCACTATACAAATAAAGGTGACTTGACTTGACTAAGCAAGCCAAAGACAACAGTGGCAAGGAACCAAAACTCTATTGGTGAAAAACCCTTGGTAAAAACCAGGCTCAGTCAGGGAGCCAGTTTTCCTCTGGCCAGATGAAACCAGCATGACATGGTTTAATTCCAGAGAACTTCTGATAATTTGCATCGCTTTCTGCTTTCATTTTTTTTAGTTTACATCCAATCATTTCAGTGGGAGAGAGGGCAAATTTACTGGTGCACACAGACAAGGGTGCATGCACACACTTTTCTGCACTCCACATAACCTAATGTTAATGGTTTTTAAATGATAATTTTGCTGCAACAACAGAACTCTTGCTGCTTCAACTCATTGTCGCAAACACCAATGACCGGGTACAACACCAGAGCAGATAATCACGAACAGAAGCTTAGTTATAGTCACAAACACAAGCATGCTTAGTACAGTATGTAGACCTATTATACAATACAAAAAAAAAAAAAAAAAAATTATTATTGTTAAGCCCGTTATAAAGATCTATGCGAAGAGATCCTATAGTAAAGTTTAGTCTTAACATTACAACTCATATTACTTTTATATCATTGGTGTCCAAAAATCTAAAGTTTATTCCTCTCAGCACCTCTTTATCTGTTTGCTGTGATGTGGGCGCTTACAAGCCGTGCATCTCACGTGGACCAATGTAATATCAATAGCACGCTTAGCATGTGATCTAATTAAAGATAATGAAGGCAGACTGGCAAGACTTGACATCACGTTTGCTTCATACTGATTACTTTGTCACAAAATATTTGTTTCAAAAGTCTTCATTTTAAAGTCATGTATGTGTGTCAAGTATTCACTGAGTTTCAGTTTAGTGTCGGGTTTCAAACAGATATGCCGCGGAGAATGAAACGGCTGAAAGAACACCCTGTTTATCTTCTTTATTTTACAAAAGCACAATGTTTTGTTAATATTGTGAGTGTACATAAATAAAAGACCCTTTACAGATTTAAATGATGTATTACTCTTATATGTATGATCAAATATGACAGAGCACTTTAACTTCTTTTCATTGTTAAAATCTGTCGACCCCATGAGGTTAAAGGTATCAAAGTGGTGGAAGTTAGAAAAGTGGTTGGAAACACGTACAGTTACAAATGCTAGAGCAACTGAACTCAAAATAAAAATAAAATTGCTTTGAGTTGAAAAAAATGCAGGATACATTTACACATGCCTTTCTCAAAAATAAAAACTAGCCAAGAACATCTACCAAGCAACTGCCAAGAGAAACAATAACATTGTAGAAAGTTTCAGCATTTTGAAAACAAAAATTTTGTGGAAATTTGATTTTTTTTCTCTTTAGGATTCTTAGCTTAAACACAGCATTTACCGTATTTGAAATAGAAATGTTTTGTAACATTATAAATGTTTTTTTTCTGTCACATTTGATCACTTGATTTGGGTAATTTGCAGAATAAAAGTATTAATTTCTTTAACAAAAAAATCTTACTCTAAAGTTTTAAATATTGGCGTTTCTAAAATCATTTATCAAAACAAAACAACTCAAAATAAGTCATAGAATGAAAGAACAGAGTGGAATATGAATATAACATGTAAACATACAAAAAAACATTTAGATATACCATACAAACACAATAAATTCTTTCTACAATCAGGGAGTTCCTCAAAATGAAGAAAATCTACTGCTCACAAAAATCTAAATGTTTAAATTGAGCATAATACAGCCTTCACACCCTTTTGCCCCAACCTCAGGATCATTATTATCAACACAAAATGTACAGTTATAATGCCAGTAAAATCATTAAGTGCAAGATATTTTAATTTCACAGCTAATTATTGGCAGGTATGGAAAGTTGATTTAATTTCCTGAGGAATAAAATTCTAATTGGTAAAGTAGTGTGATTCAGTGTTTGAGGTTATATTTAAATGAGGAGGTTTTAATAAACCTGAAGCGAGAGTAGCAGAGTATATGCAAATCGACATCTGAAATACGTTAATTAAGACAAGATGGTGATCTGCTCTCTCTCTCTTCACTCGAAGTCGGTCAACATTGTCTCCTGGGGTTGACATGACACTTCTAACAGGCAGGAAGTACTGTGAGCAAGTGCGGACACCTCTGCCCCGCCAAAGGGCAGCTTTCTGTTCGCCTCTCGAGGGGTCAAGAGTTGAGTTCCATGTGACCACACTGGCCCGGTTTTCAGAGCGTGTCCATGACAGGCTGTAAAGCCTAAGGGAAAGACCAACAGCTCAGCCTCATACTTCTGTCAGACTATAGAAACAGTACTTTGTCGAAACGTACTCAGACTTCCTCTGCCAAATGTCCCTTGTCTGTTTGCCAGACTGTCAGATACTTCATATTGAGTGACCAGATAACAGCCCCGTACCTCATGAGCTGGACTTGTTTTAGGGTGGATTACTTTAGTTATCTCTAAATCAATGTGTCTCCACCACCCTGTGCTGTGCTGAGCCTCACACTGTGCAGGAGGATGTGGTGGGATTCTGTGAGTCACGGTGTGCAAGAATCTCACCACCTTCTTGGACTACACAGAGTGCAGGACAGAAAAGGCAGAGAAAATGAAGAATACACGAGTGGGAGTTTATGATTTTATTTGCACAGGCAATTAAGGCAGACTAGTTTATAAATTCAGATGCTTGTTGTTTCTGTATGACTGTTTCCCCCCATGTAGGATGCGTAATCGTGAACTCCTCTGTGGCCATGTTGATGGAGGCCGTTTAATATTGGCTGACTGAACATTCCTGCAACTATTTAAAGTACGAAGTTGAAAAGTTCTGCATAACGTCACAGTGTGATGCTGACCAACCTGTGATGACTAGAGAGCATGCGACAGTGAGATAATGCTTTATAAATAAACTTAAGGCTGTCCCACTTTAAAACGGCTAGAGTTTTAAACAAGATTCAGCAGAGACATGTACTACTAATGAAAAATATTCTACTTTGCAATTTTTGTATATTTTTTTTTTCATTGCAAATTATTCTATCAGCATGACAGTTCCTGGATGCCTTTGGATAGCTTTACAGCGGACAAGCTACATGTACTCCCCAAGGTCGTGTAAAAATATACACACAGAAAAACATTCTTGTGAGTATTTACATAAAGACAGTCAATTATATTTCTTAAGTAAATGAATGGGAAAGAAAGCGGAAGCATGGCACGTCCTGATTTTGCTGAGTTAGATGTGTTCCTAGGTCAACATATTTTGTTGACCCTGGAACAACATTTTACTCCAAAAATGTATTCTTGACCATATCCCTACACCTAAACCTAACCTTAACCATGAGTGATCCTTAAAATCTGAGAAAATGATAGATGAATGACACTGATGTACCAGCACCAAACAGTGATTTTAAGAATAAACTTCACAAAATCTATAAACTGGTTCTTCAAATCTGATTGGTTAATCACAATGTTGTTCCAGGGACAACAAAGATGGTAAAATCAGGTTCTGCAGAAGCATGTCAGTATTAGATCAGTGCATTCTGTCTTAAAGTGACAGTAGCCTAAAATAAACCTACTGCTGTCTGTGTCATTAAAGTTAATCAGACAACAGAGAAAATATCTCACTGCTCTTGACTGAATCTGTTTAATAAGAATCAAAACATATTTAATTAATTAAATGATGATAAGTTGAACTTAGGTTTTAATGACCATTTTGTTTAATGTAATATTGTGTATTTTAAACTGTTCAAAAAGATAAGTCACTCCGGATATTCTCGACAGTAAATCTCAAAATTGGGAAAATTACGATTCAGAACGTGGATTGTGACTTTGTGTTATAAGATTGTGATATGATATTTTGGGAAAATTGCCCACCCCTACTTCTCTGTATGTGAAAAATGCAACTGTCGCTGGTAGGTCATGTGAAAATGACAAAATGGCGAATGTAGCATTTCTCGATTACATTTGAATTACACACTGCGACGCAGAACATACTTTTTATATATATATATATAATTTGCAAAACAATTATTCAAAAGAAGTACGTTTTATGCAATTTCAGAGACAGCCCAGTTTTTCAACTAGTTTGCTTCCTAGTTGAATCTAAGTAGAGTTTGATTCAAAAGTCTCACATACTCACGTTCCACATTGCAAAATAAGGTTAATAGAATTTTGTTTATTTTAAATATTTTATATTTCTAGATTATTTCTTATTATAATATTTCAATAAAATTCATATGAAATAAATTAATATTCGATTTTTATGCATTTTTTGTTTTGTTTTACATTACATTTAGATTTTCTCACTTTTTCAGCCAGACTTCCAACTTATGGGCTCCACTTTACTAATATAATAGAATAACATTCTAATATAATGATAATAGATAAATGATAATCATAGGAATTAAAAATAATATTTTTTTGTGCATAAGGACTGCATTCAAGCGATACATTATATCTTAGAATCAAATCCATTACCTTGCTGTTGCTAGGGTCATGTTCTTCTGTTTCAGCTGACCAGAGTGATGAAAGAGAGAAGACAACAAAAAACTTAAATACTGTACCAAATTTAAAATGATGACTAGAATCATCATCGGCACAGTAATGCTTAATCTAGAAAAGAAACAGGTCCCACTTTTCTCTATGTTGGTCTGAAGCCCTGAAGATGAACCGTCCATATGCTACAGTTATTTTTTCCAGTTTTACTGAGAAACCACCAGGGCTTTCGGCCCACACTCACTGGATCGAACAGGCATTTGACCAAATCGTTCAGAGTAACCAGTGGGCCGGGACAGGGATCGAAGCAGAGTGGAGCTATGAAAAAAAGAAGAGTAATGACTGCAAGAAACAAACTGACCCCAAATATGCAAACACAGACACACTTGCATTCTAACTTCCTCTCACATGCTATAAACTAAAGCGCTAAATAAACACGCTTAAGGATGTTTTAGTCATCGTGGATGTGGAACTTCAGAAGACCTCCTCAGTAGTGCCTAGATGATGAACTCCATCAAATACACCTCCGGCACATCTATGACAGCACAAACGGAGGAGAAGAGAGCACCTCTGCTTTCCACTCATATTCCGAGGTGATGTTACCATGGCAACAGCCTCCTAATATCCTACGGCAAGGTTTCCACAGCAGGCTCTCTCTGCACCCGTAATCAAAGGCACATATTCGCTCAGTCTAATCTAGATCTCGTCCAATCCAGCTGTTCTGTAAACATCAGTGATGACACACTCTGACTTTATGGGCCACAGCATTCACTTGCGCATTAGCATATTTTCAGGGGGAGCAATGAAGACATCAAATGTCAGATAAATGTCAAAATGCAATAAAATATTCAGCCTTTAAATCTTTTATATGATGCAGAAAGAGAAGCGTGCTGGCTTCGCTCCTGCGGTGTAACCGTATTACCTCTAATGTGTTTGAGATATTTAACAATTGAAAGACAATGCTGAAACACTTAGATGATAATGGTAATTACAGAGGCGGAGTTTCATATTGTTGTCGCCTATATACTGTTCAGCAGTGACTGATGTACCCTCAGCAGTACTGCCCAAGCCTCTGCTAAGCTTTTAAAGAGAGCGAATCAATGCCATTTATAGTCCTTGTAAAGGGATAGGTCTGTCATCATTTACTCTGTCACACTACTCATTTTCATACAATAAAAGTGAATGGGGACTAGCAAAAAAGGACACCATAAAAGTACTCTATATTACAGAGCCCTGTACATTATATGTATATCGTGGACACAATTTACTTATTTGTTCCCTTTGTTGTAGTAAATCATGGCTACGATTTACTAATTTGTTCCCTCATTTTAGTTAATTCAAAACAAGGGGAATTAATTAGCACAACATAGCCACTTACTAAATCGAGGAAACATATTAGTAAATTGTGGGCATGATTTAAATAAAATGAGCAAACTATTTTTTTGAAAATAGTGGCCACGAATTAACAACGTGGGAATTACTTCTTAAATCGTGGCCATGTTATAAGTTTACTAAAGTCAAGCAAGTCAATAAAAAATAATTAACAAAAATCTTGCTAGGCACCATGGTTACCATTCACTTTTAATGCATGGAGAGAAGCAGCTTTGAGACTTATATAAATATCTCCTATCATGATTAAAAGAAGAAAAATGATTGCATAATAAATTATGTGAATTAAAAATCTGAAGATTATACAAAACATTTTTTGGATTCATTACTTCATTTTATAGATCCAGATGTTGAGGGAAAACTACCATGTTCATGCCTGTAATGCTGTCTGTTGACTAACTTAACTTTAATTAAAAATAAAACTAATAAAAAAAATAAAATAAAAAACTCAATGAAATCAGACCAATCTGTTCATTACTGATAATGTAGTTCAACAGGCCAATGACTTTCATCCTTTAAACCTAAAATTATTTCACTCAGCATTCTGTTCTGTTTTGATATTATTCATAAACTGTCACATTTTACAAACAACACATACATAAACATATGTTAAAGGGGAGGTTTAATGCTATTTCTTGCATCCTGACTTATTTACACTGTTTTTTTTTCTCATGATAAACATGGACAAAGTTAAAAAAAATTAAAAATACAACCTATGGACTTATGATGGAGTATTTCGGTGCCAAATACACTCCTTCAGGGTACAGCATGCTACCGACTCTTTAGCGCCACCCACAACAAATCTCCAGGAGCTCAACTATACAACTATTATCTGTCTTTTATAATGATGATTTATGATAAAACTAAAGGGAAATATCTTTGGAAATATGAAGGATGCCTTACTACTCTATAGGAACTCAAGATTAACATAAGATTATCAGAAACTGTGTGTGTCATGTCCCCTTTAATAATAGCATTATAGTGTACCACAATATCCTCAAGGCAGCCTGACACACAAGAGTGGAAAAACACAGTGACAAGCTGTGGTGTGACATGTTTAGCTGTGTTTTAGTCACACTGCCAGGCACTACATGTCTAAAAGGGTTGTAGATGTATAGGTTTAATAAGCATCTCCAGTTGATAATAAGGAATCTCTGCAGTGGTCTTACGTTAGCTTACATGTATGCATTTAATCAACAAACCACATCATGTTGAGCGTAGCATTAAACCGATTTCACAAACAGGCATTGCCTGCAGGGTTAAATACCCTTGGTAACCTTGAATAACATGAAAGTACACATAACGCAGCACTTCAAGCTGGAAACATACCATTAGCTGCTATTACATTAAGTCAAAATCTGCATGGTGCTATGAAATCATCCTGAATATTACTCAGTCCGTGCCTGTGGGCCCTGGAGAACATTTTTTAAGAAACTGTTTCCTGCAGAGTGTTGATTTACTCTTGAATCCATGAACAGCAGCCACTGTGTCAAAACACAGCTATATACAGAAAGCAAAAATAGGTGATACAACAGAAAGTGGCCAAAAACAGGACATTAGGACAGCTGTGCCTCATCAAGACTGATCAGCAACTTCATAAATTGAGCAAGTACTCCAAGCCAAGACTTCCAGCTCTTCTTGAGCTCTAGAAGTTTACCCTGAGCCACCTGTCACCTCGCACCCACCCCGGCTTGCCATCATTGAAATGTACTGCCTAAGAACCTTGTGCATACTATTCCCTTGACAAAGGCACTGGAGACTTTATCATGTGAATTTTTATTTTAAAGTGGCTCTCCTGGGCATTTTCGCTCCTTGTGCTCATTTTCATTCCCTGCCACATTATGTAACACAAAAGATGATTTCTCCAGTGCCTCAAGGACTCTAAAGCTCTCTTTTTAGGTATAATTAAAGAGATATACTACAGGTCTCTTGATTTAAAAACGTCATTACTAGTGTTTCCCGCATTTCTGCAGACGAAAATGGGAATTATGCTGGTAATTTCTGGAAATCACTTTTCCTTTGATCTCATTCAAATGCATGTGTAACACCTTGAAGGTAAAGCACTGAGGAAAAAGTGTCCAACTAAGGAAAAATGCATTTTTTGAAAAAAAAAAAAAAAACTTCAGATCAGGTACACTGTGCCGGAGTGTTTTCTTTTTTTCTTTTTATGTTTGTTAAGTTTCCCCTTAATTGCATCATTCTTAGATGTGCTCTATTCTGTCCCTCTATGAAACTCCGGGGAGACTTGCTGCCACAGTAATAACAGTTGTGTGTTATGTGTTATTAATGTGAATGTGTTATTAAAGCAACTTGGCAACACAGCATCCCTTAGTAAAGACAAGAAAACAATTTGCCACAGTAAAAGCACATTTCTGTGATGCTAAATCACTGAACAAAGAAAAAAAGCAAAACAAGAATGAGAAAGATAAAGCACTGTTCACATAGAGAAGGGTCCATCTGCCTCCCGCAGTACTACACACCACACCCCTCCAAGTTGCACCAACTGTACTGCAAGCATAGAAGTTATTGACTAAAACAATCTTTTAAAGTAAACTATATTTTGTTTTATGCATGATGTTTTGTATTGCTTTCAGATTTTAAGTGTGAAATAACCGCTATTAGTAAAACATAAAATAAATAATATAATCAAATGTATACAGTCCTATGGTAATTAACGCTAAAAACCTATCCCCAACCCTAAACCTTACTCTAAACCTGCCCCTTACATAAAATAAAAATCTAATGTTGATTCATAATTAAAATATATAAGAGTGGTAATGTCGACATCAGATCTTAATGGTTCAGGGAATAAGTGAGAACAACAACAACAAAAAATAATAGTTTCCACATCACTTACTTTCTAAGGCACACACACACACACACACACACACACACAAACCACACATTTAATAATGAGCCAATCTTAAATCTGCAAAGATCAGTCGATCTCCCTTTTATACAGTTTATATTCATTAGTACTACAATTTGTTTACAGTTGGTTAACTGTAGGCTTCAGTAAACTATTTCAATTTTGTTTTGTATTCCTATACGACATGAGCATGGAGGTCCTTTTTACAACACAAACCAGCCAGATATGATATGACGTGCGGATCATATTCAGTGCCATTGTTTGTTTGTTTTTTTACACAAGTACACCAATGCGTTTGAAATTTGGCCAGATTTGCCACCTTTATGAGACATATATCTAACTTGTTTACCTGTCATATTCTGGAGGTGACCCAAAATTCATAATGTTAAGTTCACTGATACAATCCAATGGAAACCACCAGTACTGCCCAAGCCCTCAGATTTACATTCTCCATTAGGACATCCAGTATTCAACATATTGATCACTATATGGATTACTTTTAAGACTATACATCTTATTTTTAAGTAAGATAATACCATATGGAATAAATAACAAAGTAAAATAACACTATAGTATAATAGTAAAAATCTTAAACTCTATAGGCTATAGTAAATAGATTTAAATTAGATCTTAGATACCAGATATTTAAGCCTAGGCTGAACATTGTTTTTTTTTATCGCATGATTTGATCTTGGTTAGCAATTACTCAAACAGTTAATAATAAATAGATTACAGTGCATTCAGTCTAACAATTTTTATCTAACATGTGTTCCCTGAGAATCAAACCCACAACCTTTTGCCAACTTTTGCCGCTTGCCAACACAATGCGTTATCACTTGAGCTACAGGAACACTATAAATAGATATGTTTAAAAATGACTTATGATGTGAAAGTGCACATGGATTTTACACTCCAGTGACACTAATAATTGACAATCAATTTAACATTCTTATCCCTAATCAATTTAGGCCTAAGAATGTTAAATGGCAACACCTGCTCTGCAAGGAATTAAGAAGGCAAAGCTTTAATAATCCTCAGTCGTCACCTGAACTCGGTCTTGATCTACGTATGCGTATTGTCAAAGCCCATATTGCAGGCAAGGATTATAAAGGCAAGAATTGGATGTATTAGCCATACAGAGTATCATCAAGAAGTTCAAGATGTTTAACACTGTTAAAAACCTGGATAGGTTAAAAACCTCTGGAGTCACTAGAAAGATCTGCTATAACACAAGCAACAAACATTGTATCACCATAACCACCATTGTGATCTTCATGGACATCGTCCCAGAAAAACACATCTCCTTGCACAGAGACTTTGAGCTACACATCTGGCCACTGAAAGGGATCAACTATTATTGAAAAAAGGATTTTGTTTAAAAATCCAAAGGGTATGAATAATTCTGAAAATGGCAATTTTTGATATTCTTCAATAAAATACCCATGAAATAAAATTTTTAGAAATATCATATTATCTTTTAGTGTTTGTCAATATTAAACTATTTCATTACTGAAAACAATTAATAATTTTAATTAAGAATAACTGTGATTTTGAATCATCTCTTTATTACTAAGCGTTTGAGTATATCTGAGGCGTGTGTAGTCAGAGGTACTCCTCAGTGGGAACCATTTTATTTTGGGTAGGTCATTAATGCATTCCTAGTGAGTTTTTACAATGAAACACAGCAGAGAGAAAAGTTTTAATAAACTCAGCTTTTTCTTGGAAATAACCATGTTTTTTTTTCATGCCATTTGCTGATATAGCTGAACTCTTTTCTTTTTGTAGTTCAGCCTTCAAATCTTTAATATTTCCCTGCAACGTGACCACTTTGACTTCTCCCTTGCCATCTATGCGCTCGCTATGCAACCTCAGAGAAGATCCAACCTGTTTTGGAAAGAAAAGAAGGATCGTGAACTGAAAAAGGAAAAGAGCCTGTGTTGCAGAGTCCATGATTAGCATCTATGTTTAATCTAAGGTAGAAAATGTTGAATTAGTCTGTCATGACAACTCTGAGGGATTGGCATGGTAATTTACATGAAATTGTTAAAGTATTTGGTCTTGGCAGAATAAATCTGCTACACTGCTGCTGTGGCAGAGCAAGTACCGAGACATACTACTCCCAATAAATCCACAATATGCCACTTTTGTGAGCATGTAAGATATATTGTTGCTACAAATATAACATACATGAAATAGCCACACAATGCAGGAGACATAGAAGGGACAATACAAGACAAACAAGACAAAGCATCCCCCAACAAGCAGATCTATTGCCAAGACATGTACTACTGCTGCTACAAAGAGACATGTGAACCTCATGTATTACTATCTATGTGTGCCTGAGCCTTCATGCCAACTGGCTTGACACTGGTGGCCTATGATGATGTGAGCCTTGGCTACCATGCCAACTGGCTATATATCTGCTGTTACTAGGGCTGCACAATTAATCGAATGTAATTGTCATGTGCATTCTGTTAGTAAAGCCGTTTCTGTAATCAGCAGTAAATCATCATCACCTGCTTTCAGATGGAGCAGCATTCACTACAAAGAGCTGTGGTTCACTGGCAAGTTACGCAAAAAAAAAAAACCTTGTAGACTATTTTAATGTACGATTATGAAATCGAAGAAATCGTTTGCGATAATGACTGCTGTTTACATAGCTTCTCAATGAACTATGGCTCTGTGTAGTGAATGTTGTTCCATCTGAGAGCACGTGAAAATATCACATTTAATAACGTTTTTACTCCAAATGAACTTCATAACGTCAGTTGAGTGTTTAAAATAAATCCTTCTGTGAGATGATGTGGCGTCTTACACAGAATAAGGCATGCAACATATTTCATAATATTCTAAGCGGTGATAACGGCACTGCATTATAAATATACTTTATTTTATTATAAAATAATAAGAACTTAGATCAACCATATATTGTCATAGTCGTGTGTTTATTAGTCACGTTGAATCAATGAAAGCAGTTAAATCTACTGTTTATTCAGTTACTGCTATAGGCATTTCCTAGGTTTCTTCTTCGGGGCATATTTGGATTTTCAGCTTGAGAACGCCCTCTGGCCTTCGGATGGAGATTTACTACTGATCACAAGAACCATGCTTCTCTGAAAGATACGCATGAAAAGCGCAGCTTCTGTTGAATCACGATTTCGATTCCATTTCAATTAATCTGTTAATATCTCTTCTTCATCAGCCCCAGTGGCAGCATAACAGCTTCATAATTCATGCAATAATGAGATAGACAAAATTAGCTGATGCATGCCATTTTACTCCAGTTTTCTGAATTACACAGCACAGCGAGAGCACACGTCGCACAAGCAGACTATTCATAATGCATTTTAACTAACTGTTGCAGCCGTAAAAAGTGATCTTAATTTAAAGTGATTACATATGCTCTAACTGCGTTTTGCTCCAGCTGTATAAACACAGATGCTAAATGCTTAATATATATATGCTTATATAATATCTATATCTATGCTTAATATTTGCTCCTGCATACAATACAAATTGCTAAAATGAAAATTAGTTTAACTTGACTATTGGCTATCGATATAGGAGAGAACCAATCAACTGTTTGATAATGATGTCATTAGGTCAGATTGAGTTAGACCTATCAGACTGCACCATCTAGAGTTTCATGCCAGAACTCTGTGTATGTCTATATATATATATATATATATATATATATATATAAAATTAACACATATGCAGCTCTAGCACCTTGATGTGCTGTAACATAATTATAATTGTGGCTTTCTCAATGACAAGTGAGTGCAACTGGGCAGAAGCATAACAATCTGGCACAGATGAAGGCCATAATTTAATGGATGATGACAACTGATTGTGCAAGGCTTTTCTGAACGACAAGCTGAGGTTGTTTTAATGAGGCATGATTACAGGGTTCTGTTTTCCTCTCTCTCCCTCTTTTAAACATCTCCATTGAAGAGCCTTGCCCCCCTGACAAACATTATATAGTAAATTTATCACCTTTGAAAAAGCAGTAACGAGCATGGTGATATTCCGAAAGCTAAATAAGGAACACATGTCAGTTTTTCTTTTATTGACTGCCAGTTTCAAGCAGTTTTAAGGTCTCGAGTCCACGGAGGTGCTTGGAAACACCATTAGCAAGGCCATAAGAAACCACATTTCCCACAGTGCAACGCATCAAAGACTGGTAAAATGTGACATGGTTCAAAATGGCCCACTCTTCTTTTGCAGGATGAAAGTAATTGCTTCAAAGGTGTTTGTATGGAGGAGCTGAGCTGACTTCTGGAGGGAATGTCACCATGGCAACAAGCCCAAGACGATGACATTTAGAATCAGTGATAAAACATTAAGCCAGGAATACAGCAAATACAATTACCAAGATAGCATTTGTAACACTGGGGGCCAATGGCAGGATTCAGATCTTTTCCCCAGTTAAAAGCACAGATGCAGAGCTGGTGTTTTTGCTTAACAGCCTTTCAAAGCATCTCAGTTTCATCAGAGCCCCGCTCCGATTCTGTGAACGGCTTGCTGTAAGCCAAGTTGATTTTCTGCCTTTGACTTTAAGAGGACCTTGAGAAGGCTGCAGTCACACTTTAGCAATGGGTTCCCTCCTGAGGCTAGTCTCAATCAGGCAAAACTCTGCGCAGTCCCTGTGAACAGCTCTGTGACCGCGACTGAGGAAATCATACTAACCGAAGACAAGAGGCACGGGCCACTATTTACACAATACACTAACATGTGACATTCCCAGAGGGTTCCTGTATGTTTTACCATTTATAGAAAGGGGATTAAAAAAATCATTGTATCACGCATTATTTTGTGTGTATTAGAAGATCTGCTGGGTATAAATCAGACCCTGCAATAATTGTAATGCAGTACAACAAAAAAGACAGACGTGGCAGGAATGGAATGAGACTGACATCATGAGGTCTATTATGTCTTAATGGCCAATGTTGTCACCAACCACAATGAAAGATGGATGATTGGACTGTGACATCTAGTGGCAACCGGCTGATTGATGGGCTGTCAGATTGGAGATTTCTCATACACAGTTCATATATGTCAGCCATCAGTCTTTTATAGGCATTTTTGTTTACTAAACACAAGACTATTAAAACTATCATTTACCCACACGTAATTAAAACTGATGATAGTCGCATTTTTACATACAGTTCTATGCAACCGATAATCATATTGATATATCAATTGCTGCTCATCTGTGTAGTGCTTAAGGCACATTTGTGAAAAAATAAGATTTTCCCCATAGATCAGACTATAATAAGCGGTAATCACAATAAAAGCTGATCTTCACAAACTCTACAGTAATTGAGCCTGGAGAGTCCTGTGTGGAAACATGTTTCAAGATAAGTTGCAAAAGATCATTTGTTCTATGAACTTCTTATGAAATACATTCAAGTGAAACGGATTATTGAAAAAAATATAGGATGAGGACTTGGTTGTAATATTTGGTTTTTGATTGGATCGAGGCGGATCTGAATAGAAGCTTGCAGTCAATGAAGTTAACTTCTTTAAAATCTTTAATAAAATCATAAGTTACTCAATTTCTAAATATTCTGGCATTGGTGAGTCGTTCATATTTTGTGGGTTTTTTTTAGAAGAAAACAGCTGCCCATTTATTTTGCTATTGTAACATAACCAATATATGTATGATTTAATCATTTTATTTTCAGTCTTACATTCATTTAGGCCTCCATTGAATATAACAACTTCATCATATTCATCATCAAATATTTTTTTTTTGTATATGCAAATCCATGTGTTTGTTTGTATATTTTGGTCTTATGTCATTGTATAAAATTAATATGTTGCCTGTTCATGTATAAACATATGTTCTGCAAAAAAAAAGAAAGAAAAAAAGTGACATTTTGATAAAAAAAAAAATATATATATATATATATATATATATATATATATATATATATATATATGTGTGTGTGTGTGTGTGTGTGTGTTTTGTTTTTAATGAAACATGCAAAGGTGAATTGTTCACAATAACATTATTAAAGATGCATTTAGAAAACATTTCATTTCATGTCGACTTTACAGTAACTTATGAAAAGAAGTACAGGAAATTAAAACGTTTGTGTAGATGGTAATAAATACTAAAGTGGTGATTAATTTTCTCTGGTTTGAAGAGGCTTAGAAGGTTCTATTCCACATGCTTCTAATGCGTGATTAATTAAAGACTTCACAGTCCCTGACTTATGGCCTTGACACTTGTGATCATCTCAAATCGCACTGCTTCCTAAATGGACACAATATATAGTACCATGGACAAGGTTGCCAGCATGTGTAATAAATAAGTAAAACCTGTGCAGATTAGGAATGGGGGAAACTCATACTCCGATGGTTTGATATGATAAAGCATGTTAATTTCCTCTTGTGAGTAGTAATACTTTTTGTACAGCCAAAAAAAAAAAAAAAAAAAACTAAAAGACTTTGCCTCCCAAGAGTACATTCTTTTTCTAGATGCTATTTTTTGTTCAAATCTCAAAGGCTTGCAGTTAAAGTTTATGAGGGATTGAAAATGGATAATTAGCATTTAAATGATCTAACACTTGTCTTTTTTTTCATCAAGGCTGTCACTGTAACCTTCTGTGATGCGCTTTCATCAGATAGCACTTATGTTCATCTGGCTGGGGAGCTGGCACGGTCTGTGACTGAGTTAAGTCTTCTGGTCTGGAGGCTGCTAAGGGGTCATTACTCATGGACTCACAGGTTGTTGAGAATAAGCTCGATAAGAAACGACCAACTGTTCAAGCGCTGAGATCACACATGAGGTTAAAACCCATTCTTTGCCTGAGGAGCCAGAGCAGAGGCGTATCATTTCAGCAGGGTCACTGCAGGTGTCGACCGACTGTGGACAATCCCAGCAAACAAAGCACGTCAAGTGTGAACGTTCGCCCGTTTGCCTGTTTAATTATTCAGGGAACTCATTAAGAAGAGTGGCCTGCTTTTAATATAAAAGTTAATTAAAATTGTTATTTCCCAGTCTTTGATAAGGCTGATGTAGTCATGCAAAGACAATAACACACACTCGCACAAAATAGATAAACATGAACGGCTGGATGGAGAGAATAGGACCGTGGAGGATAATTCTGCAGCCGGAGTCTCTCTCTCTCTATCTCTCTTTACCTTATAGTGAAGTAATCTCCTCCATCTTCTCTTTTCCTGGGCTCTGTACCTCACTGATTAACACAATGTCAAAGTGATTGACTGCAGTCATTATTTAAACGGACGTTACCTCACCGGGAAGGTTCAGATTTCTCCCAATCAGCAACTTCTTCACACGAGCAGCGACTGTTTCACACCTGGAACACCCATGTGATGAAAGAACCAATCCACACCAATTATTTCTGCTAATCTGCTCCTGTAAGTGAGGACGACGCAGAATACACAACAGAGCAGTGTCTTAAAGGTATTGTTCACCTATAAATGAAAAGTCTGTCATCATCTAGGCCTACTTTCTTTCTATTCATCCGTAGAAGACAAAAAGAGATGTTTTGCTGAATGTTCAAGAGGCTTTTTTCCATAATGAAAGCAAGCAGTGTCTAAATACTGTCGAGCAACATGAACAAACATGCATTGTACATAGTCCACATGACTCTTATAAACTATATTCTAAAGGTCTACCTTTTGTGTTGTCAACTTTTTGAAAACACAAAAGGTTTATTTACAGTGAAAGCATTTTTTTTTATTATTATTATTAAACTTGTTTAGTTAGATCAAATAAGACATAAGGTTGCACAGGACTGAAACAGGTGAGTAAATAACAATATTTCCAATTCTTCATGAACTATTCCTTTAGCAAAGCACTTCCAATCACTGAAAACACCTCTCCTCACCAACAGCAAGTCTTAGATCAACACTGCAGTTCTCTTCTTCTGTTCCCTGAAACAAATGTCCAAATGAAATGGCCCATTTCCTCTGTCCAGATTACTCCTGACAAAACAAACACACCGACACAAACACAAGCGAACGCATACATAATGACCTGTTTGTGAGGTGGCAAAGAGTAAAATCAATGAGATGAGACATGTAGGACCTGGAAGATAAAACAACAAATTGACTTGGAAAAACACATTAATCTCATGTTCAGTGAAAGCAAACAGAAGCCCATCACCCTTGTTTATTTCCTTGGTGTGTGTTAGCACTGGGTAACAGAGTGCACAAATGCAATAAGTTCCAGAACTCTTCCATCAAAAAGGCAAGAATCATCTAATCATACTGAGGAAAATAAATCATCCATACACAACCAAAGCTGAACGATTCCCAAGAGATGTAGTAATATGCAGAAGCAAAGCAGCCTTAATGCTTTTGTCCTTGTATAACTGTATACAGTATTAGCACATGTATGCGTTGTAGGAGATGTTCTAGAAGGTCTAGTGGAGAAAAAAAAGAAAAAAAAAACTCTGTGGCAATGTTTTAGCAGATATTTCCCATCAGCAGGTCGCCAGGCAACTGTGTCCTCATAATTCAGGTCCATGGTGAGAATAGCACAATGAGGCAATAATCACAGCTCTGTTTCCTAGCTGGATCTGACACTGAGACAAACTAAATCCCTGCACAGAAGAAATATGAAAAAAAGAACTCATTCACACAGATAAAAACATATCAGCTTACTGTAAAAAAGCAACATTTAATGTACTAATACCACAGTCAACTACAGTTGTGCAACTAACACTCAGAGAAGCTGAAAAGCCTGTGAGACGTACCATGTGATTAAATAAAGAGACAGGCACTAGACAGGCAATCCACTGTGGTGATCTTCCCCACAGCTCAAAGCCTCCAAATCCTGAGCCACTCTGGAATCAACTAAATTCACAGAATGAAGGGTGGTGGCTGTTCAACAATTCAGGCTTATAGCTGTAAACAGGTGGACTGGCTTAGTGCTGCACGTCACACTGGCTTTTTATAGAACGTGCACCACATTTCAGGACTGGTACATTTTAGATTATGCTGCATCAATTATGTAAGTGCTCTATTCTAGACATCATTCCTCTGTGCTGCCATCAAGTTTTAATTAGGGGAGACAAATCAAAGAGGTTATTTGAGACTGGGTTTTTAACATAAAAAAAAAATCACTGTAAACATCAGAAGGTACACGTAAAAAAAACAAACGTATCTATATTGGAAATGTGTTCAAACACACACACATAGATTCTAGCACACGCATACTGTGTGTTCTAGCAAATGTGAAAGATCAACATGAAGTCAGTCAGTCCTTTGGTTGAATTTCAAAAGCCTGATTGCTAATCAAAGGCGAACTGTCGGACCTGAGCTTACCTGCAGCACAAGAAAAGCTTAATGCACATGATTACTGATGCCTTGCCTTTCCAGAGTCTCCCACAGAGAGGTGGCCTGATTGTCTAGAACAAGGCGCAGAGTTGCTGAGACACAGCCTCTGGTTTGCTCTGAATTCAAAATATCAGGGAGGCAAGCAGAAATGGCTCTCCTCTTTCACATAGACAGGCTGCTAGGTACTGTAGGTAGGGCTGGCGGTTATGCTGTCAGTTATCCGTGTTCTCCCCCTGCTGTTTGCACATGGTATACAGTATTCCAAAAGAAAAGGCTTGGAAACAAGGAACACCTTGATGTTATATAACATGATATTTGTAACACAATTATGCAAGCACCAGTTGGTCTTTCCATAGCTGAGGTTAAAGAGGTGTTAAAAACAATTAACCAGGATATGTACTGTAGATTTATTTATTTATTTTTAATACTGCAACATTGAGTCGGTGTGAATTAGAAACAGATCAACTGCCTATTCATAAAGGTACGAATCGATTCACAAAGCAGCAAGAGGTTGAGAGCATCACGCAGCAGAGATACTGATTAAGAGGCTTTTGAAGGTGTGCTATGCATATTCCTAAAAGGTAACATAAAATGTTAAATACATAGTGTGACCAGAGGAAGATAGTAGCATTTCTGAACGAGTGTGGCTGCGTTGGCAATTAAGATTCGAGGAGAGTATGCGTCTTTGAGGCAGAGTGACCTTGGAGGCAGACAGAGAGGAGAGCCGCTGAGAGAGAAAAGATAACGAAGCAGACCAAAGACACGGAGCAGAGGTGAATTTCAACACCAACTCGGTATGAAGGCCAGCTGTGGAAAAGGGGAACTGAACAGTGAAGATAAATTAGTGGAATTCTCCATTTGTCCTCCCACATTTTCTAGATACCAAGGTAATGAAAAGAGTCCCGAGTCCAGCGTCATTGAGCAGTCATTAAAATTGTATTAACATTATATACAAAATACTGCAGCGGAACCAGTTGAGATAACTTAATTAGCCACACATAACTGTCAGGCCGCTGTGTAAGCAAGCCTGGGACGTCGCTGAACTGAAGGTAGTCCTGAAGCAGTGTGGGGATGGGCAGCTGTTTGATAAAGGAGGTCTTAGACAGAGCATTGCTGCCCACCACTGCCAGTCTGCACAGATGGGTGAGAGCAGGGACTGATTCTACGACCAAAAGCAAAAGGTTATTAAGCTGTGGCCACTTACCACATCAGATGATACAGCACCAGAATGCAGTAGGACAACAGTTATTTAATCAAAAATATTTTAATTACTTGCATTCAGTAAGGACACACTGAATTGATCAAAGGTGACAGTAAAGACTTTCACATTGTTACAAAAGATTTCCATTTCAAATAAAGGCTGTTCTTTTGAATGCTCTATTAATATAGAATCATGAAAAAATTTCATATCATGGTTTCCACCAAAACTATGTTAACTGATAAGCAAATTATTATTATTATTTTCTGAAACTGAAGACAATAACAGGAATAAATTACATTAAATTAAAATAAGTTATAATATTTCATAGTTTCTGACCATATAAATGCAGCTTTATACATATATAAAATATATTTGGAATACCATTAAATATCTATCAAATATTCATAAATTATCTGGGGAACAAAACATTTCAATCAGCCATATATTTTTAAATAGATTAAAATGAAAATAATCATGGAAGAATTATGCATTACATTTTTCATTTATATGCATCTATTAATACATAGTATTAAACTGCATAAATATTTTAATTTAGTTTATTGAAACAATTTAAAATGATTCCAAAAAAAAAAAAAAAATTACCTTGTCAACTATGATGCAGAAACTCTTAAGAAAACTTTAAAAAGTGTAATGAAATGATTCACTGTGTTACTCTTTTGGAAACTTAATGGACAAAAAAGGTGTAATAAAATCATTCATTCTGTTGCTTAATTTCATATTACCAACAAAATGATTGCAAATAGAATGCAAATATTTGATTAATGCAACATGCTGAAGGATTAACTGAAAAACACCTGAAGTCGTGAAACCTACACATATACACACACAAACACACACACATATATATATATATATATATGATTTAAAGTGTACAGGCCATACTGAAATGCTTCTGTGATGTCCAGGTGCCATCTGCTTGACGGTGAGAGAGAATCTGAAGCATTGATGAGGGCAAAGTCTTCCAATTAATGAACTCCAGAAAGAAATTAAGCACTCCGTTCTGGGCTTCTTCAAGCCTGCACCCAATTAGAGCATAACAGACAGAAGTGAAGAGCTTAGCGCAGTAGTTTTTAACTGACGTTAATAAAGCACAATCGTTTATTAAACAGCACGCATGGTGAATCCAATCTTAATTAAAATAAAAACCTGTGTGGCACAACAACCACAATGTGTTGCTTACATTTTGAGTTGGAGGAGCAGCATGGGGTCCATTCCCGCTTTGAGCAGCAGTGGAAGCCAGAAAGAGGTGCTCTGCATCTCAGCAAGGGCTCTACGGGCCAGTTCTTTGAGTCGTTCACCTTGAGGGAGGCCAGCGTGCTCTAGGATCAAGGGCAGGTGCTCTGGTACTTGGCCCTGTAATGCAAAGGCATAAATGCCCATGCTCACACATGCCCCTGCTGCCAAGAGCATCACAGTGACTTCACGAATCTGGTGACACTCGCTGTTCAAACTGAGAGACAAACAGGAAAAAATTTTATGTCATACTGTTCAACGGATTGTGTTTAAAATAAAAAGCGGGACACAAGTGTACATCTATGTCATACTTCCAAGAGCTGCACCATAGAGCCATGTCCAAAGGGCAGCTGTAGCCAAACTGTCGACAGCTCTGGGCGTCTGGACTGAAGCCTTTCTTTAGCAAGGCCCTCAGGCTGTCCGCTTGCCCGCTAAGTACTGCCAAATAAACTGGACTGACCTTTCCCTCGCCCCGATCACATTCTCGCTTCGTTACCGGAATCAGCTTCTCTAAAACACTATAGAGAATGACAAGAGATGAGCAGCCAGATTAATGCAGTTGAGCAAATATTATTTCATAAAGGCCAAAGTAACATCTTCGTTTAAAAAGTACTAAAGGTTAGCTTTCAAATGCGTGTATAGTGTTGATAACCATTTGACTAGTCTCAGCCTCAGACGTCATGCCCATGGACCGTTTAATGTTCACTTTAACGTTCCGCATGGAAACAAAGATGACGTGCTGCCAAACCCCCTCACGAAAGAAAAAAGCTGTAGAGTTTACAACTGTGACAATGAGTGCTTGTCTGGATCAACTAAACACTGGGTTTTCTAAAGGATGTTTGATGTGATGGTCAAACCTCCTCATGGGAAGGCCTTGGCCAAAGAAAGATGCCATGAATTCCAGACATTCAGCTGTTAGTCTGAAGGTCTGGCTACGCAAGACTACCATTTGACAGACCCAGTACATCACTGACTGAGTTGCCATTCCTAAGCCGACTGAACTGGGCCGCAGCATGGATGGGTAGCTGCCAGCAGTCCTCATTGCAGGTTGGGATCAGCTCCATGAGCCAGCAAAAGCTCCACACACTGTACGTGGCCCTCCTGAGCAGCAATCAGCAGCGGCGTGGCCAGAACGTTTGCTTGGCAGTTCACATTCGCCCCTGTGGCAATGACAAACTGTGCTTAGGCGACCAAACTCTTATCCATGACTGCAGTGTGGCTTTTTTCTTCATTTAATAACCATTTATGCATATTAGATAAATGACAAATAATGTCCATTACAAAGAAAATGAATCTTTAAAAAATATTGGTTGTGCCAAGTTTTTAGAAATGTCTTCAATGTATTCATTTTGGTTCCGTATGATTTTCATGAACTTTTATATGATTTTAGAGAGGGATTTTATTGTAATGTCTATGAAATGTAGGTATCATGTAAAAAATATAACTATTTCCCTACATCGACAAATGTACACATTTTAACATGTTTTGTAAAAAGGCATGATATAAATATTCACTAACAAAAATGTTCAAAATGTGGGGCTGGTAAGATTGTCTTGTTTTTTTTTTTTTTCTGAAAGAAGTCTTTTATGCTCAACAATGCTGCATTCATTTGATCAAAAATAAACTAAAAGAGTTTCTATTCTAATATAATTCTATTTTTTTGGAGTCACACCACATGACATTTTACAACAAACTTAACTTGCAAAAAATTATTTTTCTTTTCATGTTAAGAGAATTTACTGGCTGTCAAAGAGTCATAAGGGTCTGCAAGGGTCTTCACAATATAAATGATTTGGCATGGCTTTAGCTAACTTTGCAGCAAAAACAACCAGACTACATACAATTTTCCTTTGGATAATTTTATTTGCTTAAACAGATTTTTTTCTTCATTACTAAATCAAGACTAGATCTGATTTTAGCTTGCACAGTGTTTTTTATTAAAGAAATGTTCTCACCGGCATTTGCAAGAATCTTCAAGCATTGGTGATGTCCATACAAATAATGATGTGATCCCATAGTCATCAACAGCCTCCAGAGAGCACATGTTCACCAGGTACCTTACAATCTCAGTATGGTCCTGGAAATAGTTTTACAGGCATTTATTTAATCAGTTCTTTGATTAAAGACTTTGGTAATCTGCCTTAGATGTAGGATTTAAAAACCTGATTTAATTAGAAACAAAGCTAAATGGCCCGAGCTTTCATTTTTTAAGTTCAATTAAAGGGGGTGTGAAATGCTATTTCATGCATACTGAGTTTTTTACACTGTTAAAGAGTTGGATTCCCATGCTAAACATGGACAAAGTTTCAAAAATTAAGTTGTACGTTTGAAGGAGTATTTCTGTTCCAAAAAAACCTCTTCCGGTTTGTCACAAGTTTCGGAAAGTTTTTTTCGAGTATGGCTCTGTGTGACGTTAGATGGAGCGGAATTTCCTTATATGGGTGCTAAGGGCGCGTCTGCCGGAAGAGCGCGCGCTCCCGTATAGCAGAGCAGAGAGAGGCTGTGCACAGACTCACTGATCAGAGCGAGAGCGTCGCGAAATGTCACAAAAGGAGTGTGTTTTTGGTTGCCAGGGCAAGACAACCCTGCACAGATTACCAAAAGAGAAACAGCATTAAGGGACCAGTGGATGGAGTTTATTTTTACAGAGCATCAACGGAGTTGTGCAAGTGTTTGTGTTTGTTCCCCTGCATTTCGAAGATGCTTGTTTTACAGACAAGGCCCAGGTTGACGCTGGATTTGCACATCGTTTATTTCTTAAGGATAATGCAATCCCAACGAAAAAGGGTCACGATCGTGTGTTGGAACCGCAGGCGGTGAGTAAAACTGCTTCAAATATCTCTGTGTTGTTTACTTAGCTATCAGCACATAAGCACATCAAGTAAACAACATGCGATGTTGTTATCAAACTGCACTTTCCACATGTACAGCTTAAAAAAAAAAAAAAAAAAAAAGACGACAAAGTGGAACTTAGTCATTTTCCAAAACCGCTAAGCAAATATATACAGTTTCAGTACATACCACATAGAGAAGCCTTTGCTGATGCTGCTCTTGTTCAATTTCAGCCTCTATCTGTGTCACAGCTTCCACATGCTCTCAACTCAAAAGCCTACTGGCGCTCGTGATTCTTTAGCTCCGCCCACACGTCATGCCTCTAGTCGCTCGTGTTTTTCCGGGAAAAATCGGTACAGACTATCTTTCTCTTATAAATATAATAAAAAATAAAGACTTTTTGGAGTTATGAAGGATGCAGTACTACTCTATAGGTACTCAAGATTAACAGGATATTGAGTGAACACGAGCATTTCACCCCCCCTTTAAACATTTAGTATAAAATTTATTGAAAGAGGTATAAATTTAAAAGTAGTCATGACGTGCAACAGAATTATTTGATTGTTGTTATGCAGTTCTTCCTGATAAAAACTAACTGATAAGCATTTACACTTAAAAGTGAGTGAGCTGCAGAATGTATTGTTTGTGCAAATTTCTGTTTCCAAAACATAAATATGCTAAAGAGGTTCTATTAATATAGTGGCCTATCTTAAAAAGAATTTAACAAATGAACGTGAACTAGTTCGTTTTTAGATATGTGAACTTAGTTCATTAAAAAAACATGAACTAGTTCATTATCATCTGTGTGAACTGAACTTTGAGCTAGTTCTTTTTAAGTATGAACTGGCACAACACTGCACACGGGCCCTAAAAACCCCGTCCATTGTTTTGTGGAGTAAATTAATTTATGTGTTCAGACACTGACCCGAGCTGTCAGCAGGAAGCATGTGGGTTTTTGGTTATGGATCTTTGATTTGGAAAGTTGACTTTCCATACGAGGAGTGGGTTTCGTCAAAGGTTTCAGTCGCAGATTCTGGCAGGGAAGCACGGTTCATCGAGGGGTGCCTGGAAAGGTATGGACAGGTTATTCTTTATCAAAGTCATACGAGTTTATGAACAGCAGGTGTCCAGTCGTAGTGACCTTTCAGGATGACACCGCACTTTACACACTACCATTAACACTTTTACTTCTTATTGATTCTATTTCAGCCGGGCCGAGTGGTGACATTAATAGAGGACCCTGAGGTAATGACTGTCAGTCTGTTAAATACTGCTTACAATGCCGATATATGGCGCATTACATTACACTAATTTAGATATTTCTGATAAACTATTATTTAATACATTTGTAATTACCTTGCATGAAATTAATATAAATTATAATTATAACACAAAAAAACAATATATTATTTTATAATATTAAAACAATATTTAAAATAAACTTTTACTTATACAACCTTGAATGAAATGTAGCTAGTTTTAAAAATCACATTTCTGTATCCAACCTTAAAATTGTGATTATGCAGTGTTTTTATAGTGTCAAATTTATTTTTTTATAATTCACAATTTTTTCATTTTTTAAAATAAATTATCATCTAATATAATTAACCTCACATACAATTGAAATAGTTTTAAACACATGAAATGTATGTATCCTGTCTTATAATGGTGGTGCAGTATTTTTTATACAATGAGCCTATTTATCTTTTAATTCACTTAAAAGTTCATACATTTTTTAATAAACTGTTATTTAACAGTTAACCTAGCATGAACTTTAGCAATTTAAAAAAACAACACAAAAATGTCTGTATATCCCACCTTAAAGATGAACAATTACACTATGAATAATCTTTTAATCCACTTTAATATTTTTAATTGTATAAAAAAAAAAAAAAAAGATGTATTAATAATTTGTATACAATATTTATTAATTTAATTTTTTATATGCTTTTTTTTTAAAATAAATTGTAAAGTTCAACATAAGAGTGAACTCTGCTTTTTCACTGACCGGTTATTTTATAATATATATTTTTGGAAGTTTCAGACCCTGTTTTGTACAGTATTAATGGGAAATGCCATATATTATATTTGTGATGTGTCTTTTAATAATACTATATGAGATTTACATACATAAATTTAATTTAATCAAATATATTTTTGAGGGTAGAGAAATGAGAGTAATCCAAAAAAGGTTCTAGCACTCTCTATTTCCTGCAGGGCTGTGTGTGGGGCGTTGCTTATAAGTTGCCATCAGGTCAAGAAAAGGAAGTGAAAGAGTATCTGGACTACAGAGAGAAAGGCGGTTATGGGGTGATCGAGGCACCAACCGATGCAGGACACATTGCTCTACATCGGCTACTGTGACAACCCAAATTACCTTGGCCCAGCACCTTTGGAAACAATTGCTCAGCAGATTGTGAAGTGTGTAGGCCTCAGTGGCAAGAATACAGACTACCTCTTAGAGCTCGCCGATGCCATCAGGAAACTTATACCTGGAGACTTAGATGATCAACTGTTCTCTTTAGAGCGCCTTGTGAAGGAGCTGCAGGAGGAGGAAGAGATGGAGTGATCTGATAAAGCCTGCGCTGTCCTTAATCTTCTGAAAAACTCAGGAATTGTCCTTTTTTCCCCTCGTATATAGATTATGATATCTAAAGTATGCTAAAAGGGATTACTTGATAAAACGTTGGATAAGCAGTACTTAAACTACTGTTCTGGTTGCCTCTTGACAATGTTTTAATCTACACTTGATTTTACAAAGTGATATTTAACATTTGTCTCGCATTAAACCTTGAGATACAAATCAAGAACTTAAATATATTTCATTATATTGCACATAATATATAATGTCAAAACGGTAAATAATGTAAATGAACGGATGGTTTCATTTTCAGAGGCTGGTTTATTTTACACGGGAGACTTGAATATGTTACTAAGACATTTCCAAGCCTTTTTTTTTTTTAAGTTCCTTATCATCCTAATCTTCAAATAAGCCATAGCAAGGTGAATCTCATGAACATAACATGTTTTAAGTCACCAATTTACCCTCCAAAAAAAAAAAATAATAATAATAATTTGAATAAATCCAAATTAAACGTTCTTGGAACCATAAATAATTATTTTTCATTGTATAACATTTGGATGACATTTAACGGTTTTTCATCCAAATTCACACTAACATCTATCCATCTATCTGGGATTTGTGAGATTCAACCAAGCAAAGCTTTGAGTTTATACATTTACATTCATAATTTATCAACTAATGTTTAAAAAATATCAGAATTGTTACAACTCAATTCTAGCACAAGTGTGTTGTTGTATTGTCCTGTGTGTACAGGATCTTCACAGAGTTCATCACTGTTACTACAGAAGGTAATAATAACGATGATGGCATATTTATTGTGAGGCCCAGGCACTGATCTATAATATAGAACATTGGGCCCAGGTAATAAATAATAAAAAAGAACATTGTAGAGAAAAAAAGAGGACTTTTGTTTTAATTTGTTAAAAACAACACATTTATTGGCCTTGAGAGTAAAACAAAGCAAATCTAAAAAATAAAAAAAAAACGATAAGAGAAAAATCACTGCAGTTTTGGCACTAAGCTAAATAATGTTTCTGTTATGTACACTTCCAAATGTAAAATGGAGCTAACCATAGTAGAACCTGAAGCCCTTCCTGGTGCCTTGTGTGATTCAGAGGAAAATCTAACGTGGTTCTGTACTGAGGCTGGAGTAAATAGTTACAGAAAAAGAAAAAAAAAAAAAACACACCAATCCGGGATTCTGTCACATGCCATTAATAAATGGATCAAAATGTGATGAATTTGGTCAAACTACAAACATGCACACTCACACTCACACCAACATGTACACGTATATCAGCGCCTTCCACAAACTCCCATCCTGGATCCGGTCTGGCTGCTCTCTAGAAGACGAGTCTGTCGTTTACACAGATAAATGCATATGTACAGTACATAAATACATAAACACATAGGACACAGAACATATCCGTTATGATGGCAATGTCACCGCTACCTTCAGACACACATACCACAATAACTTCAGAGCACTCAGACTTGCGTCCTCAAGTGGTGATCAATAACGAGAGCTCAACCCAAATATATTCTTCATCAAGTCGAGGAACCATCGGAAACAATTTATTTTTCCCAAAGAGGTGCCTGCCACATCAGATTACTGTGGAGGATCAAGTTGAAAAGATGCTGACATGAAAAAAAATGTCTCTGCCACTCAACAAAGAAACACACGCTGATAGCTGTAAAATGTTTACGGAAAACAAAATGCTAAAAGATGAAAAATCTTCCAGTTTAGTGCAGAAAAGTGGTTTTCAAATTCTAAACGTAATGGATTCGGTCGTCGGACTATCTTCACATGCTCGGATCATTTAGAACCTCATGGCAGAGAGCATCATGGGGGCTTTGGAGTTGGATTTATGGGGCGATCCATAGGCATTCTGTCCATCACACAGTTCAACACTGGATTATAGAGGAAAAAAATAAATCTATCTGTACAATAATTTTACAGACTGCAGGCCATTCATTCCTGCACTGGTAAACCTTAAATATTAAGTATAGTTGAAATGCAAAAATTTGGGCTAGATATATACATACAAACAGTACGTACAGTGTCTATGTCTAGGTTGTGAAATTACTCATCCTGTGTCTCTTTCATGCCTATACATGCCTCCTGCCCTCCTCTCATCATGGTTTAGTGGGCTCCTGGGTCTGTGTTCAAGAGGTTCTGCAATAGATGCTGAGATCCTGAGCGTCTGAGTCCTCCCATCCCATCCTCATGAATGCATAAGATATTTTATTTGAATATGAAAAAAAAATGAAACTAAAAAAACTAAAACCTGCAGCAACATTGTTGCAACCTGAAAGAAAAAATTAAATATCATCAGCTCACGATCATGCAATCAAGTAGAGTTTACAGACTATAACAGCTTTCATTTAAGAATTACTATGGCAACATAAAATATTATTAGCAGAGTCAAAATCAGTAGAGAACAGCATTTACTGGTCATCACAGGAGCAATTTGCGCCAAAACAGGAATGGGTCACCCAAAAATGAAAATGTACTCTAAATTTAATGAAGCATTACATCACTTGTTCACCAATGGATCCTCTGCAGTGAATGGGTGCCGTCAGAATGAGAATCCAAACAGTTGATAAAACAGCTGATTATTGTGATGTAATGCTACATTTCTTGAAATCTGTTCTGATGAAGAAACAAACTCATCTAGATCTTGGATTGCCTGCGGATGAGTACATTTTCAGCAAGTTATCAATTTTTGGGCAAACCGTCCCTTTAAACAAGGGTTCTGTAACATACCCATCTATGCATAGTAGCAGGGTGACACGAGAAGGTCTGTGAGCACCACGAGCTGGTCGTCTGTGAACTGCTGCTTGTGCTCCAGCCAGTTGTCGTGATGAGTACGGCGGAAATTAGACAGAGTCTTTTTCACGGTCATCTAAATCAGACGGAGAGAGGCTTGTATTGATTTTTGTTAGATTTAATGGGCCCTAAGAGCCAAGAGCACAAGAGGGAGACAGAAAGCAATTGTGTTTGTGATGTGACCGGTATACCTCAATAGGCTGCGTGTCGTTGAGGTGTGCGCTGAGGTCCATGAGAAGCTGAGGCATCCAGGTTGGGACATCATACGGGCTGGATAAGATGCAAGCACTGAGTCCCAGCACTCCGGCGTGACGCCGTACCAGATCTGAGGATAGACAAACATGGGTTATGTACAGCAAATGATTCTCTCCTTTTCCCCCCCCAATAAATGTATCTGAATATTGCAGTAAATTTATTTTTTAATAAACAGATTTTTATGTACTTATTTTACATTTAATTTTAATTACATTTTATTTGTTTTCTAGTAAATAATAATATAAAAACATTTAAAAGGATAAATTGGATCCTTTAGGTGTTTTTTTTTTTGTTGTTTAAAATAGAACATTTATATTAAAGAAAATAAATATAAATGTAATATAATATAACCCCCCCCCCCCAAAATAAATAAATAAATAAATAAATAAATTTGTTTATAGATTTCTCTTATAATTTATCTTGATTAGAATTGCATTATCGAGTTTTGCTTATCAAGTGAATGTATCCTATTTTAAGAATATTTAAATATTTTATTTGAAAACAAAAAATATGCATATAAATAAAACACTAGAACTCTTTTTAATTATTATTATTATTATTATTATTATTATTTACAGGCATTTCATGCCTTTTTTGATAGAATAATTAGACAGAGGGAATGGGACTAAACCAGACTTGAACTTAAGTTTAGTTCAACTTAAGTTTAGTTTAAATTTAACTTTTAGTTCTTAAATTTTGCGGGAATTAAATGTTACCACTGTGCCATGGCTCCGATACAAACAGCACAGCAATGCATTTGATTAAAGCGTGATCATACCAACTGAAGGAATGGTGTCCACCACAGAGCCTCTCTTCCTCTTTTTGGGTAACCTGGTTTTGCATAGAGCCTCAAAGTGAGTCTGCATGGAGGCATCCATTGCCAAGAAGTTGCACTGCAGGAAGCCACTGAGAGTGGTGGCAGCCATCTCTCTCACCTAAGACACAAAGATGCGAAGGGATGAAAGTTTAATGAACAAGGCTGCGTTAAAGTGAATAAATGATGATGCCAGCATGTTGCCTGAAAGGTACCTCCAGCTGCTCATCCTCCAGTAGCCTGATGACCAGTGCTCTTACGTCTTGAACAGCCTGCTCATTGCTCAGCATGGTGAACAGATTATAGAACACCATTATCTGGAGGTATGTTAGCACTGAGAATCGTGCATGCCAAGAGCTGCTGCCAGCAATCTGAAAAAAGAATAAAAATCTCATGGTTACATAGCGCTCACTAGGACTGGATAATAATGGCAAAAATAGTCAATATAAATATAAAAATATAAATATATATATATATATATATTATATATATATATATATAATATATATATATATATATAATATATATATATATATATATATATATATATATACATACACACACACACACACACACACACACACACACACACACACACACACACACACACACACTGACACGTTAAACGTGTGATATTACTATATATATATTACTACGATATAATTAAATGATAAAATCATGACATAGTAATGAAGCATTTTAAATGTCTTTGTAGTACATAATCAGTGTCACTACATCGTGATTATTGGTGAGTTATCACCGGGGAAAAATAAGCAACATTTTAATTATTACCATTTTAAATATATGTAATGCGATCTGGGAAAACCCGTCGGATGTCGTGCTGGGATGTTTTCAAGAAATTAAAAAAATAGGTTATATGTTAATTTTTTTTGTCAAAATTAGGATTTCATTCAATTATTATTTTCTAATATCTTGTCTATCATCTCTGAAAATATCTTGACAAAATTCACTTAAGTGCAGAAAAATAGCGATTTATTGCAGCAAGCAGAAAGGATGTTAAGAGTGCTGCGGAGGTGTTTTCTCTTAACACCACAAAAACAGTTCACCTGTCAAAATAAATTATGTAACATATATAATAAAGGTGTATCATATATATGTCTGTTATATATGCACAGGTGCGCTGCGCTCACTTTTCTAACTACACATTCAAGGGGTGATGAAATGATCAGAGACTATGCCCATCATGATAAACAATGGAAAACTGTCTTCTTCAGGGTAACATTAGTCTTTTTATGTAATTATTCAGTAGTGCTCCTGACAGACAGCAATCGTTTAAGTGAAAGTTCTCACTTTAAACCCGTTTTTCTCAAAATTCCATTCATGAAAATCATAGCTATCAGCCAACTTCAGATATCCATAACTTGTGTTATACATTCAAGCTATGGACAAACAGCAGTTTTGGAAAGGGCTTGAACTCAGCTTTCCAATGGTATGAAAACCTGAAAAAGGTCAAATTTCACCATGTGCTAGGTTCCCTTTCAATACTTCACTCTATGGGAAAAACTCATTTTTTCTCCTGAACCGAAGCCTTATTCAATCACGCAGTGAAACTGCATGGCCATTGGATCGTGCAGTGTTATTAAAACAAACCAATGGTCTGGCAGTGGTGCTGCATGAACCTATGGCAGCAAAGCCCGCCAAAGCCCGGGGAATCTGGCTATATATTGGCCGCTTCGCCACAGGAATTCAGATTTCTTCTGAAATCTGAATTCAACGCATTACTCGTTCCCGTATTTCAGGGAACCGAGGTTACGTTAGTAACCGAGTACGTTTTCCTAGATCGCATCACATTTAAATTAGCGTACATTTTTTACTTTCAGTTTTAATTTAGTTGTTTTAATATATTTCTATATGGCTTTAATTATTTTTTTCTTCAGTTTTAGTTTCAGTCATTTTACTAATTCAACTGCAACTAATTTCAGTTAGTTAAGACAATTTTTCTAATATTTTTAATATTTTTCTAATTTAATTTTATTGATATCAGCTTTATTTCAATTACTGGTAACACTTTCTAATAGTTTTAGTTTCACTAAACAATAACAATAAGCTCTTAAGTAAAAATAATAATAAAATAAATAAAATAGTCGAGATCAAATTCAGCTTTCAAACGGTCGTCCTAATATGTGGGGTCGTGTCTGAGGCCTTACCTCATGTAGCACCTTCAGTACCATAGGGATCTGCTCAGGATAGAGGAGACCCTGAGACATGAGGGACAGGCACATCTTTGCGTCCCTTTTCAGCTCATCATAGCTGTCATCATTTTCTACAGGAGCGATCTGCAGATGGAGAGAAACAGTCACAGAGTGGAAGTCAGCAATCCACTTCAGAGCACTCCACAGAAATGTATAAAGGATGAGATACAAAGAGCATACGCTAAGATAGAGAGAGATAGCGAGAGAGAGCGAGCATGCGAGACCTTAAAGAGCAGGGGCAGCAGCTGCAGTTGCTGAGGAACTGGAGTAGAGAAGGAGCGCCCCGCACTGGCCATCAGCCACTTCAGAACAGTTTTGAGGAGTCTGATGGCCTGGGTCCTCTCGTCCTGCTCCTCCACTCCGTTCTCCTCCACCACGTGGTTCTGGATCTCCTCGTCTCCCTCAATCAGAGGCTTCAGTTGAGACAAGATCCTTTCGGTAAACTCAGCAATGTGTGGTGACTTAGTAGGCAGAGTGTATGGCAGGTTGACGTCGATCATGAAAATGTACGTCAGCACACTGCAAGGGAAGACATGACAAGACAGAAATCATGACAAGAGAGAATCAGTTGAACTGTCGGTGTATTTTCAGACTACAGTGACCATTTTGACCCCAACTGCAGACATACCTGCCAATGCGCTCTCTCACATTCTTATAAACCTGAGTGAGTTTGGGCTCCAGGTAACTAAGCAATCTGTGTAGCAGCTCTGAGACCCTCCACTCCTGCTGTGCCAGACCACCTTGCAGCACGTATAGGTGGCTACAGAGAGAGAAACTAATTATTTTTCTCAATTATCAAAATATGAAATATGCATCCAAGTCTGAATGGTTTCAGATTGTCCTACAAACCAAACCAAAACACACCTACCAAGCATCTACAAACGATCCACCTTCCCCACTGAGAGGACACTCCATCAGCATCTCAAGAAGCCAGTGAAGCTTTCGTGGATCTCGGCTCTCCTGAAAACATAAAACGTCAACAGTGAGTTGTTCTCATAGCTTCACATACATAATAATGTTTCGATAAATATAAAGAAGTTTTTACAGTCACTTTTGACCAATTGAATGCGACCTTGTTGAATTAAAATAATTAAAAATTAAATTGTAGTTTAAAAAAAATATTTACATTTAAATATTGGATAGTAAAATCTTTGGAAATTTTAAATATTTAAATCATCTTGATATTTATATATAGACCTTTACCCCCTGAAGTCTATTTTGAACATGCTCAAACCTTATTTTGAACCTAGTTACTGTTGGTTGCAAGCAGACATTCAGGTGGTGGATTAAGTGGCACACAATTTAACAGACTGAAGATCTATGACACATACACAGGCAGTTGCCACACAGGTACCCCAGTCAGCATAGGTCTCGACAGTAATATTGGACAGTGCTGTTCGCATCAAAGGAATCAGGAATTTCCATAATGCCTCCACCTGTGTGAACGAAAGAGGGGTTTCAGACATCAGTGTGGTTAATATCTCAGTGGCTTCCTAATTTTAGTGCATCCCTCATGCCTGCAGCGGTGCTTACCTTGCTGAAGCTCCAGTGCTTGCTGCCTCTAACCAGCCCGGCAATGATCTCAGCCACACAGCGCTGGGTGCTCTCGTGAGAGTCATTTGCCAGCCGCTCCATATGAGGCTTTAGAACAGGCAGGAAAGCATCACTGTAGTTCCGGAAAAGACCCTGTGGGTGTTGAATGAGAAAGCAAGCCATCTGTATGTTGTAATAAATTTGTGTGGCAGGTGAGTAAGGCAGGTTTATGAGATGGTTAAAATGCAGAAATTTGCAGAGGTAGATGTGGCTTGGAGCACAATTATATTTACTGCTCTCTACAAATCATTTATTGAATACATCCTCACAATCGGTGCGATCTCTCAGGTTGGGAATTAGAGCTGGGGAAACTGCAACACAACTGCCGGAATCAGTGAACATGAACTGGATGAAAATGATTCAATAAATGCTCAATTTTAATGTTTTCTCTCTACTGAGAACCCAAAGATAGAAGGCAGGGGAATTATGTGGGGATTGAACAGAGTTCTGCATGCACCCTGGTAAGCAATTGTACAATCTGTACAGGGACAGCATTAATTCTAACCACTTACTCTCAACTCTTCAAAAGTTTGGGATCGGTAAGATTTTTTTTCCATTATTATCACATAATTACATATTAGAATAATTCCAAATGATCATGTGACTAGAATAAAGGCTGCTGAAAAAATTGTAGCTTTGTCAGCAGAGCAGTAAGTTATTCACCAAGTATTAATTATATTGAAATAAAAAAATATGTTCAATTGTAATTTCTCAAAATATTACTGTTTTATTGTATCTTTAATGAAATAAATACAGTCTTGGAGAGAATAAGGTTTTTTTTTTTTCCTTTACAAAAACAAGAGAAAAAGATTACAAAGTTTAAAAACTTTTGAATGATGGTGAGTATTGGTACAGGCTAGATAATAATCTTTAAACACAATATTGTCATATTAAATAGTCAAATCTAATTTCTGTTGAATTTTTTTTCCTAATATACTGCAAAAACTGTACTTTCATCTCCTCTACCATGATTATTGTCTTACGATGCTGGTACCTTGAAGAGACAGAAGCGACGAGGATTGAACTTGTCTTTGCCCTTTCGGTCCTCAAGAGACAGGAACTCAATCAGCTGTTTGATGAACATGGGTTCTGTGAAACGGTCATAGATGACGCGCTCCCTCTGTCAGAAAATCATGTTTAGTACACATACTGTCAAGTTTGCCAGTAAAACAAAGTGTTGCGCAGTCAGTCCATGTATACCTCATTCATGTTCTCAGCAGAAAGTTCCTTGGGCTGCTCCGCTGCTGGGGCATATACCATCAAATTCCTTTCAGCAGAGAAATGGAAAGAGTGAGAAAATGTCTAGAAGCAGAGATTTGGAGTGAATCAGACAGTGATCAGAGGCTGAGAGTGTTTACTTTGGCCAGCAGTAGTAGCCCCAGTGTGTCTTCTCTACAAAGCAGAAATTGTCCCAGTCCTGCTGGGTGTTGGGCAGGCTGTCACCGTGGTACTGCAGCCAGTCATTCCCCGGCCGGTCTCCTGCTACCAGCCCCTCCGGCTCCTTTACACCACCTGCAAGGCAGCACATGTGTAATTCTCTCCTTCCACAGGTACTGAGATGAACCAACAGATGGATGTGCAGAGTCATTTAATCATCTCCTCATTTAACAATACCATCTATTTGTTTTCACAGCGTTGTTTACTCACTTATATCACAGGGACTAACAGGTATTTTCTTGCGCGGTCTCTTCAGCTGTTTCAGGATGCCTGCCATAGCAGCGATCGCCATCTATATCAGCAATTATATAATACAATAATATACACAATGTTTTAAATGTAACAGACTAAGTGCATATTCACTCACTACTGTTCAAAAGTTTGGAGTCCGTAAGTTTTTTATTTTTTAAAGAAATAATACTAAAAATAATTGTATTTAGCAAGGAAGCATTCAATTAATTAAATGTGACAGTAAAGGTATTCATTTTACAAAAGACTTCTTTTTCAGATAAATGCTGTTTTTTGAAGGTATCAAAGATGTCAAAATGTTAGGAAGCAGAAACATTTTTACCACTGATAAGAAATCTTTCTTGAGCACCAAGTTATCCTATTATTAACTTCTAAAGGTTAATGTGACACTGAAGACTGGAAAAATGGATGCTGAAAATGCAGTCAAAAATAAATAAATTGCACAGCATTTTAAAACATTAAAATAAAAACTTTTTTTTTTTTTTTTTTACTGTAATACTTATTTCATAATATTTTGCACAACTATACTGTTTTTACTACATTTTGATCACATAAATGCTGCCCCTTGGAAGCATAATCTCTTTCAAAAAAGAAAAAGAATGTCAAACAGTAGTGTAGATGAGGGGGGCCCAAACCAACTCCTGGAGGGCCACTTTCTTACAGACTTTAGACCTAAACTTAAAACTAATCTTAATTTAACACATCTGAACTAGTTAATACAGGTTTTCATTAGTAATAGAAACTTCTAGGTAAGTGTATAGGAGCAGGCTGGAGCTAAACCCAGCACAACCCTGATACAGGTTTATGCAAAACGTACAAAAAACAACAACGAAACAAAAAAACAAAACATTCCACGAACCTTGCGAACAACAAGCGCATCATGGTTGAGGCTCTGTACAAAGAAGAGCACCGCTGGGGCCGGGAGGGGATGGTCATCTCTTAGCAGTAGAGACAGGAAGCCAATAGCTATGTGCTCAAACTTCCAAGGCCTGATGACACACACAATAACATATCCACTTGAGTGATGCTTTTGTAGAAACAATGAAGCACTTTAAAACATCTATTAGATACTTACAGGTCCCGGTCATCTAGACATTCCAACAGGTCTCTCACAAGCTTTTCATATTTCCTGAAAGAGGAAACACAGCAAAGATTGATACACCATGTTAAATGAGTATTAAATGTTGTGAGTGTGTATGTGTGTAGCCCTTACTGCACTGCCTCCTGGTTTTTGTCTTGTTGGAGCGTCAGTCCCTGCTCCAGCTCCTGTTCTGTGGGAGTGCCAATGTGTGGAGTGGGTTGGCTTGAATCAGTGATGCACCGGCCTAGCAAAACCGCGCTCTCAGGTACCTACAGATTCATCCAGGGACAGCACAAGATTGCTACCATTTTAAATATGAAAATATGGGTCTAAGAACAGAAAAGTTTTTCATTTCAAAATCCCAGAAAATGTAGATTCCTATTGAAATTACTGGATTTTTACTTTCAACATTTATCCCAAAAAATAAAGAAATGTGTCCTCACTTTAATAGTCTGAACGACACGCCATATTTTCCCAAAGTTTATGTACAAAATGTACAAAACAGGCGACCCTGCTTACTGTGAAATCGATGCCGATGGTCTCGTACTGCCGGTGGACTTTGTCCGCGAGGTCATCGAAGAGTCGGACAATGGAGGGCTTCTCTAGAGACATAGCTGAGCTGAGGCCCGAGCGCACTATGGACGGCCATGTCTGAGCGATGCAATCCCAGTCATGGAGGTTAGCAAGGCACACTCCACAATGGTTCCCAAGCAAGCAGTACAGTGCCCCCTACAGCGCAATATGATAAAAAAAAAATATATATATTAAAATAAATAAAGACAGATACAGCATTATGCTTTTTATGGAAAGTGAAAATTATAGATTGTAGACCTTGAACTGTTGCTGGGTGATATCAGTTCGTGTGGGCTCCAGTAGCTCCAGGACACGTGGAGTAATGTCTCGGCAGCAGAAGTTATATGTCCCCAAAGCAGTGAACAACACATTTTGGGCCTTGCTGCGGACCTGAGGGTCCAAAAAAATGGGAATTCAAGCATACATATAAAATAAGGGGGATTATTTTGGTGTAAAATTTGGTGGATGTGGAATCAGACCTGGCTGTAGGTGCTGGTGGAAAGACGCAAAAGGTCCTTCAACAGATCCTGATGAACGGTCTTATATTCACACCCCTCGACCAGCAACTTTCGCATCTAAATGTGGAAAGCAGGCAAAAAAATTTAACTTCCTAATAGGGGTGTTGGAATTGACAATAACCTAAATTAAATAAAAAAAATAGGTGGTATAAAAAGAAATAACAAAAATAGACACTACCCTCACCCTAGAAAAACCTAACCAGCCATTGCGGGAGATTTTTTTTTGATTGCTTAAAAATATGAAAATTAGACACCCCAGCCTGCAAATCTGCTGATCAACAGTAATTATTTTTTTATATGCTTTGTACGGTTTTGTTGACATCATTCTCCGTCTATCTATAATCGTATTTAGTGTGATACTTTGTCCAAACAACAGAAACACAAAAGTTAAAAATGAATTTGACTGATAGCATTGTTTATTTTTTCTAAATTTCTTTAGATATCATGATAACATTGTTCTTGTCAATTCTTTTGGCCACGATAACGGTGTAGTAAAAATACAATACAATATTTCTCATGTTGCAAATTATTATGCCAGGTTATTAGCAATGGCTCCTACCTCATGCTGAAGAAGAACTCTGTCAATAAGAAGAGCTCGAATGTGCTGTTTCTTCCCATGAAGCTGGAGAGAAGAAGAAGATTCATTAGATAATTATACATTTCAAATGAATGGCACAGGACATTTCTACACACCCTGTTCTCCATCGACTTCTTCACCAAGGTGAAGCTCTTCCATCGAGAGTCAAACTCATGTTTATGGGAACCTCTGAAGTGCATCAAGTCACTGATGATCTGAGGGAGACAAACAACTGATAAATCACAAAACTTTAATGGCTAATAGCTGCTATATGATCCAATACAATCGACAGATGAAAGAACAATGATCTAATCAGTTTGCTCAAATATCTGCTCCGCACACTCACCTTGATAATGGAGAAAAGGGATTTGGTGTCGTCCTCTGAGTGCTCCAGAATGTAATCTACAAAAGAGAATTAGAGGATGCTTGTCTTAAGAATTATGGGTAATGTAGATGAGGTAAATTCTGTGTGCAGGCAGGTGTTCTAAACAAGGAGCACTTACGAAGCAATTGTCTCATTACTTTACAGATGGCCTCGCGGTAGTTCTCTCTGGACTCATCTGGAAAAATCAGCAATGTCTTACTGAGAAGCCGATATCCTGTTCTAGCATCAGGATACACAAGAAGTTACTCGAACTGCACCAATCCCCAAACTTGGCTTACCGTAGTCAACACCAATGTACAGCTTTGTTTCCTCCAAACTAACCATGCTGGGTACACTGCACAGAGGAGAGAGAATAAAAATATCATATTTGAACTAACATGCAAAAGTTAGGTAAGATTCTTTTACATTATATAAAAATAAATAAATGGTTGCATTTGATTGAATAAATTACCATATATCATAATATTGTTTCTTTCCCCCCCCCCCACAAATTTAAATATCTGTTTTCTATTTTCAGCAGCAATTTAGCAGACTTATTTAAGATTTAACTTTTTTTTTTAATCAATGTTGAAAACAATTGTGCTGTTTAATGTTTTTTGTGGATACCATGAATAGAAAGTTCAAAAGAAACGCATTTACATGAAATTGAAAACTTTGTAACGCAATAATTTCCTGTACTATCACTTTTATCAATTTATTGTGTTCTTGATTAATAAATGTAAAAATAAACGTTTCCGCTTTTAAAAATGAAATACACAAGGATTCAATAATCTTGATTTATTATCCCTTCAAATATCCACAGCTTAAAGCAAACATTGCATATCTCATATTTGAGTTTTAGGACTTACAGGCCGGTGACTGTGCGTCCATCAAGAGGGGGGAGCATGCTGCCAGCACCCAGCAGACAGTGCTGGACTATACACAGACTCTGAAGAACGTCATCTCTGTTTAAAGCGCAATTCAAGAAAATATCCACAACTTTTAAAATCAATACAGAACGATAGTATTTTGTCTTTAGCATTATTACAGAGTGCACTTTTGACCTCTGACCTGCTCATGTCCTGTTCTCCCTGTGCATATCTCTGCAGACGCTGGAGCTCTGGCTGCAGAAGCAGGTCCAGAACATAGAACACAAATGCCATCTCCTCTGCGCTGGGCACATGCCACTGGATCTCCAGGTTCCAAAGGTCCCCCGGACGACCCCAGTCCTGTGAAAAGAATAAGGACGGAGGAAGTGAGTACTCAGCAATGATCTAATACATTACGCGGTTGTCTCCACTGGTCAGATGTCATCACATGTACCAGACACATTCATAGTACCTTAATGGGCAAGTACTCTTGCAGGGGTCTACAGAAGCCACCGGGCACACTGCAGTAGTCTGTGGGGTAGGTGAGTGCTGTGGAACGCAGGATATGGTGCAGCAGGTTGCAGGCCAGAGTGTAGCCCTGCTTACAGCGCAAACGCAGGGTCAGCTGCAGAATCTGCACCAGCTGTGTGCGGTATGGGAGGAGCTTTTCTCCATCCACACGAGTCACCTGAAGATCAGCAAGAAAGGGCGGTAATGTGAGATACACAGAAATCACTGTCTAGTGTCTAAATGGATGTAGGGTGACTGATTTGAATAGCAAGTAGATGTAAAAGAAACTGCATAATTGTGCCTAGTTAAAGGGATAGTCCACACAACAATGAAAATGCTGTTTTTAATTTACTCACGCTCATTTAGTTACAAAGTTGTATGACCTTAATTTATTCCATGAAACATAAAAGATATTTTAAAGAATGTTTAAAGATGTTGTTTTGACCTCAGAAAGCAGCTGGAGGTTCCAGAGCAGTTCTTTATCCAGCTCTTCCTCATTTGAAACATCTTCATCTGAAAGGCACCAAAACACAAGTGAGGATGCTGACACAGACTCAAGATAACACAAACAGTCATTTATGTTCTTGTACGTACTGGCAGTTAGATGAGTAATGGCGTTACAGCAGTGTGGTACAAACAGCCTGAGAGACTCAGCAGGGTGACACTGAAACAAAGCAGAGGACAGCCGAATCAATGTGGCCCCACGGCTGTGTGTGTGTGTGTGTGTGTGTGTGTGTAAGCACAAGATGGGCAAAGAGAAAGTATTACTTTAGAAGCTGCTCTGCACATGTCTGCCACCATCCTGCCTGCTACACGAGTCTCAAAGATGTTGGTGGTGGCAAAGTTGAAGACTTTCTCGAGAGCCACCTAAAGACAGATAACAGCTGTTAACAGAAATCATCAAATCGATTTAGGAGTACATGAGGAAATACACTGTTCAAAAGTTTGAGATTGGTAAAAAAAAGAAATTTTGTAAACATATTTTTTAAAAAATCTTATACCAAATCTGGATATATTTGTGAAAAAAACAGTGATATGGTGAACTACTATTATAGTTTAAAATAACTTTATTTCATGTATTTTAAAATGCAAGTTATTCCTGTGATGTCAAAGCTGAATTTTAAGCAGCCGTTACTCAAAGTCTTCAGTGTGACAGGATGCTTCAGAAATCATTCTAATATGTTGATTTGTTGCTTAAACATTTATTATCTTATTATAATTTTTAAAACATTGTGAAAATAGTGTTGCTTAATATTTTTAAGGAAACTATGATACATTTTATTATTCAGGGCTCTTTTGTAACATTAGAAATGTCAGTCATTTTTGGCAATTTAATGCGTCCTTGCTTAATAAATGTATATATATTTTTTTATATTTTTAAATGTATTAATCCCAAACTTTTAACGGTAGCATATATGGGTGCCACAATTAATGTATTTACAGTCTAATATATATATATATATATATATATATATATATCAGTCAGATGATTCAGTCAGACAACTCCCTTCATTATTAAATCAGTTCAGATTACTCACTGAGCTATAGATTAATATAAGCCAAGCATGTTAAAAACAACAACAGAGTTCGAAACTGCTGTTGTAATAAATGAAATTAATTTGTCTAAAAAAAATATGTACAAATATAACATTTGTAAGGCTAGCAAAATCTAAGGACAACAGAAAGGTCTCAACAGAGAAGAGACTTGTGTAATAAAGAGTCTTTTCCCTAAAGAAAATACGTACAAATAAAATGAGTTATAGATAGATCAAATCCTATTAAATGTAATGAAAACCTTGAATATCTCCATGGAGCACTGCGTCAGAATGGTGCTGAAGGTGGATGAAAGGCCCAGCTCCACCAGACTCTCTAAATGAGTCATTTTCTCTGTCTCCGTCTCCTCACGCGTCTGCTCCAGAGTGCTGCTGTCAATCAACGCAAAACACCTGCAGAAACACAAAATAGGGCATAAGCCACAACAATAGCGTATTATACTTTTTCAAGCACACACGTCACGAAATGACTCGCCTGTCCATAAACTGCAGAACAAAGTCTTCAAACTCAGCAGAAGCCGAACACATCTCTCTCTCCATCTACAACAAATACAAATAAAAGATTTTATGTTGGAATCCAGACAGAATAAAATCTCTGCAGGGAATCTCTTTCACATACGGTTTCAGAGCCCTACCTCGGTCAAGTCGTTCTTCTCATGGAGGGCTGATGAACAATCCACCAAAGGCACTAAAGTAGTAAAAGTAGCAATGAACTGGAACGTGATCTAAAAACAAAATATGTGGACATCATATTAAGTCAATTATGAATCAAATCAGCCAAGAGAGCAACAACAAGGAATCAAAATTCTTAACCGTCATATTTTGTTTTGATTTATTTCATTGTTTCAAGAACACCATTGTTGATGTTTATTTCACAGCTTGCCCACCATGCATTTGCTGAAGTCATTAGGGTCAACACCAGGCAGTGCTCTCATTAGCAGGGGCAGGACGTGCGCGGGACCTTCGGGGTAATGACGGCCACCGCTGAGAAGACTGCGGGCCATACCAATCATGCAGCTGAGAGTGGCAGTAAGCTGGTGTGGCTCCGTCAACGTCTCCATAGCAGGATACGTCCTGTAGGGGGCAGCACATCCACACATTAGCTTGAAATTGGGAAAAAGTCCAGCTGGAATCTAAGATGCCTGCTTACAAAGCCTATTTACTAAAATTGGATTTGTAAATCCAGGCAGTGAATAAAAGAAGCCACTATACAGGCTATGATGAAGCTTTGTGAACTTTAACTCATGATTTTAAACAGCAACTTATCTTATACAACTTACATTTTAACATTTAAACACTTTACTAATTTATCAAAATAGATAAAAAAAAAAAAGACTGGGGTGAATTCACTTTGTTGGTTTAGCTTTGAAGTAACCATCATTCTTTTTAGCACAATCTTTTGATGTAAATCAATCATGTGCTATATGCCTTATATTGGCGCCTACAGGCCATGAACATCTCACATCTCCAGCAGCTCCACACACTCACTTCTCCAGCACAGGTGGGATGACCAGCTCTGGTCTCATCAGGGCCAGGTTCTGCAAGGCCTGAGCCGCATCCATGCTGCCTGTCTTGCTGAACATGGCCATCAGTACCGGCTGCTTCATGCTTTCCACAAAGTCTGTCACATCCTGGTCCGTGAGTCTGTGAGTGGTGGGAACAGGGGTTATCCAGCACGGTTTCTTATAGCGCTCCCGATGTAGCCGCCGAACAACACTTGCAGGAAGACGCTGTAGAAGCTTCATCAGCTTCATCTGGAGAAAAGGGCAGTGATATCAAAATATGACACAGAAAGTTTCAGGTACAGGGGCATTTGATTTTCAATAGTAGTATTTTTTCTCTAGTTTTGTTTTTCTTGTAAGTGCTGCTAGCAGCCTACACGGACTGAGTAACGCCTCACAAAGGCTTCTTGTAGTACTTCTTGATCAACACTCTTGAATAACATTGGGATTTAAAAAACCAAGCCTTGCCATATTGAGTTAAATAATTACATTTGCAAACTACCCTTATGATACTGTATGATACATGAGTGCAGGAAAATGATTATTCTCTATGATGCTAGGCAGTCAATAACTGGAAAGTTGTTAGTGGTGTTTCAGAGGTTAGAATGTGGAGTGACCTCACTCTGTCAAAGAACCATCAGTGTCACTTCATATCTCCCTCTTGCGCGTAAACATAAATATCAGCTGACAACACACAGACTGCAGAAAGTTCTAGAATGGACTCAAGGGGTGGGCTAGACTTTAATGGGGACGAGATCTTGCATTGCACCATATTGTTCTGGATGTTTATGCTAACAGGGAACATCTTACCAGCCAGCGCCCATTATTTGAAGGGTGGTAGAAAGATGCTATACTACTGAAGAGCCCATTAAGCTGTTTCTGGACCTGGTTTTGTGGGCCGCCCTGGAAAAAAACAAAATGATAAAGATCTGTAAATAAATGGAACATTTAATAATTAACATTTTATAGGAGGAATGCGACTCATGAAACTTACTAGCATGGAGGAAATCCAGAGGACCACGTGACCGATATCGTAGGGGTTGCTCAAATATCTGGGAACGAACATTTGGCTGGTGCCAACAGGAAGATTGAAGCTACGCAGAACCCTGGTGAAGATCTGAAGCAAGACAACAAAAGTATCAGTATAAAATGCTCTGATGTCTTTAAATTATTATCTGCACTATGGTTCAAAAGTCTTTGGTAATAATTTAGGAAGGATTTCAAATAAATGCTGTTCTTTTGAACTTTCTATTGATCAAAGAATCATGAATCACAGTTTATAAAAAAAAAAAATCAAGCAGCACAACTGTTTGTGCTGATGGATCATGTGACACTGAAAACTGGAGATTACAAGATTACATTTTATTTTAAAATATATTAAAATAAAAAAACTAATTTAAATTGTAATAATATTTGCCAATATTGCTGTTTTATATATATATATATATATATATATATATATTTGTTTTTTTTTTTTTTTGTTTTTTTTTGTTTTGTTTTTTTATCGTCAAATAAAAGCAGCCTTGGTAAAACATGACCCCAATCTTTTAAACAGCGATATATATAAGCAGGATAGTACCTTGGGAATGAACGGATCCCAGTTCAAATAGCCAATGTTGTCATTAGCCAGACGTGCAAAAAGATTCACTAAATTCTGTAAGAGGAAACAAAAGTTAACAGAGGATAGAAAGCCAATGGTAACATAATATTTAGCACTTAACAAATGAATTCAAATGAATGAGAAGTACTTACACCCTCCCAAGCTGGCAGGTTTTGCACTGAAACCCAGAGATCCATAATTTCATCGAACCATAACCTAAACCATGCACAAATCCTCCTATTACACTGGCTCAGACTTATTGGATGCACTTTATGAATACTGACTATTTTATTATTAGATTCCAACTCTATTTCATTACTAAATTGCGTAAGAGAGTCTTACTTGAAACCTTTGTGATGCTGTTCTGGGGGCATGATGGTGGGCAAGAAGAGCTCAAAGTAGCTAATGGCCTTCTGCATAGTGACATCAAACGGGCAGAGTAATGGCCGCCACTCATCAAGCATCTCCTGTGTAGCTGACTCAGGGAAATAACTACACACACACACACATTATGAGAACCAAATCACATGCTATTTCCTCAGACCCATGGTTGTTTATTTGTTATGTGAGCTCTTGCAAAATGATGAAAAGGGGTTGTTATATGAATGAAACTGTTAACAGTATAATGTGTTAAGAGAGCTGTAATCGGCTCAGTGTGAAAGCTGTGGGCTTGTCTAACAGCGGCCTGATTACATGATTCTTTCAACAGCACAACGGAAAGCTGATTAACACAATGTGCAATTCTTTTGTGAAAGGGCTCGAACATTTATAGGCACATTAGTGAATGACGGAAGACTGAAAGAGCACTTACAGTCGGCAGCTCTTCACTACGGTCTTCAACACATTCTCCACTGAGCTAAAGGGGAGAGACAAAGAAGAGCATTAATATAGTATGAAAGGTTAGGCTCATTTGAGGTTGAAGCATTAGATGCGATTAGACCACGTGCAAAGCAGTAACTCGACTACAGTGCATTTTGTGAAAGTGTAACGGAGAGTTTCCCAACAGCAGAGCCTGGGCACATGAGTGCAACATGCCAGGTGATCAGGTTCTCCTCAGGTCCTTTTTAAAATGGCGCTCAAAAACGCTGAATACAGTCAGACTATATTAACAGCCAATTCAAATCAGGAAGCTGCTCCTAAGTACACAGTTTTTTTTTAACTGGTCAAAGTTGACCAAGAAGTACAAAACATTGGCTTGGGATTATGACTTTAAGAATACAATTATGCTACTATCGGTTAGGATGGTCAACTATTTGATAAGGATTTTAGCCTTAATATATTTGGCTATGGCACTTTGAAGTCAGTAGTATTTTTGTGAGGGCTATGATAGTGATTTACTATGAAATGTTATAAATATTAAGCCAAAACATTTATTAGATTTCTATCAGTGATGCTACTGAAGGCCTCTGTGATTTATTCTGTGCCATTTTAACTCTTCTGCACCATGAATGTTGCATTTTTAACATTTTTAAACATGTGAAGTTATGATTTACTAAACCTGCATTCTGTTCCATTCTTATGTGGTCAATCCATCTGATTTTTTTAATGCAAGAACACTAAATAAAGCCCCTTAGAAAAATATCTAATTGGGGTCTGCTGATCCTGACTTAAAAAGACAGTTCACCAAAAAAAATCTTTCATAAGTTACGAACCCTAATGTCATTCTGAAATTCATAATTTTCTTTCTTCTGTGGAACATTTCAGTCCGTCATACAGGTTTGCAACAACATGATTGGATTTTCATTTCGGGGGGAGTATCTCTTTAAGACAGGCTTGTCAACTAGCTGTTCAGATAATTCAGTGACTAGTTAATTATTCAAATATGTTGTCTTATACATCCCTAGTTCTAAAAATAGACCCCCGGCGAAACTCAGCAAGACACGGCAGCTGTTGATCTTCCTTTCAGTACAAGTGTAAGCAAACACCTTCCACATGCAGCACACTCTCAGTTCGGCCAAGATTAAAATAGAACACAATGACACCAGAAGCCAAGGGGAAAATTGGCAAAAGTTGGGTGACCTTGCTCTCCAAAACAGCGAGCCAAAGTGATCCGACCCACATATACAGCCTGACCTAAAAGAAACAGGACTGACAACAGACCACACTTTGTTTTCCAAAAGTGCTGTAAGCTTAAAGGGATAGTCCACCCTAAAGTGAAAATTCATTGATATTTTCACCCTCGCATCATTTGCAAACCTGTATGAGTTTCGACACCTCTGAGCACCCAGGAATTGTGTATGACAGACAAAACTGAAATATTAGAAACTTTAAAAGGAGCACCATTTCCTGATCCGTTTATGAAGCATGTTATTAAGTGGATATGACTGCTACTACAGAAATAAAGATTATAAATACAAATACAGGTGTAAGCTGTGGTGGGATTTTCATTTAGACTGTTGATTTGCTTTTACTTTTGGACACATGCAAAAAAAAATAAAGCTGCTGCCCTTGGAAAAATAGAGTGCAACATATAAAACACTGGCTGTGCTTACCGCTTGCGCACAATATTAAGCATTTTTTGTTTAGTTGAGGCTTCTGCTCGATAACTGAATGTGAAAAAAGGAAAAATATATAAGCCAATGCTAGACACACCAATAACATCTCAATCATCAATCTTAATCTCTTAAACGGTAACGGTTGTGTTACAAGAGTCAGCAGTGCTCAGTAAAACGTCCCAAATGAAATGTGGGAAGACAAAAATAAAACAAGACAAAGCAAATAGCTTAATCTTAGATGCAGCACATCAGGGTCATTCTTTTCCATGAACAAATCTTGGAACTGACAAGTTTTTCCCTCCCTTAAACCTCTGTAAAATGACCTGTATGTTCACTTTACATCTCTGCAAATATGTCATGAGCAGGCCCACAAAGAAACTGAAGACTTCATTTCACATTGGCAGGGAAATCTGTTCAACGGGTTTAAATATGGTAGAACTAATTATGATTATATAATAAACATGGTATAAACAGTAGCAGAAAGCATAATCAAATTAACTAGGGCTTTAAATAATCAAACTTCCAAGTGTGGATTGTGAGTGTGTAAACCTTTGTGAATAATGCCAATTTAAAGTCAGTCTGTTTGGGCCCGGTCATCAGGTACCATGCTATTATAAAACAGTCCAGTCACATTTAAGATTTAGTTTGAACTTGTATCCATAGTTCATAACAAACTAGAATCAGGGAGATGATGGCAGAAAGATGAAAAAGTGCAAAAGGCCTACTTTGGAAACCAGTTAAGGCCGAGATGCTCAGTTTTTGAGTACAGGATACTCTCATAGAGATCGTACAAAGGCCTCCAAGGCAATTCCAAGTCATCCCGGGACAGCAGTTCTTTCTTCCTGTCCATTTAAAAAAAAGAGAGCATTCAAAAACATTAGGAATTCGTTTAACTTTAACCAAGCCTTTTTAATAACAATTCAATAATAATTAAATAATAAGAATAAGGATGCATTAATCATAGCCAGGGGTTTGTGTTCAATTATATTGGAAATAACAACATGTTCACATATAACAAAAATAAACTTTGATTTACCTTTGTTAATTTAAATTAACTTTTTTTTCTCTTTCATTTTGATACACGCAATTTATTTAAATTATTTTTAATAATTAAAAATGTAATCCATGTAAATAAACATTTTAACCGACCAACAATTTGACCGTTATTCTCAAATGTGTGTCAAATTGTCAATAGTCAGGTGTTTGTTGGGGACACTTGCGTACTTCAGTAAGTTGATGAGGAGTCGTGCAAAGCTCTGCATCATGCTGATGTCCAGCTTGGGGATGGTGACCAGCTCGTACAGGAGCTTGATGAAGAGCACATGATCCTCCTTGCTGAACTTTCTCCCATACAGCCGAAGGTATCTATAAAAGGGAAGAGTAACAATAAACCACCAAATACAAAAGTGAGCATCCACCACTCCGAACCAACATATATTACAATGACTGTTCAGAAAGCCTAAGTGAAAGAAGAAGAAGAAATATAAAGGGGAAGCACATAGGGCCATCAGTTATCTGTAGGTGCAATTCTAGCCTTATCACTAAATGTCTAAGCCCGAAGGCCACCTTGTGATCATGAGACAAAGAGAGCTGTGAGTCTGACTGAAGCAGTCAGGCTAACATGGCATAAATAGTGAAATGCATACTCAAAATAGATTATATAAAGACAGACTTTGCCCCTTTTTTTTGTAGGAGTTGGCAGAGTTTCCTCCGTAACTACTGTTTGCCCATTTAAGCAGAGTTATTGTCAAGTATTTAGTGTAATACAAACTCTACGTAGAATCTATAACAGTCAAAAGACTTCACAGAACTGAAGGGGTACCATATAAATGTTATCCAGCATGAAACTGATGCAAGATTTTTTAAGTGTCATTAAATAATGCATCATAAAACGTAAGCATTTGAATAGAATAATAACCCCTTATCTTATCTTAAAAAGGCCTTGTGCCTCAAATGCAAGTGTCTATTTTCAACATGGTAAAAAAATAAAATAAAATAATCATGATACACTTTGAAGTTCCAATTAGCAACCTACTAAATAGGTCTAAATTAATTTAAGAAAACCATAAAGGCATGAAATAAAATGCTGTTTTACAATCGTTAATCGGTCTTCTCCAGGTAAAATGTCCTTTTAAGGACTCCATGTCTAAACCACTAGTTGCAGAAATGCATCTGGCAGCTGCTTCTCCAGCACTCATGTTAGCCTCCGTTAGCTGATTAGCTTAAAAACAATTAGCTTACAACAGTCCTGCATTTCCTGCATTTTACCTACTGAAGCCTCGCTGACAAACTGAACCAGAGTAATATTACACTCGATATTATGAAAGGTCATAATGGAGTATAGGCAGATACATATATGTGATGTTTACTTATGAGCAAGGACAGACGAGTCACTCGGGTACGTTAGCGCTTAGCTTTTTAGCTCGCGAGCTAACGGCTACAAGCTACCCGAGTCATTCAGCTCTCCCTGTTGTTTATTAATAAAACATGCTCAATTCATAAAGCAAAGCATTTTAGAGTCTTGAATATACTTACGTGGAGAGTTTCCGAGTCCAAAGTAAAACTCCGGGCCATAACTCACGGAGCTGGACAGCCCGACCCAAGTTCCCTTTAATCTGGGCCAAAATGTCATTGGATTCTCGGTCTAGATTGTCTGCGTACGGGAGAAGTTTGTTGTAGACGATCTCTTTCTGAGGGACAAAACCTAGTATCTCGACCTGCTCCTTTTTCATATTACGATTTCCCCAAATAAATATCTTCTTCTGACTTGTCTGGCTTATTTCCTTCCCCTCTTGATAGAAGTTCCCTTCACAAATCTTTGTTTTACTCACAGAATCCGCTACTTTCGCATATGTGCCGGTGTTGTGGAGCGGGTTTCAGATCAAAACTTGATACTTCAAAAAATCTCTGTCTTTCTGACCTCTGGTGTTAAACACATTAGCGTCTGTCACCTACATAGAGAAGTCTCCCCTCACTCTCTTGACACACATTACGAGTCACACGGACAGACACACACCCACATACACACACGCTCAGACTCACACACTCCTGCGGGTGCTACAATGGGCCATGAGCGGCGCGCCCCCTGGTGTTCACCTGCACGTTCAGCAATAACAACAAGGCTCAGCAGGAGGAGCAATGAGCTGCTGCGGGTCCGTGAAAAATTTCAAAAGTGTGAAAATACAATAAAAATAAAATATTTTAAACAAACGTTAAAGTGACAAATACGTTAAAATATAAAAGTAAACATTAAATGATTTTGTCTTTTTTAAAACATTTTTAAAGTGCAAAAAATATATGTTAAAATAATTTCCAAAGTTCAAAATAAAAAGAATAAATAATTAAAAGTTAACCAAATTAATAAGCCATTTTTTAAAATAATTTTTCAAAGGAGTAAAATATTAAATAAATAAAAGTTACGCCAAAACGAATGACAATTTATCTTTCATTAATCTTTAATCACGTAAAATAATATCAAATATTTTATTGGCAACATTCACAAATAAAATAAAAGTTAGCACTAAACATAGAAGCACAAATCATTTAAAAAGCAAACGTTTCTGAATGTGTCACTAAAATTATTTGGTAAAACCATCCGTTTTCTTGCTCTTTTCTAAAATTAACATGTCCTTTAACCACAAAAACTTGAGAACATCCGCATGATGTGAGCTTTGTTTGCATATAGGGCTCTTCACTTTGTTTAAACGGTTTACCCGAGGCAATGATACTAACGAGATCACTTAAATCCGCTTTGGTTCTTTTCCTTAAGGACTGACACAGTGCAGTACAATTCACTTGACCTACTGTCATAGCAGAAAACAGGAAGAGGGTTCTGTGCAGTCACCCTGCAGCCGCTCTCATTCTCATTTGTCTATTTCTGTAGCTCAGTGGACCTTTAGTCTAACAATTTAATTCAGTTTTTCTCATGTTTTCTGTTGTCTTCAGCTTTCAGTTTCTCAGATATTTAATTTTGACAGAAACCGCAGGTTAACGAAAAATGAGCTAATTCATGGCAGAGAAAACAAGTGTACGCCACATTCCAACAGCTTCTTTCACCATAGGTTCCTTAAAGCTATTTATTACCCATCAACACCACACCCTATGTCTTTTCTGACCAATAGGAAATTTAGTAGAGAAATTCCAGCTAATCAGATGCAGTGACCTTTTACCATTCAGCCAATCAAATCCCTTGCCTGGAGGGTTACAGCATTCCAGGTAAAGCAGATTTGTCTGCCCTGATCATAGATACTGTTAATGAGATCCTGGATTAACCAGGCTCACTTGCCAGTCTCAAAAAAATGTCAGTTGTAACAGAGAATATAGCATCTGAATGACCCGTAATTGAATGCATATCATATAACAGAATATTCACATGCAAATTTTTTTTCAGGCCCCTCCAAGCTACTATTTGAAGTCACTTACACCTTATCAACATGCATGCAAAATGCATTCTAATGTTACGATCAAATGTGTTCATACAAATTGCAATAATGGCTATTGTACACTATGGCTAGTGTACAACGGTTGTGCACTAGACATATGGTTTCTTAGATTCCTCCGTCTGACATACAGGAAGCAGCTACTTGGCCATACAACATTTTTAGCCCCGACTTTGATTGGATCATGTGACTTATAAATCCCACCTGACCTGACAAGTTCAGAGCCTCAACTCCAGGTGTCCTAATTGTGCTTTTGTGGAATTATGGCAGTGCTCATTTGTTTAGTATTTACTTTCAGTTTTTTTCATTTATCATTAGTATTCCTAATAGAAGAACTGTGTTAGAGGAAAGACAAGCGGTGGACGCTCGGGTGAAAGTTAAAAAGAAAATAAATAAATTTTTGTGAATCATGTTTCTATAGAGAAACATTTTCAAGTTGAAGAAAAAAAGAAAGAGATAATGAGATAATAAAGGTATATCCTGGTATTCTACTCTGCTTTCTGGGATGACAATATTAATAACTTTGACTTGTGGGACAACAGCTCCTTCTGCTGGTCTAACTTTTTTATTGATTCTTTTTTTTTTATCTTTGAAGGAGGAAAGGTTTATTTAAACTTTTGCATTGCCCCCCAGAAACTTTACATTTGCTAACACAAATTTGCATTGACTCTCAAAAATTTCATGTTTCCTTGAGAAATGTTGTGTTTGCTCAGAAATTTAGCATTCATTGCAAAGCTTTCGCATTCCTCAGAAAAAACCTTCATGTCTGCCAGCTAAAGCCCCAAGTATAATTTGTTTCATATATTAATGGTGCATGAATCTGAACTTCAAATTTGCACTGAAAATAAACCATGGTAAACCAGGAAGCTTTAGGACATTCCTTTCAACATACTATGGTATTTTGAATATTGTTTCGGGCGAATAGTATGCCAATTGAGACACCTCATGTCAAACACGCCAAAATCTATATAATCTAAAATAAATATATATATATATATATATATATATATATACATAATGCTAAAACCTCCAAAAATAAGAGTTTAATGGTGATTTTTTGATTTTGATTTCAAAATGTGTGATCAAAACTGATTTGCAAACAAAGGACTGGACGAAATGTTCATGATCTCCATTATTCAGTGTTTATTTGCATCATTATTTATTTATATCACAAATATCTCTTCAAAATGCAGACTAGCATCTGTCTTTATATAAACTGTACATGAAGGCAAGGCACTATACAACGCAGAATAGAAAGATATATTCTCTTATTCCACAGTTTCATTCAGTCTTGTTTTAAGACACACACACTGTATGGATTCTCAAACACTCTCCCATGCGCACACAGACATATATAGGGTTCTCAAGTTTAAGCATCTATCTGGAAGGTTTAAACACATCTTGAGGCCATTTGTGAGAGCAGGTATGAATGCACTTACATAAAGAGCTCTTTTGAGCTTTCTTGCAGTTAGATAATAACTAAAAGGCATATATTTATTAGGTCTTTATATAAAGCTGGGCAGTGCATGTAGGATGGTGACTGGCTTCATGTGGACATAGCAAATCTTGTTAATTGACTGATAACAACAAAAAAGGAGAAACGGGAGAGAAATGTGCTACAGGAGGCTTCTAAACCCCTGGCCATCTGTGTCTTTTCTTCTTCCTCCGGCTCCTTTTCACCTCCTGTGTGGTTTGACACAGCTAGATCTTCTCTTGTGTTTGTCCTGTCTGGATCAAAAGGAATGAGGTCTCCACTTCATACTCAATCCAGTCAATCAGCAGTTCTAGTGCAGTCCGATTTCCTCTAGTCCCTTTAAAACAGTCCTTTGGCTTTCTTCACATTCACTTGCTTCCATCCTGGCAGTGCCTCATACTCACTTCTTGTCATTTCCAATGCTTTCTGTAGAGAACATGCACACATATATAAGGATTTAAAAACGGATGTAGATGACACAGATGTGTTCATCATACTCAGGACTCTGAGGTGCTGAACATAATCGATGAATGATTACACGCACACACACACACACACACACACACACACACACACGAGCTGTAGGATATGGTCACTGCCATTCACCAATCTAAAAATGTAAATAATATTAGCGTACCAAGTATTTAAATGAGATATGCACAATTTACATGAACCATATATGTTTTCAGCTGATATTAGATTTTTTTTGTTTGTTTTTGTTTTCAATGTATAGGTCTGTCAATTTTGAATATTTAATTGTTCATGCTCTTTTCTCCAATTTTTACATTAAAATGACTTTTGCCAACATCTATCACATAAAGTTAGTAAAAACAATATATATATATATATATATATATATAAAAAACACAGTTTAATCTAATCAAAATGAATATTTTTTTCCCATGCTGTGCATCATGATATTGTGATGCCAAAATTCACATGAAAAATGTAAAGACATTAAACTTTTTAGTTTTATTTATCTGTTTAGATAAAAATGGCATACAATTTTATCATCAGCCACTTTTTGGTTAATGACCATGACATGAAAATAATTACTGGATTATCAATTTTACTATTAGTATATGCCTAAATTAAAGAAGACTACCATTCAACCGTTTGGGGTTAGTATGATTTCTTTTATGTTTTTGGGAAAAAAATAAAATCTTTAATGACCCCAAACTTTTGAAACAGTGTAAATAAAAAAAAAATCAACCCAAATGTGAGACTTCAAGTGAGTATCAGTAAGATATGAGTGGTGAACAGTGACCCACACGCTGCTAGATGCTCGGCGGTTTGTGCCAAGGCATGAGAGAGACAAGCACATGGTGATGCAGTTCACACAGTGAGGATGCGGCATTAGTGGGAAAACACCAGTGTTCCTCATGAAACAAAACTCACCTTCCCAGAAGCCCCTACACCCTGGCATGTGAAGGGAAAAATTTACCTCATCAGACGCAAAACTACACCAGCAAAAAGGGAAAAGCAGAAAGATGCAGGGAGAGACAGGTTAAGAGAGGCTGCATTAAGATGACATAGTGGGAGCAGAAGTAGAAACATGAAATAGATGAAGGGGAAAAAAGGCCAAATAAAAGTAGATTGTACTTGGAAGACGGAACATATGAGCAAACTCAGGCAGACAGATGTTACAGAACAGATACTCCTCAGTAATATCCCTGTCAAACGTCTCAAAATCATACAATACTTTAAATCGTCCATAACTATAAGTTAGGATAAGGGTTAAGCCCAGGGTTAACCCTAACCCTATTTTACCAATTAATGGAGTAATCTTTTAAAAACCTCAATGTTAATGTGATTTTTCTTACCTCAAAGTCCTCATCTGAAAGGTAGATCTCGAGACGAAGAGGGTCAACACCTTCTGGTAGTGGATGGGCTTGAAGATCAGCGAGTGGGTAAGTGGTCTGGCAGAGTCTAGTCAATACGTCTTCAACCAGAATAATCTGATTACATACTTCAGCCTCCTATAAAATCACACAAAACAACTAAATCTTTAAAGCGTATTCTTAAAACACAAAAAACTTGGTATGTGCATAAAACTTTCTCTCTCACCTTCTCGGTGATCTCAGCAATGTCCTCTCTGTGTTCCCAGCTGGGAAACATATTAGTGAATGTAAGAGGCTCAAGTCCTGCATGGATCAGGTATGATTTTGGAGTTTTTTTCTCATTTTTTTCTAAAAAAAAAAAAGGCAAAAAGATTATATTGTACCTTTTTTTTACTGTTTTAATACTATCATTATATTAAATTACAACAAAATAGCAATAATAAATACAAAATAAAAAAATCATTTAACTTCAAAATGATATTAAAACAAGTCAAATTTATTTAAGTCAAGTATAACTTTTTACATTACACATTATTTCAAAGCTGCTTTTCAGAAAGGCATACTTGTGAACCTGTATCACTTTGGTTAATGTTTGAGCCACAAATTAAGATATTTTTATTTTGACATAATATCCATCATAAGTTGAATCCATATGAATTGAACAGTTTTGTGAAGTCATGTGAAGAGACATGATCGCTTTATATGGGGAACAGATTTAATTTAGGTAATCTAATTTAAATATTGGCCGATATTGTACTATTAAAGGGTCATGAAACCCTGATTCAGTTCTGTTAGTCATTACATAATCATTTGAAAAAATTATTAAGCGACTTATATAATGGTTAGATTTGTTCCAAGCAAAACTGTACAGTTCTGAAAATGCATAAAGGAAACATACGCTAAGTGAAAAACAGCCAGCAGTCGTTTAAGCAATGATGTTGAAAAATACAGGCCTGGTTTAGATTAAGCCAGCATTAGGCCTTATTTAAATTAGAACATTTATTTTGTAAATGTACCTTAGAAAAAAACATTACTCTGTGTACCTTGATAAAAACTGTAGTAGTTTAAATGGGGATCAGCTAGAAAGTTAACATATCATGCTTTTACACAATATAATTTTTGTTTCTTTACTAACAACATCATTAAAGCGTGTCACCTTTGCTATACTGGAGCACAGTTTCCATGGCACACTTCCTGTCAGAGTCCCATCGTATGCGAGCTGAGCCCGTGCTCTCACTATCCTGAGGCCACCAGCCCTGCCACAGGTAAACTTCATGGTGATTATCCACCAAAAACAGGGCTAAAAGATAACCGAACATCATGACATCATGATATAGCCACAGACAAATCTCATGATTTTTCAGTAAGTGTAAGGAATCTAATTTCCTTAAAACATTATGCGTATCATGAGTGTAGAAAAGTCTGATTAAATTGTAACTGACACCCACCCAGAATACCTAACAGTACAAGTTAACAAGTTACATCCGACAGCCCTCTTAACGGTGTTTAGTGAACATGAATATGTCAAGCACCTGGCTGAGTAGCTGTATACAAATCCTCCTGTAGGAAAGGCATTGAATTGACCAGATTTGGTTCCCTGGATGGATACACAAACTCCATTGCCACAAACTCTCCTGAAGTGCTGCTTAACTGGAACAGCCGGGGAGTAAAGTTAAACTTTCCCGGATCTGAGAAACACAACAAAAACACATAAATCCACAGTATCTTTCTAAGACAATGATGCCACGTCTTTTCAGAGCAAATCTAGACAACCTCAAAATAGATCACATATCTTAAATGTAAACAGCCATACATTTACATATATAAACTGCAAGTTTAAAATACCCAGGGTATGTTTTATTTCATATATACAGTACATACAAACTAGCGGTTAATCAATGGATTTAGCTAATGATAACAAAAGGAATATAATGATTCCTTATAATGATCAAACAGATTTTAAGACTTTTTAAGGACCCTCAGAAAACCTGTAAATCAGCTCCGCGTCAGCATCCAAACACACAGATGGAGCTTCTCTGCTCACCCTGTAGCATGCAGTCATACGCCTTTCGATCTCTCCTTCCCAAGGCCTCCCAGAAGCCGTGTGGTTCAGCTCCCTCATCACACTCCAGAATGGACACCTTACTGCTGCTGTGAAGCCCCGCCTCGAGAGGACACCTGCATACCGGGAAGCCGTCAGGGGTCTGCAATCGTTTCGCAATGAAGTACTGTTGGTTTGCTTGTGTGTGAGTTGACTTACTGCTCTTTAATTTTGTTGGCAGCGGTACGACCCACATCACATGTGTGCATCTGTGCTTTGCAGCCGTGCCACAAGTACATGCTGGCTTTTGGGATGTTCAGGAGGATCATAGAGGTGCGAGACCGTAAGCTGCTGCAATGGCACACCACCTCTAGCAGATGGCCCTCTATGGGTTTCTCTCCTCTCACACAGTATAAGCGCCAGTCATCTGCACAATAAAGGAAATCGAGTCAAGTCCATATGAAGTAGTGTGTTCAAAATACGATTTTCATGAGATATATCACTTAATTTAACTATTTAACTAAAAAAAAACGTTAAGGATCAAATACGTAAAATATAAGCAAAAAAGATTACTTTGAACATTTTCTTCCTCCTCTTCTCTCTTTCCAGCATGAACAATCATTCCGCCACTGAAGCACTGTAAGAAACAAGGAGGCTCCTTTCCCTGCTGTACCTGGACCTGCATAACAAGCATCATGTTAAACCCACTTGTTTTTACAAAAGATTTCTATGTCAGATGAATACTGTATTACTGTATATTACCATAATTTCATTCTATTTTTGATCAAATAAACGCAGCTTTGGTGAGCATTATAGACTTCTTTCATAAACACTTAAAAAAAAAAAAGCAGTGCAGAAGAGGCTTACGAGCATCCTAAAAATTAGTTTTAAAAAGATGATCCATAGAACCATAGTGAGTACCTGAGCACCTCTCTCCTCATCCAGCTCTACCGTCATCAGTGCTGAGGTTCCCTTCTCGCTCACAGTGGAGTTACGACCCTGCCAGAAGAAATAACAACATTTCTCCTTCCCTGGACCGATGACCCGTTCTGAATGCAGTCTCTTGCCAACTGTACAAAAAAGCAGAGACTTTTGGATCATGGTAAAACAATTTTTTCAGAAACACTGTATCTTCTGGTTTCACAAATGTAACATATGGGGGCAGCAGAGGAGGTTTAATTTAAATTAAATTAACAGAAAATATTTTAAAATAAATGTGCAAATAAAGTGTCTAGTGCATTTTATTTTTTCTGTTTTAGCAATGTTAGTGCTTAAACTTATTTTAGATTTATAAAAATCCATATTAAAGTGTTCATCTGAGAAATAAAATTTGAATCGAAGCATCCTGGGTGTATGTGACTTTCCTCTTTCAGAATAATCTATTCAGAGTTGTATTAAAAATTGTCCTTGCTTTTCCAAGCCTTTCAGTGGGGGTAAGCACGTGTTTGTTGTCAACAGTTCAGAAGATGTGAAATAAAGAGCATGCATCTGTTATAAAATGTTGGTGGGCGGGCTAATAAAGGCCCCCTGTAGCGAATCCATGCTTTTTTGAAAGATAAATATCCAGATTTCAAATGTAATAAACACTTTTCCTAATTTCTGCTGACTGTTGTTGCAGGAAGCAACCTCTGGGAAATGTAGGGGTAAAGGAAACAAAGTTTCCTTACTTTAGCAAAGGAGAATCATTGTCCTCTTGGCTGGGTTTTTTCTTTACAAATCCTCATTTTAAGCTTCTAAATTGTAACCAGCATTTTGTTTTGTTCTCTCTCCATGCTGTTCACTATAACCACGCAGCGCTGACGAACTACAACATCTGCCTGGACGTCTTCCGGTTCCCCACAGACAGCAGAAATGATTAAAAAAAGTGATTATTACGTTTAAAATATTTATCTTACAAAAATGGCATGGATTCGCTACAGGGGGCCATGTGTGGGATGTCTTATTACAGATGCGCGCACTTTATTTCACTTCTTCTGAACTGTTGACTACAAACACCCTCTTATCCCCATTGAAAGGCTTGGAAGAGCAAGGACAATTTTAATATAACTCCGATTGGATTATTCTGAAAGAGGAAAGTCACATACACCAAGGATGCTTCGAGGGTGAGTAAAAGAAAAAATTTTAATAAAATTTTAATTCGATTCAGCAAATTAGCATGGCATAAGCAGGATAATGTCACGTCACATATTTTAGTTGCCAAAAACAACATTACTATGCACACCTCCAGCATACAACTCACCTGCTGTGCTGATCATGTACTTCCACTTGACCACGTATGTGTCCCCTTCATGGAACTGACCAATGCTCTGTTTGGGTAGACGACTAGAACAAGCAAGAGAGTGTGTTTGCATATGAAACCCCATTAATTTAACATTCTTATCAAATAAATGATCCGTCCTACCTGTAGTCAAACTCTAGAATGTGCCAGACATCAACAGACAAGGTGCTGATCTCAAAATTACGCCCCTCGTCACCTTCCACCAACCCACAACCTCGTCCAACATTGACCCCATCCAGAACGGTCTTCACTGGCGTCCACACTGTCTTCAACATCAGTGATGCATTGTACGGCCGACATTCCCCACCCCGATGCTCCTAAGGAAATTAACCAACCAATTTGATTTCATGTTTAGCAACATTTATAAGACTTATTCTGAAGTATCTAATTCTAATTTAGTAACTTATTTATTGAGAGTCTACCTGATTTTCTACAACATGCGAGTCACCATTCTTCTTAGTGGATTTCTTGGTGTCACTCCAATCCAAAAACTTTTCTTTAAAAAGAATAGTCTCATTGTGCTGACTTAACCTGCCAAACACAGCCCAGTCTGGTCGTCCCTGGCCTTTCCTTTGAATAACACATTCAGAGAAGACAATGATTGTTTTAATTTCATAAACATTTTATACAAATCTGTATATAACTAACAGAACAAAACCATGAGATGTGAACACAGCAGTCATTTATTTTAGGAGTGACACATCTGGCAACCCAAGTCTGTTTATGAACACCGAGATACTATGCTACTCTCCTGACAGGTTTAGTAAGTTAAGCAACAGTAGCACACTTCTGACCTGAAAGGCCTCTGTGAATGCGCTTTAAAAGGTCACAAGTGCCAAAAATTGATCTATGATGGAACAGTAAGCAGCAGAGCCAAACATACTCAGCTCTGATTTGTACCTGGGTATAAGGTCGTTGCACTCTCCGGGGTCCAGAGGATTAATATCACAGTTGGTGTAGTCAAAGGTGCCATTCCACAAGTGCTTTGCCAGCTGAAAAGCCACTTTTCTCTGTGCCAGTGTCACCTCCTTACCATGCCATATGTAGATCTCGCTACCAAAATCAAACACCAGCACCTAGATGTCCAACAAGAATAAAAAGTTGGTTTAAACTTGTATTTGCCTTACTTGTATTTGTAGAAGTGTTTAGCAGGGATGCACAATATATTCATAATTAAAGTGAATTGAACAGAATTCTTTTTTTTCTTTAATTGTTAAGTATTGGCCAGAGTAGGCTGATATTTAAATGAGTATAAGATCAGAGTTATTTTGTTTTTAAAAAATCGTACCAAAAATGACTACACATCCTAAAACATCTTTTTTTCCTGCTTCACACGTGCAAACTTGTAGACTGTAGCTTCTAATATGAATATAATACATTATTAGTTAGAATAAATGGTCTAAATTTCATCAAACCATCCTTGATATTAAATATGTAGTATTTTCAAGTACTTCTTTAGGCTTAAGCATGGAGCAGCGAGGGACTCGACCCCAGAAGTCATCTTCAGGAACAAGTTTATCCTCCATGAGCCCGTAGATGCAGTTGGTTTCTACAACGGCATTCTCATAGAACTCATCTTGTTCTGGAGTGCCAGCAGCTGTAAGGTACAGAGGGCCATATTTACAGGGACTGTGGTACGTAAAAGTCATTAAAATGCTCTAACATCAACATGCCTTATGCTTGAATACACAAAAATACTTGTTTAAACCGATTAGCTTACCTTGATAACTGGCTTGGCCACCAAGAATCTTCCAAAACTCTTTGGCAGCATAAGTGTGTGTGTTGGCACCTTCCTCGATGGTCTGCACATACGAGGCTCTGCATCCCAGGTCATGCTTGGTCTGAATGAATGTAGCTAACTCTGCAGCCTGCATGATTGAAGATACAAACGCTTAATATTTATTTGCACCACAAATATAACATAATACAATACAATACAATATAATATATCAACAGTCTGTTCTTCTCACTCTGATCCCATGTACAGAAATACACATATGAGCAATGATTAAAATAAAATAAAAAATGTAAAAAAATCCATCAGTTTAAGATAATGAGCATTTCATCACTGGTGAGACGCAAGTCAAACAGAGTTCAGTGACCTGCAATCTGGATTGAACAATGATAGAAAGTGGTGTGTAAGAGAGAGACATGAGCTTTTACATTTCACCTCCTGCTTCCTGTAAAACAATATAACATTTCCTTTGGGGTTACTTCTGTTTACTTCCTGCACGTGGGGACCAACATATGAATAGTACTTAAAACTTTTTTATACAAGTGACTGATACTGACATCCTGCACTGAACAGACAGTGTTATTGTAGTATTACTTTTATAGTATTACAGTGTTTATTAAAATTCTGAATAAACTTATTTTATTTTCAATTTTCATTTTAACTTTAGTTTACATTTTAAGTTTAAAGTGTATTCGTTTTAATTAACAATAACGACACCGTTAACAGCTGGATATTAAACAGCGCTAAAGTGACAGCGTGATGTGTGTTTATTGGGACACATAGCAGGACACACTCACTTTGGCCTTCTCAATAACATTAGCAAACTCTCCAATCCAGATGAAGCAATGATGGGGTGTGATCAAAAGGAAGCAGTCACCACTGTTCAAGGAAGAAGCTCTGGGCTCAACCAGTCTGGTCTGAACATGCCGTCGACCTGATTAAAGTGAACAGAGAAATTGGGACAATATCACATGTGAGTCACATGCTGAACCCCTGATGTCAGCAGCAAAAACACCTAGTGATTTGCTTTGCCTGTACAGCTTTATCTTGGTTGAAATTTAAACTAAAAAGACATCTATGTTATGATCTAATACATTACAATGAAATGTTATGTCGTACGTTTATAAAATGTGCACCAAAAACTAGAATTAAAATCAGCACAAACTTCCGGCACAGGAGAACATTACTACAGCTGGCCATACTTTGTTCATGTGTTGTTCACTTCATTGAGCATATCTGGTTTCTTTCTCTCTGTATTTATTAAGGGCAGAATGTTGTTGTGGGAACATGCACGTAGGTTTAGATTGAGAGGGATGCCTTATGAGGAATTGGTATCCACAGTCCTTCTACATCCTACAACAAGCTGTCCCCATAACAAAAGCAGCAGGTCTCATGCAAGATGAGTTCTCCGTCTTACATAAGTAAACAGCATCGTTCATGGCTGTCTCACTGCCAAATAAGTACAGCCTCTACAGAAACACACAGAAACAGCATACTCTATATGGCTAGCTGCTAATCAGAGACCATTAATCTTCATATGAAACACAGTTGAGAATAAAGCTGTGCCCAAACTAGGTCAGAAACGATGGTGAATGTTATTGAGCCATCTGTAAAAAGAGCAGCTTTCATTGAGCTGAAATATTGTGCATCACAGCTGTTGTCAATGTCCCTCACCTTTGACCTGAATGAGCATGAGCTTTTTATAGGGCATGGCACTGTTGTTGGAACTCTGCTCAGATGCAGTCACACTTCGCAGACTCACACTGCTGAAGTTTTCTTTACTGGCCAATCCAGCAAGAGCAACCTCAGAAAAACCGCTGTTCTTGTTCACTATGAAAGAGAGGAATCAAACAGAGAGAGACAGCATGAATATGAACTCTTAACTTTTGAGAGAAAGACATTAATTCAAAACAGTGTTTCAGTGTATTCCGTTACACTGTCCTCACTCTTACATTTGGAGCAGTTTGGGTGGTTCGTTTAAGAGATTAAACTAATTATTCAGTGAATCATCTTGTGCAGAATTTTTTTGCAGAAAGTCAAAAACTGCTGTTTGTCATACAAAATCTCCAATTCTACACATTTACTCAATAACTCACTCTTTTCCTGCTTCATCCTCTTGCTCTCCAAAAGGCCAATATTCAGTCTCTGTTCTATGTACTCGTGTCTGATGTCCTCCCGAACGGCCAGCATTTTAAGGGGGTTTTTGGATGACTGAACGTTTCTGGTGGGCCGCACTGCACGCTTGTGCTGCACCATGTCTGAGGTCAACCTAAAAAAAAAAAAAACCTTAGTTTAAATGTTTATCTGTAAATAAAAAAAATATAATATTGTAATACACAAAATATGGCTGGTTGTACAGAGGCAAGTCTGGTCATTCATAGCACAGATCGCTGGCTTTACCTGGGCAGCTGCCCTCCAAAAATGGCATCAAAATCGTCGCTGATTTCCACCCTGCTAGAGATCTTGGCCATATCCTCTGTGTGTCGATAAAACTTATCGAAGATCTCATCATCTACAGTCATGACCTCTTTAACAGACTTCTCTGTGACTGCAATCGTGGCCTCTTGAAGTCCTGAAACTAAGAAATGTACATTACGTACAAAACAAACGTTAAGAATAACCTTAATAAAATATTAAGTTGTTGTAGGAGAAAATGCAAAAACATCTCTGAGGTTCATTACTTATTTATTATCAAACCAACCTTTACTATTGAGCCGACCAAGGAATGACTCCAACTTTTCCAGCTTCTTGTCTGATTCCAGCTTCATGTCCTCTCTGACTTCAATCTCTACTTAAGAAAATACAGCAGTAATATAACTATATGCAAATTATATATATATATATATATATATATATATATATATATATATATATATATATATATATATATATATATATATATATATATATATATATATATATATATATATATATATATATATATATATCTATCTATCTATCTATCTATATATATATATATAAATATATAGATATATATAGATATATAAATATATAGATATATATAGATATACATAGATATAGATATAAATATAGGAAATGACTGGACTTGAGTAAATTATGGCTTTTCACCTTCGTGTGGCTTTGAGATGGTATGGGAGGTATTCTTATTTTTAGAGGACAGAGGGGATGACACTGGATTTGTGAGAACAGAGGAGGCTGCCAGACCTAGAGCGAGATAAAAAACAGAGGAGAAAATTTCACACTGTTAAAAAGCAAAACTGTATTATAATTATGTATCAAAACTATGTGTTTTGTCCACTTAGTTAAAAAAAAAAGTCTCAATCTGTGTCACTGCTGTGAAGTTTTACAGACCTTTTTTAACCATACGGCCAGCCACTGTAAACTGAGTTGAGTCATTGAATGCTCCGTAACCTTTGACCTTCCAGGCATCCTCTTGTGCGGTGATGAGCTGCTTGCGTTCCTGAATAGACATCTCGTTTCGCTCAATCTGCTGACTCTCCACCACTCCATTTCCCATCCTCTGACATGACAAAGGAAAAAAAAAAAAAACATTTACATCACTGTCACTGTAAAACATGTTCTCACACTTTAATTTAAATATCTTTTTAATCATTTTAATTTAAAAGTGATTCTTTGTTGATAACCATTATGATTGTAAAAGAAGTGAGAAACAAAACCTCTCGTAAAAGATTTAGCCATGAAAAAAATTTGTATACACATTTAGCCTCCGATTTCCTAACTTTAACCTGCAAAAAAAAAAATCAAAAGCATCTAAAATATACTGAATATTTATGTTGGGTCAACCTAGCTAGTTATTGACTCCAAAAAAGACACCAAAGACAACACCGCAAAACATGTTTACATACATTATTGTTGTGTTATGGAGGAATAGTGGATGTGTGTTTGGGGGGGTGAGAGGCACCTTCTGTCTCCAGGGGTGACGCTCATCCACCTGCACGGGCAGAGGGGTAGCCTTCACACGGAGGGAAGAGCAGGGAGACAGATGGAAAGAAAGAGGAATGAGAAAGAATGGAAACAAAGGATAAAAGGTGAGGGGATGCATCCTAGACTAAAGGTTCCTATTAATAGACACAGGAAGGAGATTTACTCCTTGTTTAGTTTTATAGTCAAACATTGTTGTCTTAAAATGATATAGGCTTGTATGAAGCCAGAAGCCAGTTGTAATTTATTTAATAATTATATTTCTTCTTTTTGCTTTGTTACCATTTGTGTACATTATTTTATGCTACCGGTAAGTATTACACAGGTAAAAAATACAGGCAATGAAATGCCATCCTTTAAACAATGTCCTTGTATTTTATATTATTCACTTCTGGTCTGATGTTTTTGTTGTTGTTGTTTTTTAAACCATAAATTTAACAGGATTTAGTGGTGTAGAAATTAAAAATGGAAAAAAAGAGAAAAAGAGAAAAATATTAGTGGTCAAGAGGAGAGGCCGGCTGTCAGTATCGGAGGGTGGAATGAGGAGGAAAGTTCACATTGGGTGTTCTTGCTCACCTTGGGGAGGACTGCTATTTGATCCAGTGGTTCAGAGGCACATGAAAAGGAGGAAGAAAAGACAGGATCCTAAAGACAGGATAGAAGGGGGAAGCAAGACAAAAGTTGGAGAGACACATGACAAGTAATGAAGGGGTAATGAAGAGGAAGTCCAGGGACAGACAGCAGGCAGGTGATACTGGTCTAGGCTTAGACAAAATGTCACCTCTATATAACCACAAGACCTCTAGACAAAACGTCAAAGTACTTTGCTAGAATGCTATGGTCAAATCTAGAGTACAACACACACACACAATTACCAGCCTTGTACAACCACCCTGAATCTGATGATGCTCAAATCAAACTATCTGCTGTCAATCAAGCAGCTGCAAGAGAAACCCCAATGGAGAGTACTCGCCTCAAATTAAATTAGTGTGCAGATACAGTAATGTAAATAAGTCACATATTCACAGGGTCATCATTGTTATTATTTGATACTGTCCCCGAGGAGGCAGATCAATAGAAACTAAAAGTCGGTAAAATGTAGGACTAAAGCTACCTGAAAGCCTTTAGCCTATCTATAAGAGTGATTGAACAAGGCAATTAATATCACACCATAACCGTGAAATCACCATTGGGAAAATGATAAAACCACCACAATGGCTAAAAAAATAAAATAATAGAAACATTTTTTGAAATTGCAGAACTCATACCGTCACCATGGTAGCAATGTGAGAGGAACAAGCAATTAAAATCACCAACACAAGCAACAGTGTAATCCTGAGTTACAAGTTCTGAAACACCATGACAGCACACTGACATCACCATGATTACAAGGATTAAACTAAAACAAAACCAAAACCATAACCCATGTACAATGGCCATACCCATGCAAAGCCTGTTAGCACAGTGGCTAATGGCTAACAGCCTTACCCAAAGTTGATCAGACACAGCAAAGTCATCTATCATCAGCCCATCATCCTGGAAAAAGGGGTGAAATGAACGGGAAAAATGATCCCCTACTAAAAGCTTGAATTCTTAACTTAAAGCTGCAGTAGGGAACTTTTGTAAAAATATATTTTTTACATATTTGTTAAACCTGTCATTATGTCCTGACAGTAGAATATGAGACAGATAATCTGTGAAAAAAATCAAGCTCCTCTGGCTCCTCCCAGTGCTCCTATTGCCATTTGCAGAAAGCCATCCGCTCCCGGTAAAAAACAAACAAACAGAGCTGCGGTCCGTAACTTTGTTTGTGTTCAAAATGTAGAAAAATGAACATAATAAGCGAGTACACCATGAATCCATTTTCCGTGTTTTTAGCTTGTCCTGAATCACAAGGGTACACCTATAATAAGTGTTTATATTCAGATTATTTTAGATTGCTTCTGGGGTACCGCGGCGGAGTAACCCAGTACCTTTGTGATTCTTCATAGACATAAACAGAGAGAAGTAGCTCCGGCTACAATGTTCTTCCGCAAGACGCAAGCAGTTCTGTTTATTAACCACTAGAGCGCCAAAAGTTCCCTACCACAGCTTTAAGCTTGAATCTGATTACTGTGAAGTATAAATATGTTCATGAAGTATAAATATGTTGAAGATGCTAGGTTGATAGGTAAATAGGTAACTAGGATTGTTATTCTCAATATTATTAAAATTCTACTCATATTAGAAGTTAACCAATTTGTTAAATCTGCATGAACTACTGTGAAAACGTATTCTTATCTAAGAGTACTAAACTAAATACAACTGAATATTTTTTCCCATATTGACATACATCTGAATGAAACTGTTTATTGATCAGAAAACTGTAGAGCCGGGACTTGGTTGTTAGTTGTTTAGTTGTTGATGGAATAGAGGCAGGTCTGACTGCGAGTTTGCAGATTATTGTAAGAAAGGGAAGGGTTAAGCAGACTAAATGCTTGAAGATCTGCATTCATCACCACAAGATCGCTGGAAGATCGATTAATGCATGTGAAACCTTACTACATCCCCCACTGCTCCAGAGAATTAGTATCAAGCATGCACATTTTTGAAACATGTTTTATTGTAATAATGAAATTATAAAAAAAAATAATAATAAATGCAGTAAAGTAGTGGACTAGCAGAAAGATCATGCAGGTTAAGAAAACATACTGTATCAAACATACAAATAGTCCAGAACCCTTTGCTACAACAATGATGTACACATTCATGATGACCATATGACCTCGACTAGCAGCAGGAAAAACACAACAGCATGGACAGCACCTGTTATTGCTGCAGGACTAACATTTGTGCCATAATGTCAGTCCCAATAAATTATCAGCCTAATTTGACAATTTCCATCCATGATCAACAATCACACTACACTGTTTAAAGTAAATGAATTGCTTGCTCTGAGCAAACCTGTCGGCCGTAGAGCCCATGTGCAGATTAAAGTTCTTGAGTTTCACACAGAAGCAAAATAAAATAAAAATCTACAAATTATTGAGAAGTGTCCCATGCTCACCACAAAAACATGCAAACAGAGAGGACAGAAGAAAGTGAAATGATACAAGAAGAGAAAACAATGGATAGCACAAACCCTTCTCTGTAGAGTTCTCTAGAGTTACTCAACTGCACAAAAGCCAATTCTAAGATGAAATGCTGAACAATGTAACAAATGCAAACTAAACTTCTAAACCACAAAATTTAACCAGTTACATGATATTTGGACTGCATCAACTTAAGCAGATAATACAAGACGCTACAATATTTATATATATTCATTAATCTAACAACAGCTGATGAACACACACTGTATATGAAATTAGACAATGCACCATGACCTATGACCTGTACAGTCAGGTGGAACAGCTCAAGGTTCAGAGGTTACCTTCTTCTTGAAGCTCTGCTCCACTTCCCATAGCTGGGCATGTATTTCAGACACAGCAACCTTCACCACATCCTGTTTTTTATTTATCCTGTTCCTCCAGTCTTCCTCTCCACTCTTCTTCAACAGAGCCAGCCTGTGAAGGACAGAATAATATGTCATTATGAATTCTTGAATGATTTAATGATCTAAAAAACCTTGTATACAAATTTAAATGCTTGAAATTAATTTGAAAGATGCACTTACTCATTTATAATTGTGTAGCCTTTTAAATGTCTTCACAAAAACATTTAATGGGTGAGAAGGACCAGATGTAATAAAAGTTAAATAAGAGCAGCTAACAAGAGTCAAGCATGCATGGAAACGCCTTAAACACTGCCGAAAAGCAACCCTGAAGGATTTCTCTGCAAAGTTGTGCAGTACTGTATTCTAGAAAAACGACACCTACTTCAAAGTAGCTAAAATGTCAGATTAATGTCAGATTTTTTGGTCCCTACATAATTTCCAAATGTATGTTTATGTGTATTGAAAAAAATGGTGCATTAAAAAACTATTGGTGTGTTGAAACATTTGACTGGGATTGTGTAACTAAACATGCATGGCAAACAGCAATTTAATTCACAAATGTTTCTCTGGAAAAGTTAAAAAGCAACAACAACAAATAAGCATTATTCATGCTCATTCACATGCATTACATTTTTTAATGTGTGGCTACATATTTATGCAGATGAATGGTTTTCATTATGTCATTAAATCAATTTGACCAGCTTGCTTCCTATGGCGGCAGACAGATGCCCATCAGTTACACAATACTTCGATCTCAAACCGGACACAGCTGTACAGCTCTGACAAAGCTAAACAAACAGAGTTATACACAATATAGAGTTAAACTGAACTGGAATATGCAACATTCAGTATGTTTTGTTTCTTCTTCTTCTATCTGACCTCCTTCATCTGTGTGCTTGCTGCCAGACCACAACACAAGGATGCAGTTGGCACGGAGACATTACTGTAACATCATTACTATCAACAATGACCAAGTTTATAGTTAAAAATGCTGTATAAGGACTTGGAAAATCTGATGTTTCCATTTCTAATGTTATGTTTCTCCCAGTTCTCAATCTAAATGGAAAGAACAATGTGACTTATTCAAATTGCATATATTCAAAAGACAGAGTGCAACCTACTTTCCCCAAATAGTCAAAGTGGAACACACACAGAAAAGTCTAAGGCAGCTTTGTTTTACACAATTTACTATAAATAAAGCAAAATTAAAAAAAAATAAATAATATACATCTATAGTTCTAGAATGTTCCTATACAAAGGCAAAAAAAAACATTTGAAATTCTGCTGACTTCCTTTGACATCACATTACAAACTACACAAACTCTTCAGAGATGGCATTCTGGATATTTATGCTTTCATACACTCACCTTTCTTTGATGGACATCTGTTTGGCAGACATGATGTCTGAGAGCTTGTCTCCCTCCTCTGTTTTAAAGTCAATCTCCTGCTCTTCTTCTCTCCTGTTGTCCTCCAAGAGGTGTCCGGCAGATTCTGTGTGCGTTTGTGCATGCGTGTGCTGTATGAGAGAGCTGCTCTGTAAAGAGGATGAGCCCTGTAATACAGCTGCTACTGCACGTTCAACGGCTGTGTGCACAGGAAGATCTGTCAAACACAGACACAAGAAAGCATTAGAACAGCCCCAGTGATACAATCAATAACAGCTCAGTAACAGGCGGAGCCACCAGACACATATAAACATAGCCAAAATCTCTCAAAAAAAACATTTAGTCCTGTAGTAGTCAATGCTCACTTGAGCATGTGAATATACACATAGTAAAACTGTGATAAATATGTACGAAGTGCTACACACGAGATCAGTGTTTCTAAGTATAAAGGTAAGCTTTGTTGCTCATGCTGTGACCATGTGACTGAGAGAGACATCTTTCTGTCTTTTCAAATGGGGAAAAAAGTAAAAAACCACCAGCCTGAATGACAGACACAAAACAGGAATACTCTAAAGAACAGACGCCCATCATTTCCTATCCACACCTCTCTTTTTCAAAGTCACACTGATATCAGCACAGAACACATGTACAGCAGAAACTGCAAAAAAAACATCATAACAAACCATCTATGATAAAATAACCAGTACATAACTGTGTGAATTGTAGAGCAAGATAGAAAGATGCACCATCATGGGGACAGTATTTTCTTTTTCTTTTTGTGGAACAGTCAAATTAGAACCTTTGGGTAAGATGCAAAAATTAAACTGAGCAAAAGCCTCTACAGAGCATTAAGCAATTCCATATAACTCCTCTTTCTTTCTTTTTTTAAGGTTGTGATTTTGAGATTTGGCAGTTATGATTTTATTCCATTTGAGATACCGAGACACATTTTAAAGTAATTAATGAAAAAATATTAATGAAACTTTTTAAAGAACATAATTCAAAAGTTTGGGGATGTTTTTAAAATAGGTCTCATATGTCTGATTTACAACATGGTCACAGTATGAGCACAACTGTGCCCTAATGAGAGCAGCCCGGAGCATAGGTGAAAACAAACAAAACTAGAGGTATTTCATGTTGCATGGTTGGAAAGTACTTCTACTTACAGAAAAGGTCTAAAAACTGCTAGTTCTGCTTATTATTATTCTTTTTTAGAAGAAACAAACACAACCCCAGGCATTTATTCAATACAGTGACTAAATTAATGAAAAGTAAAACAATCAACAGGTGTTGATATTTCCCAACAGCACAGCAGTAATGACTTAATGAACTTTACTTACAATATCAATACTATTAGAGATAAAATTGTAACCAAGCAGCTGTCGGCTACAGTATCGTAGGGATGTGGGGTATACCAGTACTGGAAAAATACCGGTATATATTAATTTCAAATGATACGATATCATAATTTTGCTCAATTCGATATTTCATGCGCTGCTGTTCAGAAGTTCACCTGTAGGTTGTTGCGAAAACTTAAAAATCTTAAAACTTAATAATAACGCAACTTTGAATGTTACTTTGACTGTTAGAATAACAGTTATTGTTATTATTGATCAACAGCACTGCACTACTTATAAAATGTAGGTCAATGATTATTTATAAATGATAAATGTAGGCTACTAATACATGTTTAGTATGTTAACATTTCTTTATTCATTAAACACATAGCTAAAATTAACCAAGATTAATAAATACTATAAATGATAATCATTCACTTGTTTTTGTTTTCCCTTTTTTTCTCAGTTCACTTATTTTTTGAGGGCTGGTTATTTGTCACCTATGTTATCGCGTCATAAATAATTTTCTACATATTTTTTTATTATTATTTTATTAATTTGTCAATGTCATTAGGATATGTCCCAAAATCGTTCAAACTGGCTGTTTTTGAGCCTCATTAAAAGAATTAGAACTTGTTGAAAAGTAGAAAATTCGTTAATTACAAACCGATTTTCCTCTTCCAACAAAGATACTAGAAAAGGCATTAACCTCACAACTATGTTCCTTCTTAAAGCAAAATGGTATCTGTGAGCATTTCCAGCCAGGATTTAGACCATATCATAGTATTGAGACTGCTCTCATCAGAGTTAAAAATTACCTGCTCTTATCATCTGATTGTGGCTGTATCTCTCTCTAAGTGCTACTGGATCTTAGAACTGCATTTTGTCAGTATTGACCACAACATTCTTCTGAGTAGACTACAAAATTATGTTGGTATTAGTGGTATTGCATTGCATTGGCATGGTTCAATTCTTACTTATCTGACCATCATCAATTCATAGCAGTGAATGAAAGAGGTATTATATTGAACACAAGTCCAGTATGGAGTACTACAAGGCTCAGTACTAGGACTGCTGCTTTTCACGCTTTACATATTACCCTTGGGAGATATCAAGAAACATGGTGTTAGCTTTCACTGTCATGCTGAGGACACCCAACAAAACATACCAATTTGCAAAACAAAAGGAATACATTACTGAAATAAAAAACTGGTTGACTAGTAATTTCCTACTGCTAAATTCTGAAGAAAACAAACATACAAAAAAAACTAAAAAAAAAACAGAGGCAAAAACCTCCACATGTAATAATCTAGAACACTATCTAACACCTGTTGGCTGCTCTGTCAATTCTTCGTCATCAGTTAGGAATCTAGGTGTACTATTTGATAGTAATCTTTCTTTTGAAAACCATATTTTTAACATTTACAAAATCAAATGTTTCCATCTTAAAAATACACCTAAATTATGACCTATGCTCTCAATGTTAAATGCAGAATTGTTAATTCATGCATTTATGACTAATGCTCTTTTGGGTGGTTGTTCTGCAGGCTTAATAAACAAAATCAAGCTGGTCCAAAATAAAGCAGCTAAAGTTCTTGCTACAACCTGGAAGTATGACCATATTACCACAGTTCTGTCAACCCTGCAATGGCTCCCTACAGAAAATTGTATACTGTAAAATCTTCCTAGTTACTCATAAAGACCTGAATGGTTTAGATCCTCAGTTCTTGAGTGTACTTCTATCACATCAGATTCCTTCACGTCCGCTGCAAACACTGCAACACTGGCCATTTGATAATACTTAGAATATATATATAAAAAAAAACTGCGGGCAGCAGATCCTTTTCCTATTTAGTGCCCAAACTCTGGAACAATCAACCTAGCTTTGTTCAGGAGGCAGACACACATTGTTAGTTAAAATCTAGATTAAAGACCCATCTCTTTAACCTGGCATACACATAGTACACTATGACATTTCTATAATTCAAATCAGTTAAAGGATTGTTAGGCTGCATTAATTAAGTCAACCGGAAATGGGGAACACTTCCCATAATACCTGATGTACTCGCTACATTGTAAGAATGGTATCAAGACTAATATTAGTCTATTTCATTCTTATTCCAAGGTGACCGTAGCCCACCCAGATCCAGATAAAATGGTGGATCAGCACATAGGGACAACCTCTACAGCCCTAAATGCAGAGACCATGCCAACTAGATGAGCCCTAGAAACAGATCCCCTGCAAAGACCTTGTCAACTAGACGGCCATTTGGAAAAGACCACAGGAACCAGACGAGCCCTCTGCACAATCTGACATGTGTTGCAGCCTGGAAATAAAACACATCATGCTGGTTCCATCTGGCCAGAGAAGAACTGGCCCCCAACTGAGCCTGGTTTCTCCCAAGGTTTCGGTCACCGATGGAGTTTTGATTCCATGCCACTGTCGCCTTTGGCTTGCATAGTTGAGGATGCTTAATTTCAGGATTGCCCAAACACTATTGGAAGAGAGCTGAACTAGATGATGACATTGCAGAATCAACAATGAACAGACTTTTTTTTGTTACTGCCCTCTTAAATTATTGACTAACTATTTTCCTGGTAGACACTGTTAAGCTGCTTTGACAATCTGTGTTGTATGAAGCACTACATACAAGTTGACTTGACTGTTTTTACAATGTCCTGCTTTATAGAGAGATAGAAATATATCTGTTTTCAATATACATCTATAGTTTTAGACACATTTTATTGCAAAGGACAATCCAATCAAAACATAACTATCTGCTTATTTCCTTTTATATCATCAAATCACAAAATACACAAATTATTCAGAGATGTCATTTTGGAAATTTCCTACGTTCACTTCTCTTTTAATTAAAGCACCTCTTCTTGCCAAGTATTAACCTGTTTAATCCCAATTTTTTTCCCCAGACATGAAAATATCCACGTTTCATCAGTAACTCTTTGAAATAATCGATAATTATTTTTTTGCAATTTTTCTTTTTGGAAAAGTGTGTGAAAAATTGTGTTTTGAGTTGGGTCACAATTGTGACCGATGGGATAATGTGTGTACTGAAATAACATTTCTGCAGTCAAAAATGGTTAGATCTACATAGGTATTTTAAACTGTTTGATCACATTCTAGGGTTACTATTATGCATAAAAAGCCTTACGCAGCATTGATAGGAACACGGAGATAAAAAATAAAAAGATTTAACCACTGCATTTCAAAATTGATACTTTTTTGTAAAATATATATTTTATATTAATGCTCTGAGTATTACAACATCATCATTTAAATGTTTTATTTATTGCAATATTTTGTCATTGCAACATTTTATTGTCATTTTTTACTAGCAACTACACTTGGATTTATTTTGTATACCTAAGCTCACTGTTATCCCACCATTCACTATATCGACATGTTTACTTATTCTATGATCACACTCAACAAAACTAAATATATGTGAATGCATATATTAATAATAGACACCCTAAAGATCATGCGTACCAAAAATCTTTGTCATATATTTATGTTAAGACACTTTACTAGCCTGCTCTGGTCATGTGACAATTTGCACTAATCATGTGAAACTGCACATATTTAATTGAGACCCTTTATTTTTTCCATATTTACAGAAAGTGCACTAAAATATCAATGAGTAAGGTTTTAGAACTTTATAAATAAAAACCTTTCTTACGGAGCACCGTACTGTTTACAGTTAATTAAACGGGTTAATCTATATCTATCTCTCTCTCTCTCTCTCTCTCTCTCTCTCTCTATATAATTTTTTTTTCACACACACACACAACCAGTCAAACATTTTTTTAACAGTAAGATTTTTCATGTTTTTTAAAGAATTATTTTCTGCTCACCAAGCCTGCATTTATTTGATCCAAAATACAGCAAAAGCAGTAATATTATACAATATTTTTACTATTAAAAATAGCTGCTTTCTATTTGAATATATTTCAAAATGTAATTTAGTCATGTAATTTTAAAGCTTTTTTTTTTAGCATCATTACTCCAGTCTTCAGTGTCACATGATCCTTCAGAAATCATCATAATATTCTGATTTGCTGCTTAGTGAGAAAAATGTAATTACAACTGAATTAAATGTATTGAATGATGTTACCAACATGTACATGTATCACTGTACATGTCTAACTATACAAGTAAATTTGCATTGTTCTTACAAATAGCATCTTGCCATATTATTAACTGAAGGAAAATAGGAAAAGGACAAAAGTAAAAAAAAAAAAAAATTAGTTAAAAAATATTACCTTGAAGTACAGAAATTTGTCAAGGACAAGAGAGCACTTAGAAAACAAAGAAACATATAATCCATATTTCTCTACCTGACATGGCTGCCTTTGACTTGAGCTCTCCATCTGTTTGTGAAAGGTCTTGAGGGGTCACCGGAGCCTCACTGTGCCCTTTATGCTCCGCCCAGTCTCTGGCTGGTTGAGCATGTGGTGTCTGTTTCTTGCTCTCTGGAGTGGGGAGATGCTTCTTCCCCGTGCTTAATACCAGCATTTCTCCTTGGACCACCGGGGACAAATCTGGACTCTGATGTGTCTGGATCTCCTGGGCAGGTTGAGGGTGGTGAGGTGGGGAGAAGTTCTGCTCATAGTAGGCAGGGCCAGATACATTAGGCATAGTCAGGTGGATGTCACCAGCATGTTCAGTGGAAACGGTTGAGGATCTCAGGGCCGACGAAGAGGTGGATGCAAAACGAGCTCCACTCGCAGGCTGCAGCTACAAGAGGACAATAAAAGAGAAGGATAGAAGAGTTTAAGTAGAAAGGCAAAGACTGAAGATTTGAGAGTGAAGAGTATGAGAAAGAGAAAGATAAGAGCATGACGGTACATTGGTTAAAGAGAGAGGGATGAGAACAAAAATCAAGTCAGCACGGGCAGAAAAAAACAGCACATTCATCAACTGTTCATCAGCAGACATGTCAATCATGCTGACTAATCAGAGGCTGACTGCATTTCCTGTAGCTGAAAGGCAATCATCAAATTAGCCAATAACAAATCCATTCACAAAGCCATTCATTGCTTACTACAAAATAGGCAGAAATCAGAAGAACAGAGACTGCAGGAAAGCAGGTTTGACAAATCAGTGGTCTGGCGTTCGCAATTTAGATTTCTAAAAACACCTTTGCTCACATGCAAACAAGTGCATGCACAACCAAGAATCTTCCTTCATGACGTAGACATGTGGAGGCATGTTTAAACGAGCCATTTTAGGGGACATTGTGTTGACATCACAATTTGTGACGTGGAAATGGACTATAGTACATCGATGACATGTCGGTGTCTATTAAATTAGTAATGAGACTGCATGTTATTCGCTTAATTATTCACAACAGCATGTTGATTTGCTATGACAGACATTTCAAACAGTGAGATGACATTGCGCAAATTAACTGAGAGAAACGTTCTTGGATCGAAGAATAATGTTTGGTTTTGCTTTGTAATAAGAGTTCGGCACAAACTTAATTCATTCACTTGGTGAGCATAACGGTTTTATTTTTTTAGCATTTTTTTTTTTACCGTGGTGAGAACTAACCAGTGCTGAAACGGGGGGTTTCATGACCCTTTAAGATTAAAAAAATACTTTTCATACTTAAGTACAATAAAGGGAGGAATCAAAATGTCAGCTTAAAGTCTGCATGAAATCAAAATGGACTATTTACTTTAATAGTGCACATCGCAAATCTTGATGTGAACAATTAATCCGTGCAAATTAATCTGCAAATTAAATTTTTTGTCTTGGTAGCCTTTAATCAAAATCTGAACATTTGCTTCCACTCTGAAATGGAATTCTTTCCTGATGACATTAGTTTGACAGCTTGGGCAAAATATCCTTATATATCCATTATATAAATATCCATTTTTCCATGCTTCGTCATTCTGTAATCAAAGAATGCAAAACACACTATAGCAAATTTCTTTGCACATTAACCCAGCACTAATGAAGTTTACACATAAAACACAATAAACAGACAAAACATTGTATCTGTTAACATTTCTCAACTCAATTTCAAAAGCACATAAAGACTGCAAAGCTTGTACTTGAGCTTCCAGCAAACTGGAACTACATTCACATACAGAAGCATTTACCTCCATGCCTTCTTTGGGACTGTAAAATCATCTAAGCAAGATGCTTAAAAGAAACACCTAAATTCAGCCTACTGGCATATATGGACATATATGCTGAAGCATTAGGACAACTGCTTCTAAGACATGGGACAATGGTTTTACTGCAGGCAGAGTAAAACCTTGGTTCCTATTAAATCTTATACGGTTCTATAGAGGATCCTCACATGTTCCAGATCACTCAGAAGCTCTGAGAACTCAGATTCCTCGTCAAACATCTCAGAATCATCCTGCATTAGAGACAAACTGCTTTAAACCATCAGTCGTGTCAATCTGTGTGTGTAAGAGTAATATTGTGGGTGTAATACTTCAACATATGCCCAACAAACTTAAAGCTGGGTACACAGTAAGAATAGCCAATATGAGCAAACATATAAATCATAATATTCTTAATATCCTTATGACAATTTCCAAAATAATAGTAGACCTATTAAAGTCCAACGACACAATACATAAATGTTAGGTCATTACAGATTAACTGAACAACGTTTGGGTGTTGACTGTTAAATACAATAAAAAAAAATGTAAAAAGTTTGGTTTCGAATTACGAATTTAGTGCATCCGTTTTCAACCACACTACACACATTAATACTATATACTACAGAACATACTTTTTAATGGCTGCTAAGTAAGTATTTAAAAATAGCACCGACTCAGAATGTGTGCAACTCCAGGATCAGCCTGTGACTTCTTATCCCCCGATTTCTGTCTGACTTCCTTTATAGCTTCATTGTTTTAGTCTTTTCTCTTCTCCTCCAGTATTTAAATGAAATACACTATATAGCCAAAAGCATGTGCACACCCAAAGATCACACCCATATGAGCTTAATTTAATGGCCAGGCATGATTCATGACTTAAATGACATGATGATTAATGTACTAAACTGATACAGCTCTCAACTGTGGCATTTATAAGCATGGTCTAATTGTGTAATGAAGAGAGAGACAAGGTACATACCTGTTCAACTTCTCCTAGTGTAATTGGCTGAGTCTGGTAGCGTGCATTACTCCTACGAGACCTAGTGTCTCCTCTGGCCCGAGGGCCAAGGCTGGTCGGCTGTGCCAGGCGGTTGAAGAGTGCCATCTTCTCTGCCAGACTGAGCGTGGAAAGGTCTGGCTCCTCTTGAATAACCTCCGCTGGAGATGCTTGGCGAGCTTGATCCGTCTCCACTGTCCCCTGAGCCAGCCGAACCTCTCTGGCCTGCTCCCTCACCATGGAGTTCTGCTGAGATGATGCCTGCAAGCTGTAGGACACATCAACACCAGACTGTTCAGGAGCACTTAATGCATTTCATATTAATTCCATTATATCACCTGTAAGGCTGGGCTGCATGACTATCAAATATAGTTATGATAACATAAAAGAATTACAACGTTGGGTATTTAACTACTTGCATAAATTTGGATTAATCACACGTGCATGCATAGAATATACAAGCAAACGTGATTCATGTTACATCATGAATAAAGCAGTGTAAACATAACCACATAAAGGAGCATTTTGGCAAGAATCATTCAGATTATAAGATTATAGTTGCATTCGCAGATAAACATGTCATGTAAGTTATATGCTCAACAAGCTGCTGCTGAAGCAAAAAAAAAAAAAAAAAAAAAAAAAACACACACACAAAAGTGGCATGACTCAAATCCCTCCCAGCAATGGGTTACACTTCCACAAGTATTCCAAACCCATTTTTTTATTATTAACCATTTCCATTTCATGACCTTAGGAAACATTAATAACATCCCCTTTATGTACACAAAATCAGTAGCTAATATAATTGTCATATCGATACGCTTAACATATATAATAGCTCAACACAAGTCAGTGATGATCAGGATAAGTTCATTTGTAGTCAAGAAATTGTGGGGGTGCTTTTGAAATCTTCACTCTTAATTCTAAGAGTACTTAATGTAAAATAATGACCTGTATTGGCCGGAAAATACCACAAGAGGGAGCTGGTTCTTAATTTGATTTTTCAAAGTTGTAAATAAAACAAAGATTATTGGAGTAGGCTTTACAGGAATAATTTTTTTTCTACTTCAAAATTGCATGTTTAATTCAATGTTACTTCCTGTTTCTTTGCAATTGAGTGAAAACTGTTTTTATTTTTATTTTTTCAGGGATATAAATATACATTTTATAACTTACCATTAAATAGTATGGGAACAGTGAGATGTTTGGAAAATAATTCAACAAAATAAATTAATATTCAAAAGAAAATTAAGCTGCACAACTGTTTTCAACACTGATGATAAAAAAGGTTTCTTGAAAACCAAATGTGCATATTAAAATGATTTCTGAAGGATCATGTGACACTGAAGACTGGATATTAAAATATTTAATCGTTCCCTATTTTAATATTTTAAACTGTAATTATATTTCACAAAACATCTGGTGAGTGCTTTTCTCATGATACACAAATCAAAAGAAATTGAGACTTTTTTGTAAAGACATCTGTGAACATGCGAGCTCTCAGTGACAAACATTAGTATTGATAAAGGTGACCATGCCTGTATTATTCACACACGCTCATGGGAGTGTTTGTATGAGTGTCCTGGGTACCTGTATTTGGTCACAGAGCTGCTGACTAGAGTAGAACTAGGAACTTGTGTTACAGAGGTTTGTAAAGTCACGGACTGTGACAAATGGCCAGGGACACTTTAAACCACAAAGAGCAAGAGGAATGAAACAGAGACACAGAAAAAAAGGAAGAAAACAGAACATAGCTACATACACCACATGAAAGAAAACAAAGGGATAGGACACAAAGGAAAAATAGCATTGAGAGGAATGTACATGCTGCGAGCGGTTCTGAAGCCATATTCATTTGCTGACTGATACATTGACCAAATGTGACCATAAAGACTTTTATACTATTACAAAAGATTTCTACTTTAAAAAAAAATGCTGTTCTTTAAGTCCTAACTGTTTTCAACATAACGTTTCTTGAGCATGAAATAAGCATATTTGAATGATTTCTAAAGGATCACGTGGCTCTAAAAACTGGAGTAATGTCTAGAATAAACAACATTTTACAATATATTAAAATGGAAACCAGTTAATTCAAATTGTAATATTTCACAACATTGTTGTTTTTCAAACAACAAATCAAATAAAGTGCATAAGACACTTTCAAAAAAAAAAAAAAAGTTTTTAAATGTTACAGACCCACCAGTGAACAGTAGTTTATCTTGCCGAATCTTTTAAATATTCATGTTGATGCACATGATGGATATAACAAATGTAAACATTTGGGGGACTTTTGTTACCTCAACCTGAATTACTCAACATGTCACATACTATAAAACTTACGTAGCAGCGATGACCACTTCCTCCGAGGTGACCGGCTGAGTGCGCGATCGATCCTGCCCTCTCCTCAGCCTCCGTTCAACAGCAGGGTTACGGCTCAATGCCTTCAAAACAGAACCATCTGAAGTCTTCTCGAGCTCCTGCAGAACAGAAAAACTCAATAACTTCAAAAAAACTATATCAAAACATTAACATACTGCATTTGACTTTACTAGCATGTTCAAGATATCAGATGTTTTTCCTTTTGATCAGGTTTCCATTGTGCTGTTGGTCACAATTTCTTATGCTGGTTTCATGTAAGGGGTATTTTGTGTGGTTTGCATAAATGACCTCAGGGTTGTAGCCAGCAAAGAGCCAGTAATATTTGGTTGCGATGCTCTCTTTATAGACAGCAGAAGGAGAAGCAGCTCACTTTCGGGGTTTGGAACAGGAGCAAAGACACACTCAAGCACCACATACCCTGAAGAGAGAGCGCTTGGCGGCTACACTCAGCTTTGCTCTCTCATCCAGCTTCTCTTCATCTACTGGAAAAACACAGGAAGAAGAGAAAGAAAAAAAAGAATGAGTCAGAAACTTTTCTCATGAGAACCATTTCATGAAATCCCAAGGCTTTCAGAGGACAAACACGATGCTTAACACATGTTAAAAAGATTACACAAGCAAATTTCTGCTTCTTTACTCACACAGGTTAACCTTAAGAAAGACACAGCAATGGAAAACAAATGCTTTACATCTACCAAAAGCAACATATCATATTAAGATCTGCTCTGATACAAAGTGTAGCATGAGTTAAACAACACTTAAAGGGACAGTTCACCCGTAAAGGAAAACCTGTGACCATTTACTCACCCACATGTTGCTTCAAACCCAAAGGATTTGGGTTAATCTTCAAAATACAAATTAAGTTATTTTAAATGAAACTTAAGACATTTCTACCCATCCACTGAAAGGTCAGGTAACCAAAACGTAAAAGATTCATGCCTAATTAAGTTTAAATTATTAAGTTTAGAAGATAAACCAAAGTTTTATGGGTTTGACATGACAAAAGGGTGAGCAACTGATAGAATTTTAATTTTGGGATGAACTATCCCTTTAAAGGGGTCTTATAATATCACCCACTTTCTGTAATGTAAATGGTCTTTGAGTTTATCTTATACTATGCGTTCACACCAGTAGTACAATGAACGGTTTATATAAAATATCAAATAAATTTATTTTCTTTTCATTCTTCCTCAAGGTAGAACTTTCAAGTAATACACAACTGTTGAAAATCTTAGGGTCAGCATTAATTCAGCAAGTTTTATTCAGCAAGGACACTTAAGACTGATAAAAAAAAATTACAGTTAAGACATTTAAAATGTTACAAAATACTTTCTTTCCAAATAAATGCAGTTATTTGAAGAAGTCCTAAAAATTTATTATATGTTGATCTACAATAATATTAAGCGACAATTGTTTTCATCCCAAATCAGCATCTTAAAGTGATTTCTGAATGATCATTTGACAAGACTGGAATATTGACTGCTGAAAACTCAGCAGCTTTACCATCAAAAGGAATAAATTACATTTTAAAATCCACAAATTAAAATAATTATTAAAAATGTAATTATAATAATATTTAACTATAATAATGTTTACTGTATTTTTTGATCAAATAAATGCAGCCTTGTTAAATATATGAAACTTACATTAAACATTTGTAAAACATCTTACAGACTGTTTGCTTCATTCAACACAAAAACATTTCAATGCAAATTGGCATTGCTTAAACATACAGTAGGACTATTAAAGCAAAGCAGTTCTAGATTTACTAGCCCTCCAGAGATGCAAAAAAGTAGGTCTGTTGCTCTCTGGAGTAATCATGGACACTCAGCCAAACTGCACAGTCAACTACCTCTGCCTGAAGTCACAATGCCATGTCTCCATAGGCTTTTCCTAAGGAAATAAGCTTTGCCCCACCACAAAGTTTTTATACGCAAGTCAGACAACAACTAAAATTAGCTGACTTTTTATTTTTAAATGAAACAATAGAAAGGCATGTTATATTAAACCTTAAGTGATGATACAGATTGTGTAGTTTATCAAAACAAATCTCAGACTTACCCTCATGACTTGGTGGTTCAGTGCCTAGACGAGACCTAAAGAAAAGGAAACAAAAGTTAAGTCTTATAAAACAGTTACAATGAAACATTAAATTGTTTAGGATTGGAAAAGGATTAGTTCATCCAGCTGACTTGGAAAAAAAAATGGCAATAGTGCAAGCAGACAAATGCAGCAGCATATTTAGGAAAAGGAGAATCAGGAAAATACACAAAGCGACTAGTGGGAAAGTGCGGAAAACACAATCATAACTGCTTTATCCACAGCGTTAGACAGAATTATAGATTTCGGCACAGAAATAGAAGAGGGGAAAAAAAATGGGTAACACTTTAGAATAAGGTTCCATTAGTTAATGTTAGTTAACTACTTTCGTTAACATGAACTAAGCAAGAACAATCCTTCTACAGCATTTATAAGTCTTAGTTCATGTTAATTTCAACATTTACTAATGCATTATTTAAATCAAAAGTTGTGCTTGTTAACATTAGTTAATGCACTGTGAATTACCATGAACTAACAATGAATAACTATTTTCATTAACTAACATTAACGAAGATGAATAAATACAGTAATAAATGTATTATTAATTGTTTGTTCATGTTAATTAATACGTTAACTAACATTAACTAATGGAACCTTATACTAAAGTGTTACCAAAAAATGACAGAGCCTTTCATAAAAACCACTGACCAAACCTCTGGATTAGAATCTACTACACATGAAAACATTAAACAGTGTGTTAATGAGTAAAATATAGCATTATTTAGAGAGCCAAAGGCTAACTTTACTAAGCAATTAGTGCATAAATAAAGTGCAGTTAAAAAAAGTTAATTTAAAAAGTTTATTTAGAACCAATCTGGTTTTAGTTTTCTGAGTTTATCATCGAGTGTACATCAAGTGTTATTTTAAATTTACATAGGATAACTCTACAATTCCGTGCATAAAACTACTCAAAAGTCCTACCGGTCCGACTGTTTGTGCTCAGTTGAATTGATAGGCTGCATTCTAAACCTCTCAGATGCAATTCTACTGTCAGTTGGACAGATATACCGCAAAGGGCGACGAGATGAGCGATCTTTGACTCTCTCGCTTCTCCAGGGGGCTTGTGTATCTGGAGGCACATCTTCTGCCCTATTATGTCACAAAGCATGACTGAACAAGGCTGCATTGAAGAATGGCAGGCGCACAGGCATGAGAGAAAGAGCAAAATGCTAATGCTGGAGGAATATAAGTGGGTTAAACTAAATAATGAAAACCCTACAAACATAAAAAAGGTTAAGAATTATTCTGTCAGCACAACTAGCATAAATACATCCATAATTGTATTTAGAAACACAAAGCTGCCAAGCCAAGGAAAGAAAAAAGACAGAAATGGTAGAAATGGTTAATTATGGTGAACACAAGCTGAGCAGCATGATGACTAAAGGAATGGAGCATTAAAATCTGCTGGTCAGTTTTGTATGAGTGATTCCTCTGTAAGATCATAGAGTCTTTTCTTACAGTTCATTCTCCAAGCAGTTACATTAGACGAGATTTTGATTAACCATGTTAATCGACAATGTTAGATGTCAATGTGAGTAATACGACACATACTGATAATGTACCACCACCTACAGTTTGGCTTTCCGAGGACTCGCAACACTTTTCAGGTAGGTGTAACGGAGTTGGGCAACTGAAACCCTTGCATCATGGGATGGGTGATCACCATTAGGTACTTTCTCCAGAGGGGCAGACTCTCTGATTGGGTTCTGAATGGCATTCTGTTGGACATTTCCAGCATCCAGAGGTTTGGATGAATTTGGCATAGATCTCCCACTGGAGGTCTGAACTGGAGCATAGCAGCTAGTGTCAGCCCTTTTATGAGTTATTTGAGCACTTGCTTGCATAGACTCTGTGGCCTGAAGTCGGGACACATGCTCTGTGTAAACTTCCTGCCTTGACTGACCTCCACGCCACCCTCTGGGGTCATTTGCAACATCCTCCTTCCTGTTCCGACTGATGCCTGGGTTTACCTCTACATTTTCAGTTCTTCCTCGGCATGGGTCTATAGTGCTCTGTTCTTTCCGCCAAATTTCAGAAGGTAAAACTGACTTCTTGCTCTGCAGGCGCCCCCCCATCCTCACATCCTGTTGAAGCACTTCTTGAATCTCTTGTTTATGCCTGGAACCGGATTCGCTGCCCATAGAGAAGTAGCTTTGGCCACCCAGGTCATGGCATTCCTCCTGTCCAGGGTAGGTCAGCCGCTGTTTGGCTGAAGCATCAGGGAAGTTCTGATTGTGAGGGTGATATCGAGGGTATGATTGAAGAAACTGGTTGTATGCAGTTTCCTCTGCTGTTTGACCCCTGTGAAATGGCTCGTCATGGGCCAGTCTCTCCCTAACTCGGATTCTTCAGAAGAAGAAAAAAAGGGTTGGTTATGGAGAATTAAATTAGATAATTCTGCAAAAGAATAAAATAAAACAGAACTGTTTCATGGTCCTGGAAGTGAGTGCAAGCAAGAAATTCTGATCCAACCAAAACAACCCAAGCCACAGAACCAGTGGAAGAATCTCAATATGGTTTGTGCTTATTAGAATGTGGTTAAAAAGCAACTTTGACAGTTTGGAATAAAATAAAAACAGTGAGAAACTTACAGTGTGTATCAAAGTTTATGTTTTCAGTGGTTGGAATAATGAGAACCATGTGAAAAAGTGTTGTGCTTACGGTAACAAAATCAAGTCATGGGGAAGTTGTGGCCTAGTGGTTAGAGAGTATGACGCCTAACCATGAGGTTGTGGGTTCGAATCTCGGGCCGCCAATACCATGACTTAGGTGCCCTTGAGCAAGGCGCTGAACCCCCAACTGCTTCCCGGGCGCCGTAGTATAAATGGCTGCCCACTGCTCCCGGTGTGTGTTCACTGCTGTGTGTGTTTGCACTTTGGATGGGTTAAATGCAGGAGCACGAATTCTGAGTATGGGTCACCATCAGTGTTTGGAATAACGGCGTTTAGGTAACAACGTTATTTTTTCAGTAACGTGGTAATCTAATTAATTACTTTTCCCGTCGTTACAACGCTGTTAACGTTACTGAACGTTAAATGCGGTGCGTTACTATGCATTGATTTAATAATATGCAATCCGAACGGACCCCTGGCTTACACACAGCGAATGAGCAGGTGGGTTAAAAACGAGATAAGCAGTTGTGATTGGCTAAGGCAGAGTCATGTGTTTCATGGTAGCCAATCAGAGCCAGTGTTTATACACACATGCCGGCACACGCGGCTGTGCCAGCGGCGCCAAACACACACACACACACACGCAACAGCTACACAACAGAGATTCGCAGCAGAAATAGCAAGTCAGGAGCAATCCGATGAAAAGTTGGCATTTTCAAGGTGAAGATATAAGCACTACTTCAAATTCATTGTGGTCAAAGGCAAGAACGTGCATGTAATGTGTACATGTAATGTGTGACACGCAAAGCTAGTGGCCAAAAACACTTTTCTTACAAAGATAATACTTGAAGTGCAGGATAAAACTCTAAATTCCAACTGACTTGTAAAAACTGCAAAAAAAAAAAAAAAGTACAAATTCTCTGACATGTAGCAACTTTTTTCTTTTTTTTTTTTTTACATTAACGCAAATAGTTACTTTCCCTGGTAACGAGTTACTTTTATTATAGAGTAATTCAGTTACTAACTCAGTTACTTTTTGGAACAAGTAGTGAGTAACTATAACTAATTACTTTTTTAAAGTAACGTTCCCAACACTGGTCACCATACTTGGCTGTATGTCACGTCACTTTTTTTTTCACTTTCAAGCAGTAAATCACAACAACTGTGATATTTGGAAAAAATCTAAAAGCAGGAATGCAAAGGAAAAATACAGGCAGCTATTGTTTAATGTACGAGTCATTTATGCTGTGTGGTGAAAAATACTAAATGTAAAAATTAAGACAAGTTAAATACATGTGGTCAAAATTTAATAATTAGCTTTTATTTAATTGTATATTATTTATATTAATATTAAGCCAAAATAAATAATTAAACAATTATTTGAAAAATATCTGCAGTGTAGAATGTATAAATCTGAAGAGAAATAAAATGTTTAAAATAAAATATATTTTTCTTCCTTTAACCGTGGCCCCCAACTACCTTACAGCCTCCTGGGGTTCCACAGACACAAGTTTGAAAAGCCCTGCTTCAGATGACAAATGACTGAAAAGCCAAGAGATTCATCTTTGCAAATTCCAAATAAGCTTATTTGTGAACTGTAGAAAAAGCCTCAAACCATTTTGATACATAAATGCAGTTTCTTCCTTATATATTACCATATAAATTTGTAGCTAAGGGCATCTAAACACCCAGCTAATTTCACACTACACAGCATTTCATTACATGCTGGGTAAGAGAAGTTTGCTGATAAAACTAGTTTAGCTTGTGATGACTGGATCTTTAGGTTTAGGTCAGCAGAATCAAAGCTCTCAGCAGGGGGAGGCAAAAGACTCTCATCCAAATCCTCATGCAGTCAGTGCTCTACCAGTAAAGGGACAAAGAAAACTTCCTATAAAGCTTTTAAAAGATCTCTGTGCATCTCTATCTTCTTTTCCAACAGTTCACCTATGTTAATGCTTGATTTCCATCAGCTGAGCCTGAGAGCCATAACAGAAGTTAGCAAACAACTCAACCATCCTCTAAACATTACCCTTTTATGAGTTCTATCCCACACTGCTCTAGCTGATAAAAGCGGTTTCTCCTGACCCAAGCTTTATGGCTGCCCATCAATACACTCACACTTGAGTTTCACATATGGAAAAATGCACTCCGTTATGCTCCTCTGGACCTCTGTTTAACTGAAACCATGCTCTGCACTCTGTAATCGAGTCATCTGAACTGTTTTTAACCACCTCTAAGTGGACTGTATTTGTAAGGGTACAATAGAAAAACATCTGTAACAAAATGCAGCTAAATCTGTGTTTGAGATGTCATTTGTGAAAAGAAAAAAAAAAAGCGGTTGAAATCTTTTTGGCTATGAAGTAAATGCAAATATAAACACAAAGGTTTATTGATAAGACCAAGATCACATATTTAAATATAATACATTTTATCATATGTGGCTGGCTTGCATAGGAATAGATGATAATGCGCTTCTTCGGTTTTCATCTTCAGTAATAGAAAACAGTTAGTGCAGATTAAGAATACATGTTCAGACCCTGTCTCAATTACTCATGGTGTTCCACAGGGGTCAGTGTTGGGTCCGCTTTTATTCATCATTTTTTATATTCTACTCTTATTTTTAGTTCCTATGGTATTAATTTCCATTTTTACGCTGATGAGACAAGTGCATAATTCTACAAGACTTAAATGTTTCTCATTCCCCTCCTGACCTTACTAAATTTCTCTGGACATCTGGATGACTAATAATTTTTTTAACTTAAATACCAATAAGACAGAAGCCCTCCTTGTGGGTTCTAGATCTGTCTTATCTAAAGCTCAATCCATTACCTTGTTCATTGATAATTGTTCATTTTTCTACCCAGGTGAAAAGTCTTGGGTTACACTGGATGGTTTCGTTTCGTTTGGCTCTCAAATTAGTAATATTTCACGTTTTGCATTTTTTCCATTTAAGCAACATTTCTAGACTTCATTCTTCACTCTCTCAACATAGTAAAGAAGTGCTTATTCATGCATTGGTTACATCCCAGATTGATTATTGTAATTCTCTTTTATTTGGCATTGCTGAAAAACTACTTCATCGATTAAAGTTAATTCAGAATTCAGCAGCTAGGATAGTTTCCCATTCATGTACTTTCACATAACTCCTATTCTTCTTAAGTTGCATTGGCTTCCTGTTCATTATCGTGTACATTACAAAATTTTACTTCTTACACACAAAGCTCTTCATAAATTGGCTCCTCATTATCTTTCAGATCTTCTCCATTTGTACACTCCTTTGCACTCTTTGAGATCATCTTCTGCACATTTATTGTCTGTTTGAAACTTCAAGATGAGTTCCTTTGGTGGTAGGGCTTTTAGTTGTGCAACACCGAAGCTATGGATCTCTTCCCCTTTACACATTCGCCAGCTGGATTAAATTTCCCCTTTTAAAGCTCAGATAAAAAACATATTTGTTTATAATTGCTTTTAATGATTTGCTTGTTTAATGTGTTATAATGCTTTTTTTTTTATTGTACAGTGTCATTGAGTGTCTTGAAAGGCGAAAATAAAAGGTATTATTATGATTACAATTTGATGTTGTCTTTATACGCAAATTTATGGCCGTTGAACACACTCAAAAATCATCTACATCTCAGACTTGATCACTGTAACAAACGGAAACTGTATTTTTTGTACTTTTTTAGAAGGTTATGATTGTGCAAATATGCTGCAAATACTTCTGAGGGGGAGAGCCCATCCTTCTCCATTTCTCTCTTCTATTGACATTGGGTTTGTCTAATTCACATTAATAAGTCCACATTATAAAATAACACATTACACTAGTATAATCTGTGTTAATAAAAAGTGTGATAGAATGGGGCAAAAGCAGAGGGGGGAGAAAGATGCAAAAAGGGAATATCATTGTTTCCCAGCGAACTTGGCTCTGGTGTTTTGCATGACTAATCAAGTTATTACACTCTCCATTTGGCATATTGTGGTAATGAAGACCAAATGATTTTACATTCTTGTTGGGTTTGGTGACTCACAGTTCAACAATTTTCTCATCCACCACAGTACTACAAACAAGTCACGACTGATTCAATCAGGTACTGAAATACAATATGAGGACGATAACCACCATATAGGGATAAACCATACACACTGGACAGTGAACTGTGCCTAGTATATATTAACAATAGTCAATGGTAAAAATCCAGCTAGAGGTTTAAATGATTGATTCAAATTCAAACCCACAACACTCATTAATAGTGTGGATGGGATGGGTGGTAGAAATGTTTGCGAGGATGGCCATTTTGTTACTGAAATGTTAGGCCCATCTCAAAACAACACCCTGAGCCCTTACCTTGCTGGTTCAAAAACAACCTGAAAACTTTATTAGCTATTTGCAAAACTAGATTGCTAACATGATCACTTAAGTAGGAAACATAGTAAGAAATAGGGCTGACAAAAAAAAATCGAATATTCGTCCAATTTAAAATTAAAATCCACATTCAAATGCAAAATTGTTGCATTTTAGGTATCTGTTAAGGATGCTGCTTTAAGGCCCGCCCCTGGTATTCAGGGTATCTTCACATTTTTTAACAGCAAATTTAATGACTTTTAAGACCTTTTTAAGTCCTCTAAAAGGAAAATTTAAGACTTTATCTAAACAAAAAAAAAGGGAAATGTTCAGTCCGACAACACAGATTGATGTGGCGAAGCATTAGTGTGGCACAACTCATCACAACCACGCTCAAGACAGGTCAAAGGGGCGCGAAAACTTTTATACCAAGTGCTGATTGACCTTACAACCCTGACATGGTTGACTATGTATAAATTATCAGCCTTTAAGGTACTTCAGGTAATTTCTAAATTCTGGCCCCTCATAGCAGTTTGAAAAAGACATGGAAGACAGCCCCAGGACATTACAAAAGCCCATTTCATCATACTTGATCTAAATTATGGTTAAATGTTGCTGCCTTATAGCCTTGAGCTGGGTTTGGGGGATGTTGTTCAGGGTCTGATTAGTGTTTTCTATGTCATTTCAGACACAGATAAATGCAAGCACATTCAATAATCTATGCATAGACCTAATGAATGACAGACAATTGTAGGAAAGATCAGGATCAGAAATTTATTGCATGTTCCAGTTGTAGGAGATCCATGACTTTCCAATTTACTGTGGATACATCCATTGACACAGAAAGCATGTTCCTTAAATTAAGTTCCTTGGTGCCCTCCTGAAATTATAAAAAAATAAAATCAAAACAAAGTCCACCTCAAGAATGATAACATTTTCATTCATGTTCACTCAGATTAAATTTATGCATTTAGCAGACGCTTTTATCCAAAGCGATTTACAGTGCATTCAGGCTATAAATTTTTACATATCATGTGTTCCCGGGGAATCGAACCCCCAAACTTGCGCTTGCTTGCTTGCTAGATCAGTGCTCTACCAGTTGAGCTACAGGAACACTAGATTAGATGGTTTGTCTAAAGTAGTCCACTGGACGTATGCCAGATTACCAAGGAGGGTCTGTGAGCAAAAGTCATCAACCAAAATGACTGACATGGACTGTGACACCGTTGAACATTTCCAATTCACTTCTCATGACTTGTTTTCTAATCATGCACATTATTAGCAGGTGAAGTTAGCCATGGTTTCAGAAGACTAAAATGTCCTACATTTTTACATGCATTAGGGATGATCATTAAGCCAAATATGTCAAGTTTTTTTTTTTTTTTTTTTTTATTGGCTAAGTGGTCCTTGATTTGAAAGAAAAATTTTTTTGAGAAACAAGTTAAGCCATAATAGTGAATGCTCACAATTTTTTTTAACTGATTGGCTGGGACAATATATCGATGCATTTTGAATCGAGAAATTATTCTGGATCGATTCCAATTTTTTCTGAATGCATCGCGATTCTCTCTCGAATCAATTTTTAGTTTAGTTTTTAACAGCAGATGCCACTGCATGATTTATATGCCTTACACACACCACTTGAACCTACTATAAAATAATAGTTAATAAAGTTCGAAAAGGTTGAAGCGAAGTACAAGGGTGTTTGTAGTGGGTCATTTACATTAATCTCGCGTCATAAAAGCAATATATCAATTACATAATCAGACTCAGCAGAACGCACGAGCGCTCTTCGTCGTGAGCATTTGAGTGCTCGGTTAAAAACTAGCCTAGAGCGCAATGTGCAAAAACTAAGCTCAGAATCAATTCACAATGCATTCGGAAAAATTTAAATCAATCCAAGAATTGTGACGCATCGATATATTGTTCCAAATATTCATTAGGAAATAACAAAAACACATGAAGCATTTTAACATATTCAAATAATTTTAAATGATACTTTTAGAGTCTTACCTTAAAGTGCTACAGCAAGTCTTCTGCCGTTGAGGGGCTCAAAAACTGAGAACCAAGATAGCGAGACCTGACAATCGTGGTCTTGTCCACAGCTTTATCGTCTTTGCCCATGCTTGCGATTTCGCAAACTGACGTGGTGGCGAACCATCATCGCAATGCGTTCATCAATCACTTACTCGTATGTCACCTATGGAATGATGCAGGTTGCACCCACGAAGTGCTGCCCCCAAATGTTACGCTGGTCAAATTGCGGTTGAAAAAATAAATAAAAATGACGAGTCGGACATGAAATTTAAGATCCCACATGAAATTTAAGACATTCATATGGAAAATTCCAGGATTCAAGACATTTTCAGACCTTAAAAATCGAAAATTGTATTTAAGACATTTCAAGACTTTTTAAGGACCCGCGGGGACCCTGGGTATACTTCACATTACGTGTTTTGTTCCGTCACACACCGCCTCATCTGCACATCTTTCAGAAAGCAGATAAGCTGGAAAAGCAGTCCCACTTCTGTCTCATCATTCACCTCGAGCATGCGCTGTTGACAGCCGAGCAACCGTGTCCGCGTGCAGGCACTTTTTGAGACCGCACAGACTTGCTGCCACTGACTGACGTTTTACCAAGGTACCAGCACAAAAAAACTATTGTTTAATTATTGTTATTGAAAAATCTCAAGTTTATTTGGTTAATAATATCACACGCCCCTAGAACCTATATACAGTCATTTGCAAAGTGGAACAACCAGACTTCACTAGAAAACACAAGACTCCTGTCATAGTCATTCTTTCCTCACATACCAGCAAGGACGTTTATAGGACAGGACTGGAGATGGTTTGAGATAGGGCCATGAGGTTAGGCGGGACCACTGTTAAGTGTAGGGTGTCGAACACACCCATAAATCCCAAACACATGATACCTGGAAGGCCAGTTGATTGGAGATAGGGTGTCTCCTTCTGCATCAGTCTGAAGTGACCACTGGTTTGTTGACTGGCTAGAGGAGCAAAATTAGTTGAGAGATGCCCAAGAGAGTGAACCACTCAACGGTTTAATGTTTATGCATAGAAAGAGGGGGAGAAATTTTTTTTTTAGGAAAAACGACAGAAACTATGTTCCTAAAAAGAAAGTATGGCCTCAAATAAATTATGAAAATTGAGCTTGGTCTGCTGGGAACAGGGTTTTAAATGCAAAGTCCTCATTAGTTCATATTAACTAACCAATCAAACTTTATGATGACATTATGAATGTGCTCTGGGTATTTCCTGAATATCATTCTTTATCATATTAATTTGTCATATTTTGGATTGGCTTGATGTTGGGATTTTAAATGCTGCTGGAAAGTTTTGTTGCAAAATTTGGCTTAATTTGAAATGCTTTCATTCCAATGCATCACACAATGCACTGACCCATGACATAAAGAAACAACTACCGAAGGACAGTAAAAGCTCAATGCTAATGCATAATGTGTCAAACTGAACAGAGTCCACCTATGTTTAGGGAGCTGTTGAAACACTCCTAACTGCATGCAAGCCAAACCCTGCAAATTGATGGCTTTTTTGGGGGGAAAATTCCTGTGAAAGACAGATTAGGGGGAATACCAGCCAATATTCTTTCCAAGAAAGGAAAGAGTAACTGAAGCAAATTACGATACTAATACTACTTGGTGACTGTAAGATAGAGAAACAAACAAAGAAACATCTATCATGTTGAGAAGACTCACCCATGTTTTTGGAGGATGTTGTGAGCCTGCTGCTCAATAAACAGATCACCATGAGATGCTCCATGTTTGGGAGATGGCATCATGGCCCTTTGGCCTTCATTAGGTGAGCTGGGAACCCCCATTGCTCCAGGTTCCTTCCCTGGGACCCCGGCAGACCCAGATACATCCATATATGCAGATGGGTCAAGTGCAACCCCTCCACCTCCATGCAATCTATCCCGCTCCTGTGCCCTCCTCTGGTTCTCCAGATTCATCATCCTCTCGCGTTTGGAGATGGACTCTGGATCACTGTGAATATGTGAGCTGCCACTATCAACATGATGGCTGGGGGTGAGAGCATTATGGTCCACCCCATCTCCTCCTTCTACCTTTGACCTGTGTTGATGGTCTGAGCCATCGGGCTCTCTGGAGGTTCTGGAGTAACGAGAGGTGTAGTCAGTCTCTGTCTCCTGATCCAGAGAGATGCCATAGCGCTCTGCTAGCTGGCGACGCCGTTCTGCCTTGTAGCGTGCAATCCTTTCTGCTTTAGAGTCCAGCTCTGCCACTTGACCAGAGCCAGCTCTGTAGGCAGACTCCGGTTGAACTGTGTGGGTTCTGGACTGAACCTCTGCACTGTGCAGATTTGGGCAGTCATTTTTGCCATAGTGCTGGACAGAAACTACAACAAGAGAAAGACAGACAATGCATTACACAATCAATTTCTCTAAACTTTAAACAAGTAACCAACCACTAGCTTATCAAATCAAACTGAACGTTGTGTGTGCTGATATGCACTGCATAATATACAGATGTATAATGCAAATTATTTCTCATTGCAGACTACTTCCCATTAATGTTATAAGCGAGTGAAAATATAATTCAAAGTATGATTCCAAGTATAAAAATATTAAGCACATTTCTCTCCTGTACAGGGGTCAGAGGAGTCTGCTGCACGGGTATATCTCGGAGTGTCCTCCTCTAGCAATCGATTGGTAACTAGACCATCACAGCCTGGGAGATTTTGGAGAATGTCACTATCGATTCCCTCCAGACGTCTTGAAATTCGCTCTTTCCTATAAACAGGAGTGGTACAGGGATTTATTAAACGGCATAATTTTTTTTATCTAGGGGGGGCATTTGTTAATGAAACATACTTTATGTTTATAAATTACTTTTCCATATATTTGATATTTTTGGTTATGTTTATACAGTACCATTCAAAAGTTTGGGACATTAACTGAACTTTGGCTGTGTGTGCTTTGAGAATGATTTAATTTCTCACCTGTTCATGTCCCAACTCTGACTCGAGCTTATACTCTCAAAACGTTTCCTTAATTCTGAGACTAAAAAAAGAGAGAAAAAGAAAGGCAAACTGAGAATGGACTGGTAAAAGAGTGAGACAGAGAAGATTAAGTAAATCCATAAAAACCATTACAAATACTGAAACATACAGTATATAGTATACTGTATTTGTTATAATCTTACTCAAAACATGATAAACGCAAAAAAAAAAAAGAGTTTCTGCCAAAATCAGTATCGTTTCTGGCATGGGCCGCATTAACAATAGGGCAAGGAGGGGGCCCGTGATTGGCTGTGAAGCAGATTGACTACTACTAGCCATCTGATTACAAAAGCCTTACCACAACCTCCACAAATTAGCCCTGTTATTTAGTGGCGCTTTGCCGTATATTCCATGAATTATCATGGAATCATCATTAATATTATAGTGACCGTTCACAAAGACATGCCTCGGTTAGTTACTGTGTGACAAGCCAATCTCACGAGTCACGCACATCATATTCTCACTCACGCAGTGAAAAATTACGTGCCGACATACAAGAGAGAGCTCAAAGCAGCTTACTGTTGATATGAAACAAAGTCTCAACTTTCAAATATCGTCATTTAAATAATGTAAACATTTCAAGTTCAAGTCCACCAACGTTAATCTACTGACTGCTTTGTTGTCGGACAAAATTGTGTAATCGCCGTTATGATTGGTCAGGTCAAACCCCGTGGGCAGCGCCTTATTAGAATATATGCATCAACCAATTAATTGCCTCCACACTTCACTTCATTCTAGACTATTCTTAAAATTGTCATGCAATATCATACCTGCCAACCTTGAAGAAATTTTATGAGTACTACACCACCCCCCCCACAAACATACGCGCGTGAACCTTACAGCCCACCGCCAATGTATGCTCCACCATTGCACACACATCTGTGAGAAACCTATGAGATACCTAACACTATAATACATATTATACACATAATATCCTTTCACCAATTAAGATTTATTAGTTACTCCATAACATGTAAGTAGACCATAAATGTTATACAATTTCTGCAATCACTCCGAACGTTTTGTACTGGAGGCATAGCCCATGGAAACTTCTTCCACCTGAAAATCTTGTCAGAAATAAAAGTAAACTGAGGACATTTCTTTCTAAATAAATAAATCAAAACATTAAATAAATGTGCAAAACCAGCAGTTATCAATATCAAAATCAGTTTGCTAAAAACAAACAACATTTTTTTTTATAATTTTCCATGCAAAGTGTTTAAACTTTTGACTTGTTTAACTTGTTAAAGGTTGCAGATTTGGCTTTTTTAAGTAGTGCATCAGTGAAAGTCTCTTTGTAACAAATGCTGCCTTTGGAGGCAATCATGACTTTTTTTGTCACCAGAGAACTAAACATCTCTGTGCTCATATTAATAGATTATTATTAATGTTGAAAAGAGCTGAGAATATTTTTTTTTTCAGGTTTTTTCGGGGGAATTAATTGAAAGAACAGCATTGTTTGTTACATTTGTTACAGTTACATTTATTTGTAACATTTATATTATTTACATCAAGCTTTTGAATGGTATAGTATTGCATATTGTTATTGAAACTTCATAATGTTTCACTTGATTATACATTTAGTCAGGAATTATAGTTTGGAAAAAGTCTAACTAGTAAAATGTTTATACGTTATATGAAAACTAGTACAAATATATAAATAAATAATAAGAGACTTACTCATGTTTATTATCACTGCTGAATAAAGTGCTTCATTCTTTTTTTCTGAGGAAATCCAAATCTCAAATTTACTTTTACATTTATTCATTTAGCTGACGCTTTTGTCCAAAGCGACTTACAATTGCTATACAATGTCAGAGGTCACACGCCTCTGGAGCAACTAGGGGTTAAGTGTCTTGCTCAGGGACACATTGGTGTCTCACAGTGGATTCGAACCTGGGTCTCTCACACCAAAGGCATGTGTCTTATCCACTGCGCCAACACCACTCCACAAATACTAAGTAAAATAAAAATTTTATTTAACATTAGAATCTGAATAGAGCGTTCAGTGCGGGGGCATGCTCGAATTAAAAGATAATGAAGGGAGATGTGAAAAACGGACAAGACATCGCGTTGTTTTCATATGGATTACTTTATCACAGAATATTTGTTTTTCGGCGGCACTTGTTTAGTTTAAAAGTAGACATGTCAGGCTTTCTATAGATATCTGTCTCATGTCTCTTCATTGAGTATTCACTGAGTTACAGTTCATTTTAATGACGTGTTTGTAAATTAATATCACAGCAGACAAAGGCTGCAGACAGCACACCTTGTTTGTTATCTTTATTTTATGTGCACAAAGTTTTGTTGTTATTATGTCTGTATACAAATAAAAGTAGACCCTTTACAGATTCGATTTTGCTCTTATCTGTACGATCAAAACTGAAAGCGTAATTTAAGTTCTTTTCGGGGTTATCAGGAGAAAATGACTCATAACGCGTATACGCGTTAACCAACTCAAGAGGGTTGAACAGAACACTTCAAAACGAAAGAAAACCGACTGCTCTCTGCTTATGTAAAGTTAATCCATATGAAATGTGCATTTCTCTGGCGCATTCACTACTGCGAAGATCGCGAGACAGCATCGTCAACTTTATCTTTGCAGTTGACATGACATTGATAGGTTACAGAAAACACTTGTTTATAAATAATTATATTCATAAAATATATTTTGATGTCCATAAATTCAATTAGGCTAAACATAGCTTAACTGTTTCCTTTTATCTTACGTTAATCAGCACCTGGCCTGTCTAAAGCCTTCTAGATTTCAAGCCATTCCACAACTTTTCTAACTGCCAACTAAGCTTGTTGATAGGAGGGGCAGGTGGGAGGTGGGTTAACATGCACCGCTCTGATTGGCCAAAAGCTTTTCAATCCACTGTGGATCAGCGGCAGAATCAGCGTCATAGATTGCATAGAAACTGAAATCGGCGAAATGCGAGACGCAACAAAATGTGTACCTAGAGAGCAGCGAATCGTACAAGCGTACTTATGGGTCAAAATGCGTGCAGAGTACGAAAAATGCGTACATGTTGGCAGTGGTGGACAGTAACGGAGTAGCTTTACTTCATTACTGTACTTAAGTACATTTTTCAAGTATCTGTACTTTACTGGAGTAGTTTTATTTTGAGCAACTTTTACTTTTACTTCACTACATTCCAAAGCATAAAATCGTACTTTTAACTTCACTACATTTCATAAAACATATCGTTACTCCCTATAATATATCACGTGCTCCGACACGCAGAAGCGATGTCTGATTCATCATGAACGAACTGAGTCTTTTCAAAATAAACTTTTAAATCGGATCGCAAACATATCGCAAATCGCACCAAATGATTCGTTTATGAATTAGAATGATCCAATTGCAGCTGTTCTGGTGTCGACCACTCACTGATTCAAATGAACAGTTTAGAGCGAGTCTACAGAAGTAAGAACCGGGAGATCTTGTGAGCTCGCGTGCGTCTGATGTTGCTAAAAGTAAGTTATTAGTCGAAATTTTGGATTAATTATTGTAACTGAAAATCATATTTAGGTCAAAACTGTCAGTTGTTTGGGAACTAAATCCGTTGTAAAGAGTGATCTATTTAAGCCCACTGAAATGCTCCAGTGCAGACGATGCAGACACATAAATTTTAGGTAAAAAAACCAACAAAAAAACTAAAAATAACACAGATTAAATATAATAACTCATGCACGTTGAAATTCACAGCTGCCGTAATGTTAACAGTTTTATTAAAATGTCCTATGTGACGTCTGTTTTTATATTGTTTATCGACAGTAACGTTATACATATGTATATTGTTTGGATTAACTAGACGAGTAGACCGACATGAATGTTCATTGTAGGCCTACTGAAAATAAGTAAATATTGTTAGCTGATGCTAATTGTCTAGCTAACAAGCTTGTTGGTGCTAAGTTGATGTATTTTTATAAATAATGTCCAAATATTTTTATTCAGCCACCTATATATATATATATATATAAAACATCTGGTTAGAAAAGAAAGGATGTGATGTTCAGAACATGGTAACTACAGTAATTATCAGTGGGAAGAGATGCACCCCGTTTGGCCAGAGGTGTTTTTAAACCGCAGACAAGATTTGAGAAGGAAAAAATCATTATGAAAATATAATTATATTTTCCTTAAAATGTTCTTCCTAACTTAGGCCTTATTATCATGTCATATATACAGTACAGACCAAAAGTTTGGACACACCGTCTCATTCAAAGAGTTTTCTTTATTTTCATGACTATTAAAATTGTAGATTCACACTGAAGGCATCAAAACACATGTGGAATTAACACATGTGGAATTATATGTGGAATTATATACATAACAAAAAAGTGTGAAACAACTGAAAATATGTCATATTGTAGGTTCTTCAAAGTAGCCACCTTTTGCTTTGATTACTGCTTTGCACACTCTTGGCATTCTCTTGATGAGCTTCAAGAGGTAGTCACCTGAAATGGTCTTCCAAAAGTGTTGAAGGAGTTCCCACAGAGATGCTTAGCACTTGTTGGCCCTTTTGCCTTCTGTCTGCGATCCAGCTCACCCCTAAACCATCTCGATTGGGTTCAGGTCCGGTGACTGTGGAGGCCAGGTCATCTGGCGCAGCACCCCATCACTCTCCTTCTTGGTCAAACAGCCCTTGATGCCTTCAGTGTGACTCTACAATTTTCATAGTCATGAAAATAAAGGAAACTCTTTGAATGAGAAGGTGTGACCAAACTTTTGGTCTGTACTAACTTTGATGTTCTGTAAAACAACTAACTTTAAAATACTTTTTTCTTACTGGTGAAGATCAGATGGTCATCTCTGTTTTCTCTCGGCTAAATCACAGTGTAAGCTTCACAGTGAACATTACTCTTATCAGTGTAGTCCATATCAACAACAAAAATATATCTTGACTCAATATAGTGGTTATTTTGGAAAAAATCCCAGGTATTTTGAGCAGTAGGATTATAAAAAAATGTGCTAAAATAAAATAAAGTAGCCTATATAAAATTGCAAACATCTATTTTGCAGTACTTTTTTACTTAAGTACATAAAAAATTGAGTACTTTTGTACTTTCACTTGAGTAAAATTGAAAAAGGAGTACTTTTACTGGAGTAATATTTTACCATATGTATCTGTACTTTTACTCAAGTATTTGATTTGTGTACTTCGTCCACCACTGCATGTTGGCAGATCTGCAATATCTTAGTCTTCGATAGCATAGCTAAAAATGTCATCTTTAAAAAAAAAACATGTGTGAGCTGAACAGCAGAGGAAACATGAGCTACTCAGTAAAATCCCCAAGCTATCGGGTTATTTTACTAAAGCTGATGATCACGGAGACATTGTGGAACAGCAAGTGGGCCGGGCACATGCTGGAGCAGATAAAGATAGAGCATCATCCTCCACCTCACAATTTTCCGGTAAGTTTGATTATTAACTTGATGGATGTATGATATTGCTTTTTGTGTTTGATCAAACTCTATATTCACCTAAAGGGCTGGCGATAATATATCTGGTATATAATGTCAATTGTGCAGCACCATCATGATGTAAGTTTATAATTTAAACACGTTTTAAGCATTGTGGTTTAGATACAAATTATTTAAAACTGCTCAGGCACAGTAAGCAGCGGGAGATAATTAATTTAGTAAATGCTCGTTTTGAGACCATGGTGAACTTGAGACGGTTTTGCACAGGGCACTTGACTTGAGTTCAGACCCTGAGGTCTTAAAGTGACAGAAGCTGCTAATAAAACTGCTGTCGCCATTTGTGTCAATAATGTTAATCAAACATCAGAAAGAAAGTAATTTACTGCCGTTGACTGAATCACTTTTGTAAAATAAATAAGAATGAATGTTGAATTTATAGTGAAAATTATGTATTGTATATTTGATTACTTTATACAATATAATATTATTCAGTGCTTTAAGTTTTTCAAGCAGGTCGATTTCTTATGTGCCTTTGTTCTATCCACAAAAGCAGGAAAAAAATATTTTAAGGTAAGGTATTTTTTTTATTGTATATTGTAAAGGAATTGGCAACTGTTATTCTGAATGATTCTACATAATTTTTATGTAAACAACTTCAGCAGTGTTTAGAAAAATGCGGGGGGGTTTTCTCTCTCTCTATAGTTGGTGCATTAACTCATAGCCCCGGGGCCCAGTGAGTTCTTAATGCAGCACTGGTTTCTGTTCATAATTGAAAAGTCAATTAAAAATTTTATGCAAAATGCAATATACGCATTATTCAAGTTATTAGGTCATGTTTTCACACTTTTTTTTTTCTCAAACAACAAGTGCTAATCTCCCTTTTTGCAGAATGCGATACATCCGGTTAACCAATCACAGCGCACCATTCTATGCACTCTAGACAATAACAATCAATCACAGTGCACCATCGCTTTGAATACATAGTTTTATTCCTCTACTTTGTACTTCGTGATCAACAAACAAGGGCTGCATGATAAATCACATGCAATTGCCAATTCGCATCTCGTCAGTAAAGCCAGTTCTGTTATTAATAGTACCGGTAAATCTCCATCACGGGCTTTCAGATGGAGCGACATTTAATACACAGAGCCGTAGATCAGTGACATTAGACATTAGATGTCAAATTCGATTAATTAATGTGATATTGCGTAGAGAAAAAAAGGATTTATTGTCATGGATTCATTGCATTTTGGGGCAAAATATTATAACATTTTATAATAAATCATTGAAAATCAAAACCTGGATTAAAATGTTATGTTATTATAACCTAAAAATGCTACGTGAAAGTTTGAAACAGAAAATAGTGGCATCTTGCCACTTTCTTGGTAAAAAAAAAAAAATGCATTTTTACTAAAAATCTATCAATCTAAGTGGATTTATTGCGTTTTGGATAAAAAAAATTTCAAATATAACTAATTGGATAGCATGCACCACACGAAGACAACCTAATCTTTACATAGTTTGGCTTTCCTGATGTTTAATACCAAGTCATGTTTCAGGAAGTATCTGATGGATAACACTAACCCTCAGAGGCATATTGTCTCCAGCAGCATCATAAACCTGTTCAATTCTGAGAGCTCTTTGGCATTATTAACATTTTCCTACAGTAATGAGTGGTAAGCATATCAAAACACTAAACACTATAAAAACACTAATCCAGGCATTTTAAAAATGCCAATCCCCAACCCCTTGGATTTGTTTTCTAAAAATAATCTATATCCTTCGTGATCCTTATATATTTTGCTTCCTGTGTCACTAAGGGCACTGCCATGTTGTTACAGTGACACAATTCCAATAATAGTCAAGTAGACAAGAGTCAACAAAAGCTGCTTACACTTAAGTCGTCTGACATTAGCTAGGAGCAAGGCAGAATACGTTTCCACAGAAGTTAGCCAAATCATTGGTGCATCCTCAGTGAATGTTGGTTCAGCTGTAAACATGGAAATATGACACTCAACTGTGTCCAGTCACCAGGAGACCAGTGAAGTGATTGAGAGAAGATTGATCATGGGCTAATGTGTACACACAGCACACTTGTTTCTAACAATGCTTACTCTGCCTGGTCTCTCTGTGATTCAAAGCTAAGAGCTGGACAATGCAATGAAGAGACAGGGCAGTTTCATTGTCTCAGGGCAGGATTTTCTGTTACATGTAGTCAAGTAACAGGGTTTCTGCAGGTTTTATGAAGGCAAGAACTTTTAAGACCAAGGGAAGAAAATTTAAGTCAAAAATGTAATAACAAAATACGTCAAAATAGTCTTTAAATGTACATAAATGTCTTTTAGTGGCAACAATTTCAAGTTTGAAAAAACTTCTAACAAACAAATCTCCATTATTTTAATTCTTTTTATGTATTCATTCAAGGTTTGAATATCTGCTACTAACCACTAGTATATGGAAATAACTTTTACTGTACATTCATCAGCATTTTCCAATGCAAATGTGTAAAGTTTCTTAAATACGATGCATTTACTGTAACTTGAAAAGAAAAATGACAAAATAAGAAATCTTGTTTTATGAAAAATGTATCTTAATGAAGTGTTTAGGATTAAAACATTAACAAATTCTACTTAATTTTCAAAGGGAAAACAAGTTCATACCCAACTGACAAATGTTTGTTATTTTTTGAAGCATAAACTCATTAAATCTTGATTCAAGAATGTTTAGATATGTGTATTGGAAAACAACCAGAATAAAAAAAAATTAGCAGTGTATGCAACATTTAATATGCCATGTCTTTATGGATTTGAGACTTTCTTCTCCAATTTCTGATCCAAGATCGTGTCGTCCTTAATTTGTGGAAATGCTAATTAAGATTGTTAAGGCCCTTAAGTAAGGTCAAGTGTGTCTTACTTGCTTAGCTTAATTAATTCTATAAATAAGTTATTTTTATTAATTTATCAGCAACTTTGATATATTTTAAGTAACACCGCATGAGTGTTCAGGTCATGTCATGTCAAGTTTTTAGCTAAGACTAACACCTGTCATAAGTTTTTCAGAAAGGAGAATTCCTACTGTTATCAGCAAATTTACAAAACACACACACAAACAAACAAGGGAAAACAATGTGAACTTCATCCATCAGAAATTAATTATATGTGAAAACTGGGTGTTATGTGCTAGAATGGGGCCAAATCAAATGCGAGTGTCTTGAAACAAATGTCTAAATGGTTATTTGGCTATAGAGTAAATATCAAATAGTCTGTGTGGCATCAGAGGACAAGGACGATCATTTAAGAGGAACAATGTTATTACATTTTGATTAAAAATTCAACAGACAAACTAAAAGACAAATGTATCTTTTGAATTAAGCACTATAAATAGTTCACAATAAGACCAGGAACATGCACTGACAAATGTTCGATTTTTTTTAAAGCAATAAAAGTGCTTCAATTTAAAAAAAAAAAAAAAAAAAAAAAAAAAAAGCATTTATAAAATTCACAAAATCATATTTACTCATTTTCTGGACTGGCTTACAGTACAAACAATTTTAAAAAAGTATTTTGGCACTCTCTTTCACACATAATTAGGGTTGGGAATCGTTAGAAATTTTCCGGTTCCGGTTCCACCTAACGGTTCCAGTTCTGATTCCGGTTCCATTAAAATCATTAAATAATTATTAAGAAATAGTGGTGAGGAAAAATGCACAATACTCAACTACTCAATGCACAATACTGTTTTTTACTTACTGTCAACTTAATTTAAAGGTTAGCTATGTCAAAATTCAACATATATTACAGTGTACAGAAGTAGGGTGGGGTATTTTTTTAAATGTTCTGGTTCGGCTTCTGGTTTCATTTAAATGAACTATGTTTTTTACTATTTTACCTTCACTGAATGTAGCGTTGCTGGAAGGTAGTAAGTAATGTTGAGTAATGCTAGTCCATCAATTAGCATGTGTTTCAAAGTTGATGTTTTTTACACTATCAATAACGTTTTGCTTTTCAAGCAGGAATAAGCTTGTTGGCCAGACACTTGAGACACTTGTTAATTTCCCTAAATTAATGAAATATAAACGGTTAAACTTAAAGTCCCTATTTTACAAATAATAATGCAGTCAGGAGATGGTGTGATACAATGAGTGGTTTCCACATTTTTAAACATTTAAAGTGCATTAAAATAAATATTTTCTATCACGTTATCACTTTTGAAATGACCTGTTACACTAAATAATCTAACCCTCATACTTGCATAACAATAGCAGTTATTTAGTGGTCCAAGATGAAGCCAGTATGTATATTAATGACATTTTGGGACAAATATAATGCAATTTAGTGGCGGCAGGTGCAGTGCGTTGCCGTTATATGTACAGTCAGACAAAACGATGTGCACAGTTATCAAAGGCGCGAGTGCACATACAGTCATGGGAAACAATGTTTCGGCAATTAAAGACGGGACAGCGGAACGAGTTTGTGGAATGCCCATCATTGGAATCAATGTGCTCTGTAATTAAAGAGGCAGGGAGGCGTGTCTGTTATTCAGTTCGTGACATCCTTTACGGCAGCGGTTCTCAATTCCAGTCCTCGCACCCCACTGCTCTGCATATTTTGCACGTTTCTCTTTGTTAACACATCTGATTCAGATAATCAGCTCGTTAGAAATGAACTCCGTGCATGAACTGTGTTTCAATTGTTCATTGCTCCCTACTCCCTGAGCAGGGGAAATCTGTTGAAGTTTACCTCACATCGAAACATTCATTCACTGATTTATGCTGTGCAGCATCTTTAAACATGGACAACTCTGACATCATATACCTCTGTAAATCAATACAATTTAAATTCACGTCTTGCGCACTTTAATGCACTTAAGTTTGAACAGAACAAATCTGAAGCGCTAAGAGAAACGTAAAAAATGTGCAGAGCAGTGCGGCGCGAGGACTGCAATTGAGAACCGCTGCTTTATGGGAAACGCTGAATATTCAGAACACCCAGCGCAAGGCTGCTCACAGCACTTGGTCATGTGTTGCACCAGAACCATTTCGGAACCGAAACATAGAAATTGCTTACGGTTCCGGTTGTTCTTTTCAAAGAACAAAACCGGTTCTGAATAAGAACCGGTTTTCAGTTCCCATCCCTACACATGTCGTCACATTTTCAGGACCAGTAAAGCAAGCCAACTTATCCAACAACAGGTGGCCCCCAGCAAACCAAATATAGGTCATCAGCATCCCATCCCCCCAACCCAATAACCCCCACGTGTCCAGGAAGCAGACAGTGCTAATTAAAAGAACATACAGTCTTGAAGCAACCTGTGAAATTTTGATCAATGTACCATGGCTAGCATTACATACTTTACCATTTTAGCAGACTGTTGTCATCTAATGTTAATACAGAATGCCTCATGTGACTATATCAGGGACAGACACCCTAAAATTGAGTGCACTTAAGAGCCAGTGATCATTCAATGTTCAAATCCTCCTTGGGATTAAACCTGCTACCTTCGTATTAAGATACTTAACCATTAAGCTAACACACCTCAATTAGAAAAGTGCAGAAGTTAACTGAATTTTGTAGTTTGTGACAGAACTCGTGGTTTCTGGAGTAGTGATTTAAATACTTACTAGTATATGATAGGCAAGATAAAGAACCACAGAGCTGAAGTGTTGATGTATATTGTAATTACCCTTGGGTGTATTTCTCAGCAGACTGACATCTAAATCTTTGTTGAGTCCCTCGTCTTTCTCCTCAAACAAGAACTCTTTCTGGAAGCTGGACAGAAAAAGAAACCAGCATTAAATTTCAATATATTTTGCATATAATGTTTATAACAGAAACAAGAGGCCTCGGAACTGCCTGCTTTTGTTGAAGCAGCACCTAAAAAAGGATCAGAATCTTGGCAGAAATCACACAGTTCCATCCAAAAAATGTGAAATGCAATATCTTCACATACAATTATCATTTTCCACAACTGGAATTTTTTTGTAAGAGTAAGGTTAAGAAATATTTTCCTAACAGCAAATAATGTAACAGCACCATACAGGACTAAAATAATTAGTTGGGAGAATATTTTTTATCATTATTAAAAACGAACATCCAATAACATGAATACATTTGGAGGTACACAATGTAGGTCCTATTAAATTTGTTCAAGCCTTATACAAGATATTTAAAAAGAGTGAATTTCTGTTGGTGTGGATCTTTTACACTGAGCTTATAAAAACACTCAAATCCTAAGTTAAATAAAAATTCTACAAAAGTATTACATAAAAATAAGGCTCTTACCTAAGAGCTCTCCGTTGTAGTTTGGAATGGCCAACTTTAGGGGCTGTTTCTGCTGTGAAGCCTGTGTGCACAAAAAGAGAGCATAGCCTTAAGACTGCTGGTGTCAGGAATGATCAGCAAAAGATGTTTCAAAGGCCCCATATGAAGGCCAGGAATGAAAACAATATCAGTATCAGTATCAATTTCATGAATTGTCAACATGGTGCTGTGACCATAGTTGAGCAGACTTATTTTTGTATGTAAACTGCCTGTATGCTTTTTTAACAGTTTTGTTAGTCAAAGTGTCCACCATGTAATGCTCAAAGTTGTCTGTTTCTAACCTGCATCCATAATATTACAAAACCTAACAGATCACCTGAAGGGAAATACACTGCTATTTTCATTAATAGCAAGAATACAGCAATGAAGTTATAATGAATTCTTCCAAAAAAAAATACTATTATATATTATAAATAAATATTTTAAATAAATAAATAAATAAATTATAAATTCATTTTTTATTATGGGGGCAAATAAATGGGTAACAAAAATAAAAAAAAAATCTTATTACTAATACTTTTAATACTAATTATTAATACTATTATAAATAATACTAATAATAATACTCAAATAAAACAGTTTTGTGTAAAAAAATAATACAATCATCAATTCTGTGTGATAACCAATGACACCAACATGTAATAATGTCTTCAAAAAACAAAGATAAAAAGGCCCCAACAGGTTCCCAACAGTCAGCAGAATGGAGGATTCACTACAGAGGGCCATTATTAACCCCCCTGGAGCCGTGTGAGGGATGCTTTATTACAGATTCCCACACTTTCTTCACATCTTCTGAACTGTTGACAACAAACACCTGCTTACCCCAATTGAAAGGCTTGGAAGAGCAAGGACAACTTTTTGTATAACCCTCTACATTGCAAGTAAATCACTCGCATATGTGCCTAGATCTTCACTCTGGGCGACTTAATGATGTCTTATATTAGCCAATGGCTAATAAATTCTCAGATTTTACGCGCCAGTGTGTGAGTTGGAGGCTAAGTATAAGTTTAGCTCAGATATATGTTCACTCGCCGAACACTCTCTGACTGAGCGCTTCAGAGTTGTATGCACAGCATACCTGTGTTTGATGTACCGTAAACTCTACTGTAAAGGCGACCACTCGCCGTCGCTTTGGTGAGAGCAGAGAGAGCGAGAGAGTCTTACATACATGCAGAATTGACGCGCTACATGTAAACGATATACTTTACTATATTTTCCTGTCAAAATAAAGGAGTTCCTATGATTTTTTTCAGCTTTTAAGTTTTTTTTCTGGTAGTGGGCGGAGCTAATGCGCAATCGACAATCTCTTGTCCTCTAATCCTTAGTACCCTTTAATGCAATGAAATGACTAATACTGGTGTTGTTATCCAGGTGAGGCATCAATTCTATGAATAAGCACATGGACATCTGAGACTCACAGAGGGATTGGAAGATCAACAGCCTGACCACACATTCTCCCACACAGACCAAAAACCTTTTCTGACATTCAGAAATTCAATATTTAAATATGTTAATCTACAATAAGAACCGTGGTTAGATGAAATTATCTCCTCTCTCAATAAAAACCATCTGAGAAGAGAAAGTGAATGAGAGAGCCAACCGATGGACTCTGTTTTGGTACGGATGGAGTGAGTTTTCACAGCTGGGATGAGTATCTGCTAAAAACATTCCTCATTGCCTAAAAATCTCCTCTCAATTCAGAGTCACAGGGCCAACAGACAAGTCAACATCAACTGGAGGGGGGATGGAAAGAGAACTTAAAAACTTGTTGGATGCAACATACAGTGGATTTGTCCTGCTATGCCTGATATACACAGATTGTTTTAGCTTCAGCAATGTATTCACAGTAAATGACACAAGCCCTTTTGTTCTGGAACTCTGCACAGAGGGCATCTTCCTGTACCATATGTTACCAATGTGTTATTGTTGCATCTGGGATAATTCAACAACAAATCCATTGCCGTTCAAGCAAACCAAATGATTAATGATGCCAGCATTAGAAATGAAGCGTAGGTAGATTTTCCAATGTCCTCAGTAAATCAACACTACAGGGTAAATTAAAAGGTAACGACAATGTTTCCCAGAAGCAGAAAAAGCACAAAACCATCATGAAACTGATAAAATATACTGATCATGACAATTAACCTAAGCACTCATTATGTGCATTACATGGTCTGGTCTTGTTGAGACTGAGAGCACCCACTGCTGACAGACATGCATGAAAATTCACACCATCTTGGCTCTGTGCCCTCTTAAGTACAGATGCTAATCAGACACAGTCAAGTGCAACATTTGAAGCACTTTAAATGGTATGCGTGTTCTTCCAAAGGCCTGTGACACACCAACATACCTCTCCGATCTATAACAATCATCATATAGAAGCTGATTGCACTGCTCTGAACCTTTTTCAGGTTAGTTTTATGTTCCAGCATATCACACACCTGTTTTCCAGCACAGTCAATACCAAATAATTTGGTGACTGATAAACTTGCATGACTTCAGGGTTCAGTCACTGATATCTGGCATTAGACAGAGTAGAAGCACATGGAGGAGATGCGGCTGAAAAAAGTCACAGCCTGTTTGGTCATATGATGAGATCATAAACTCAATGCTCTCTGGCTTCTATTCACTGTGGTTAATTTCTAAATGTGCCTAAACAGTGACAATGTATGCGATTATTGTATTATTAACTATGAGGAAAGATTAAAATTAAATCGCATTTCAACAAATATAAAAAGTTTGGGTCGATAAGATTTCTTAATGTTCTTGAAGTCTCTTGTGCTCACCAAGACTGCATTGGTTTGATCATGTAAAACATTATAATTTAAAATAATTTATGCATTTGAATATATTTTAAAATGTGATTTATTCCTGTGATGGCAAAGATGAATTATCAGTATCTATTACTTCAGTCATCAGTGGAACATGATCATTCAGAAATCATTCTAAAATGCTGGACTCGGTACAAGACATTTTTCAGTTTTAGTGTTCATTGCCAAAAACAGTTGTGCTGATTAATATTTGTGGAAGACTTTTTTTTTTTTTTTTTTTCTTTGATGGACAAAGTATAAAGAACAGTAAAGAGTACCGCAACAGTAAAAATTATGTTGACAGAATATTTTTATTTCAAATAAAGCTTTGGTCAATTTAAATAATCCTTGCTCAAAAGTATTTATACACACACACAAACTTTTTGCCCCCAAATGTTTTGAACAGTAATGTGTGATCTAATAAATATTTCTAATAAGTTGGAACATTTACTTTTCAAGTACAATTAAGAAAGCAAAAGTAACTGAGAACTAATTACTTAAAAATGATCAAATATGAAAGTCAGCCAGTGGAAAACACAGGGCCAAATTGTGACAGTGAGGGGTTATTGTAGCACTCATCTTAACTTATAAAGGATTAGTCTTCAAGAGGAATAGGATTAGTCAGTGTGGACACAGGGAAGTGTGCCATCACTCATATGTGTATGTGTCCAGGAAATCATGAGGTTTATTAATGTTGTTTTATGTTTTAATACTAGCTTAACTCCAAACGTTCTTCAGTGCCTTCAAACGAGTGTAAAACTGTCATTTACTGATTGAAAGACAGAGGAAGATCTTAAGAGTCTTAAATGAGACAGCTGGTGTCTAAACTCCAGGAAAGGGCGAATTAGGTGACGGGGAATCTCTAAAAACCATTTATACATTTACACATTAACCTGCATTTACATTTAAAGCAGTCAGAACGCTGACTATTACGGGATTCTTTCACTATGATCAAAAACAAATTAAATATTTGAATGAAAACGACATATTATAATTAATTTTGATGCACAAAATGTCCAAAAGTGCTTTGCTAGTCACAGACACCTGCTATAAATGTACCAAATGCACCATTTAAGACGACGCAGGATAAAAGCATGTGGAGTTGCACAAGAACAGAGGCCATAACAAAACCATTAACAGGCAATACCTCAAGTCAAATTCTCTGCAGAATTGAAACAATTAAAAACATTTGCATCTAAAAGCACAAATGCATGGAAAAGACAGTGCTTATTTTGCTTTAAAATGCCTCAATTCGCTTCAATTTGAGTCAGCAAGTTCCTTGTTCTGAATACGTCTGTCCTTGGAGGCTCTAGTACCATTAGGATTCAAGCAGACATGTGGTAGGCCTGTCCAATCCCGTCCCACCCCAACTGCCATTTACTCACCTTGGCACAACTTCACATGGTTGATATAGTTGGAGATCCAAGGATTCCGGTACATATTGATTAAATAAAATGAGGGGTGGACGACAGATAAGAAAAGAAAAAGACCAGAAAGGAGGGGTGAGGGGTTGTTGAGGACCAAAGAGAGGAGGAAAATAGGAGAGCGTGAGAGAGAGGACTGCAGAAAGGCAGCAGTGTCTGAACTGCAAGGTGATGCAGAGTCAGCTGCAGCAGTCCTGGGACAGCCAGAGAAGGGAGGTGGATAGAGAGAGAGAGAGAGAGAGAGAGAGAGACTGTGAGAGGAGGAGGAGAACAGTATCTCCTCAACACTATGACACTATGCTGACGAAAAGCCTTTTGCTGTCTGTGTGAATTCTGCTAAATGTTAGCAAGTTAACTCCAGTGCTAATGCTGCTCACTGCTAATCAGATTAACAATACTGAGGCTGGGGGATGAGGGGAAAGAGACATTTAAAGAAAGGTACGGCTGAATTTTAGCAGTTGCCTACAGTTGAAAGGGTGAGAAAGGAATTCAAAGGTGTCTCAAAGGAACTAGAAATTCCACCCATCTCTGAGCAATGACATATGTGTGGTACTGAGAGAAAGAAAGAGAATGGAAAAGCAAGATCTCCGTCACGAGGAACGTAACTTGCCAAGTCATATTGTTGTGCTGAGTGCTCAAAGGAGGGACAAAATAATTGGCGATATGTGTAGAAGAAAAATAATTTGATTAATGGACTCATCACCAGGCTTTCTGCTCTGTCTTCCAAATATCAACAGCTGTGTGTTAAATAGGTTTAGATTTTTTAAATTTACTATCCTAGTCCCTGTGGTGTAGGGAGGAAAAAAAAACTTCCTTGCTTTAGTTTCTTCTCAGGAATACCAATGGGTCTCAAAAGAATGACTCTCTCTGACCAAGCACACTTGTTAGCTCTGGGGTTCAAATGGGATAAAATATCCAAACCAGAAGCCAAACTCAGAAATTCTTGTGAAATAAAGTCACCCATCTGTGAGGAAGACACTTACTGCTGAAGAATGGAGGAAAAGATTAAAGTTTAAAGAGAGAGAGATAAGAAAAAAAACATGGACAGATGATGGACAGTTGAAGAAGGCTAAAGAATCTTAAGTTACAATTTTATATTTTATGTGCTGTAATATTACAATTTCAAATTACTATCATCTATTTAAATATATTATTTATTTTTTCAAGTTCAAAAGAAAAGCATTTATTTTTACTAGAAATATTTTGTAACATTACGAATGCCTTTACTGTCCCCTTTGGTCAATTTAATGCATCCTCAAAGGATTATTGGCTAATCTCCACATAAGTGAGTGTAGTTCAGACTGCTGTCCAATAGGGCGATGAATGACTGATTGAGAGATTGAACTTCATGTATGTAGGTAATCAAGTTGTACCAGGTCATTAAAACAGGCTACTGCATGAAAAGCTAAATAAGTAAATATTTATGATGTCAACATCCATAATATAGCAGAGCCTTAGAGTCAACCCAGTTGTATTAACTAAACCTGGACAGACCATATTCGGCTGTTGTGAGAATGCTGCCAAACTGAGTAACATTATAAATGAGCTATATCTGAAATAATAATGCATTAAAAAAATGGGCACTGTGTCACAAAAAAAAGGACAGAGGGAGGTGGTATGAAGATGAAAAGACATTGGAAAATGAGAAACAGACCAGTGTGGAACAGAGGGAGAGTAGACAGCAGTGGAGAAAACTAAACCTGTGTGCGCATTCAAGCAAGCAGGCATTTAAGCACTCGTGTACATGCAGAATGGCATTTGCCTTGCACTATTTCTGGCCTATTATACTGACTGCAATGTTTCCACTGCAATACTTATTCTCATAGACAACCAAACAAACATCCTTCAAGAATGTGTCAGTAGCCAGGTTTCCATCAAATGTTTTTTTTTTTTTTTTTTGCAAAATAAATAAATAAATAAGACTCCTGGGTCTCTTAAAATTAACATAAAAAATGCAAACATCAAAAATAAACATTTTATTATTACTCATTGTTTCTCTGTCTGTACATGTACTGTGAACAACGACAAGAAAGTTGACAGATGAATTAAGTGCATTTAAGTGACATTCAGTTGGGGTTTTAAATAAAGCATTTTCTGAGATGCACATTAAACATTGAACACATAAAACATTCATTTAATTTATCTTTTAATTATTGAAAATTAACTTAACTTTTTGGTAAACAAAAGGGATTTACTATTAAAAATAAAACATGGAAGAAATGTTGTGTGATTAAACCGTAAAAAAAAGTTAGATTTTTTTTTTAGTAGTAGGCTATGTACATTCTGCTGAACAATAGTCTTTAAAGGGGGGGTGAAATGCTCGTTTTCACTCAATATCCTGTTAATCTTGAGTACCTATAGAGTAGTACTGCATCCTTCATAACTCCAAAAAGTCTTTATTTTTATTATATTTATAAGAGAAAGATAGTCTGTACCAATTTTTCCCGGAAAAACACGAGCGCCTAGAGGCGTGACGTGTGGGCGGAGCTAAAGAATCACGAGCGCCAGTAGGCTTTTAGGTTGCTGTGACAGATCCAGAGGCTGAAATTTAACAAGAGCAGCATCAGCAAAGGCGTCTCTATGTGGTATGTACTGAAACTGTATATATTTGCTTAGCGGTTTTGGAAAATGACTAAGTTCCACTTTATGTCGTCTTTTTCTTTTTTCTTTTTTTTTAAACTGTACATGTGGAAAGTGCAGTTTGATGACAACATCGCATGTTGTTTACTTGATGTGCTTACGCGCTGAGAGCTAAGTTAACAACACAGAGATATTTGAAGAAGTTTTACTCACCACATGTGGTTCCAACACACGATCGTGACCCTTTTTCGTTGGGACTGCATTATCCTAATATAATGGACAGGCTACTAGCCTATATAATTTATGCAATGTAAATTAAAATAAATTAAATTAAAATAATAATTATATATAAATAATAGCGATATAGGTGGAAATTATGTATGGAAACAGCTCAAGGGCAATTTATTTTTTTTGCAATACAGCAAAACTTTTTTGGAGGGGGGGGGGGGGGTCATCACACACACCTTTCTGTCTGTAAAAGGCTAGTTGGATGGATTTTTTTTATGCATATTCTCTGTCGATAACAACAGTGCAAAAACTGGATGGAAACTTGGCTAATTAGTGTCTCAAGTGGCCAGAGAAATCAGCTGCTGTTTTTCTTGACACAATCCCAGAGCCACTTCAAGATATGGAGCAACAGTATCTGATGGAGATCAGACTTAATCACAGACCATGATTAGGAAATCAAAGACATACCATAGACTGAACTAATACCTAAAATAATCAGCACTTGAGTCCCCGTCAGGATCTAAAAGTCAGAAAAGGGATGACATCACCACGTGACTCTTGAGGAGGGCATGTGCACTGCCATGTCATTACAAAAAATGTAATCTACTAGTTCCTCAGAGACTGGTTTGGTTTCTCAGATGACAAATAGCACAAATATGACATCATCCCTTGATCCAAGACACTCCATCTAATGACACAGTCTCATGCACATGTTCTCAGTATTTACAGCTCAAACTGTTGGGCTTGGTTTTACACCATCTGCACGCTATAGTAGTAAATAAAGATTGAAATGGTAGATGGTGACACAAATCAAGTGTAATTTTAAGCCAAAAGGCCATGCAGAGGGTCTAAGCTTAAATCTAGAGCAAAAAAAATAAAACCTTTTGTTAACCTAAGATTTGTTTCCTGTGTACCAGAAATGTTCATAAATCAAAGCAAAGAGACATGGCCACAGTTTTGGTTTGTTGAATTTTAGCTTAAGCATTTACAATCTACCAAACATAACTTTTAGACGTCCTAGGGCAGGCAAATAAACAGATAATAAATTAATGGGGTTTCACATTTAGAAATTAAGAGTATGGATGGTTCAAATTTGATCGGTAGAAAACTAAACCAAAGATGCTGTGTTTCTGGGCTCTCTTAAAGTTAACATGCTATTACCCAAGTTCACCTAGTCCTGAAAATGGCCCTGATTTCCCCACATATCAACTTTCAGACGGTCCCATGCCAGAAATACAAAACCTGGCAAGGAGTTCAAGCTGCTGTCTGCTAAATAAAACCAACCAAGTCTGAAATATTCTCCATAAATGCTTTCCATTTTATTATTTTCTGAAAAAAGAAAAACCCTGTAAAACCCTGAAGGTGCTGCCTTATCTATTGCTGAATTATATGAAGAAAGATTAATTGCATCTCTTTAGATGGGTATCTGTCATCATCTTTGCTGTTTGAATGTTAGATTAAGAGAGTCAGATTTCCAGCAGTGCTGGGCCTCAGAAATATGACTATAACATTTTCCCTGCTACATTCAGAGTTGAAGTAGAATAACCTTACCACAGCCTACAGATCCAAGGTAACTCATTTGGCGGATGCAATTTAGGTTGCTGTAATGAGACTCAAACATAAAGGATCAATGCTAAACTAAATGACGAACATCTATAAAATGATGTGTGAATTGATTAAAGGCTGGAAACTTAGGCACATCCATTTATGTTAAGGCTACAGAACCTGAATCATTAAGCAGAATGGGAATAATATGCAAAAGGAATCATTCTGCATCAGTGAATCAATGCTTCACTTCACCCCTGTAACTGATGTAACAGAATTAAATCTCAGATTGTAACACAGAAGAATGAACGAATGACCCATAGTTGCATTCTGCACCATTCAACCATTATGATACCACAGTGCTTGATATATAAGCAAGTCCTGAGATTTGGAGGTGACTGGTAAACAATCATGGAGTCCTGTTTCAACCGCTCATTGGTCACCTGATTTGGGTCAGTACTATGCAGCAGGATAAGGTCAGAAACTTGTCCACTCATTCCACATCACATTTACCTAAAATTACCACTCCCACCCAGCTCTGACCTAAAAAGGGAATGTGTTTTCTGAGTGGCTGACTCTGGGCCACCGCTTTTGTCTTTACCTTGTCTGTATGGCTGAGCGGTGTCAATGATGTGACTGTACCATTATTCTGGAAGCAAAAGAAGGATGTGTGCGTGTTGTGTTTGTGTATATCTGTGTCCAGTGCATAACCCTCACAGAGTATCTAGGGCACCAATTACAAGTCACCTTCTAAAGAAAGCCAACAGTTTCAGTCATGGCTTTCAAACCCAGCTTATAGAAAATATAAACAAGTGCCGTATGTATAGTATATTAACAAACAGAACACAATACTCACACACAGGAAAAAAAAAAAAATTTAATAGATCATACATATGTATGATTTGATATCATATATATTAGAGCTGCAACTAACGATATTTTTTTCTGTCGACTAATCTAACGATATTTTTTCAGATTAGTCGACTACTCTAACGATTATTTTTATTACAATAAATAATTAATCTAATGTTCTTTTTTGATTAGCTAATGAATCCTTTGGATAACTTTACAAGAAAATGTAAGTACAACTTCTAATCAAATATTTCAACCTTTATTCATTTTCAAACAATGTGGTTGAAGTTTTTACAGTATACAAAAATAAAGAGGCAAAGAAGATTATAGCGCTTTTAATTAAACCACAGTAGCCACAAATTTACAGTTGTCTGAGACGTCATGAAATGTTATTTAGCATCACAAACCATAAAATGTAAACTGTTGTCTCGTGGTGCGCTCTCTTTTAAGGGGCCGTTCACATATCGCGTCTTTTGCGTGCTCAAGTTCGTTATTTCCAATGTAGGTGTGCTGTATGCGCGCTCATAATGGAAGCGACACAGTCGCGACACGCACGGGAAAACAGGCACGTCCGCACCGCATCGAGTTAAAAACATCTCAACTTTTCAGAATACAAGCGCAACGTGGGTCATGTGACAAGAACTAACCAATCAGTTTCATCCTTTCCCGTAACAACGTTGAAAGCTCAGCTAAGATGAAGTAACTGCTGATCATAGCTGTTTATGGATTGCCATTTCGAAATAAATTTAGTAGCAGAGCTACTGCAAGCGATTTTTAGTGCTGCAAATCCATTTATCCTTTGCTGAAATTTCCGCGTCTTCGTGGAGAGAGCACGTGATGGTTGCTTAGCAACAGCAGACATCCCAGGGGCGCAACTGCCCAAGCGCTTTGGAAAGTAGGAGAAAGCGACACGACTAGCAATTTCCATGCATTTTTAGGCGCGATATTTGAACGGCCCCTAACGCGTGTTCAAAACCCACACCAACACAGACTTTATTTTTTATTTTATCCTTACTTCAGCCGCTACGGGTGATCAAACCAATAACTTGTAATCTTTACAAGAATATCAGAATCATGCAATGAGCAAGTCTGCATTTGATTAGACACTTAATAATATCACATCAGTTTGTGCTTTTAGAATTGCCGAATATGCTGCAGTCGTTCCATCACATCTGCAGCAGTACCTGAACCAGGAAGTTAGTCGCCAGATCACACGGTAACCAGTTAAACCGTAACACCGGAGAGCGCCAGGATGTTTTCGTCTGAAGTGTTCGTGCATTGCAGTTGTGCTGCCGTGGTACACCATATCGGTTTTTCAAATGGCCATTTTATTTGACCTCTGTTTGAAGTATTCCCATACTTTTGATAACAGTGGTCTCTGTTTTTGTGATTGAATGCAACTTTCGCCATTCCCAGTATGTCATTACGCGAGATGTAAACAGTGTGATTGATTTACATTTATCAAGGAATCCTGAAAAAAAGCATCATGATTTTTTACAAAATAAAACATAATAATAGCACATCAGTTTTCAACATTTCTAATAAGAAATGCAACAAATCAGCATATTGGAACGATTTCTGAAGGATCACGTGAAACTGAAGAATGGAGAAATGGCCACTAAAAATTCAGCTTTGCTCGTTTCCGGTCACAAAAATAAATTACAGTTTAAAATATATTCAAATAATAATAATAAAAAAAGTTATTTTAAACTGTAATAATATTATTTCACAATATTACTGTTTTTGCTTTCTTTTTGACAAAAACAAATTAAGCCTTGGTGAGCATAAAAGACTTTTTCAGGGTTCCCACACCTTGGTTAACTACAAATTTAAGGACCTTTCCAGGTCCAGCAACCTCAAATTCAAGGACTTAATGTGTGTACGTAAGAAGCTTTGTCAACTTAACTTTATCAAAAAGCATCCCAAACAGGGCCGGCGCGTGCCTATAGGCGAACTAGGCAGCCGCCTAGGGCGGCAGCTCAGCCAGGGCACCAAGAGAGTGAGAAGGTGAGAGAGAGAGAGAGAGAGAGAGAGAGAGAGAGAGAGAGAATTATTAATTTATTTGTTTGTTTCACATAGGTTACAATTATCGCACTTCAACAGAATTTTTTAGTAGCTATAAATAAATAAAAAACTTTTACATTTCGAATAAAAATTCCCACCCAGCAGCGCCCTACTAGTAGGTCTTTATGCATGCAAAATACTTTAATGTATATTCAAAAAAGTCAAAACGAATAAAATTATCTGGTCATGAGTAATCGCCTCCGTGGAAGAGCGCTTTTCGATGCTCAGACCATGGGCGCGTATTTGGATTTTTATATGACATCGCATCTCTCAGCGAAAAAGAAAAATACAGTAGGCCTAGTTCTTCGGGATTGCTTAGGACTGGAAAAGACCCTGACTCATGGAGGCTCGCGGGATGTTGATGGGCATGAATTGTTTGAAGAGCTTACTGCTTTGGGCAGACGCCTGGTTGCTGGATCTAAACCACTGGATGCACTTAAATTCATCCGTGAAAAAGGAATGGAAAACAATTTTCCAAATGTTTGTGTAGCATTGAGAGTGCTTCTCACTCTCCCAGTCACTGTGAGATCTGGAGAACGCAGTTTCTCAAAGCTTAAACTGATAAAAATTTTAAGGAAGAGAATACAATGCTGAATAAAGTCGTAGTTTTTGTCATTTTTGGACCAAAACGCATTTTAGATGCTTCATCAAATTCTAACTGACCCGCTGATGTCGCATGGACTACTTTGAAGATGTTTTTATTACCTTTCTGGACATAGACTGTACACCGTACAGACAGTTTCAATGGAGGGACTGAAAGCTCTCGGACTAAATCTAAAATATCTTAAACGGTGTTCCGAAGATGAACGGAGGTCTTACGGGTTGGCAACGATGTGAGGGTGAGTCATTAATGACATAATTTAAATTTTGGGGTGAACTAACCCTTTAAGACAGATAATGTGTCGTTAGACAGTTAAGCTTCGCTAAAACTAGAGCAGGTATATTTAACATTGGGTTAGTTAATTTACATCAAACACACAGCCTGTCATACTATTAAGGACTACAAATACTTATCCAATGGAAAATAATATTGCACTGTAGAAATGGAGTTAAAATATTTACATGGCTTAAAAGCTTTTCCAGCAGTACAGAATGTGTTTTCATGTCCTAACCACATCTAACTGCATATGGATACAAGCAAAAAATCCTAATTTCCTCTTTTGGCCTCATGTTATACAAAAAATATTGTTTGTAATGTGTATCTGTCATTTGTGGGGGTCTATTTTGGTCAGAGAAGTGATGGAGAGAGAGCAGGTGGGGACACTGGACAGCTGTTGAGCATGAGGCTTCGTTATTTAGGCTTACCGTCCACACACATGTACACATAAACACACCATTAAAGGATGAACAGCTCAGCAACAGAAAGTGGTCAGAAAAACACTGTGGCTGTGATTAAAACCTAAGGTCAATGACTTTACAGGCAGGGTTTGTTTTTTTTTTTACACAAAAGCACCTCCTAATAAAACAGGCTTTCAAAGCACATGTCTAATGATAGCTTTAAAATATATATTGTGGTCACAAATTGAGAATGTGTTTCCTCTTAGTAATTTGTACCCACGTTGTACTAATACTTTACTTGTTTTAATTCAATTAAACCGAGGGAACAGATTAGAAAAACCACTTAATAAAACAAGGGAATGAATGACTACATTCATCCATTCTTAATTCATTTCTATGATTTAACTAAAAATAAAATGTAAAAATTTTTAATTAAATATAAATGAATTAAATAATAAATTAGTAAAAAGAAGGGAAAAATTCTTAATTCGTGGCCAATCTCAAACCAGATGAAGATATCTATAATGTTACGCAAAACTCTTTATATATTATTTAGCTTTCAAACTTATCCTATATTATGCCATGGACACTGCTCAGTCTCTCTGAAGTCTCAGTCACTGATACTGACCCACTTTACATACAGTAAAAAAAAAAAAAAAAAAAAAAAAAAGATACAAGGATTTTGGTTTCATTTAACATACACAGACTAAATCATGCAGGACAACACACAATTCATTAAAATTACATGTTTTTTTTATATTTTACCATTCATAAACTCTCCAAAACTTTAAATAACAGAACAATTATCAGAATGAAAAAGGAAAGAAAAAAAAAGACCAAATGTGTCCAAATAACTTACTGTAGCAGTAATGCTTGTATCAGATGTACCTCACTGGGGAAAGTGGACTACGGTCACTGCGTTTAAATCATGAAAGGGTTAAATAAAGTAATGCGAAGGACAGACGTATTCACTGCTCTTCAGAAAAGATGTATCAGCTCTGGGTAAGGTCAGAGAGCGAACAAGCAACAGGAAGAGGGGAGGACAGCAGAGGGCCATGTGGTACTGGCACACACACACACACACAAGCACACCTTCACTGTCAATCACACCCCCTCTACAGGAGTACTGTTTGGCAGCTAAAGATTCATGTCAAAACAGACATCAGAGGTTTTCAAATATAGCACGGTGCTTTCCCACCACAGCCAAGCCATCGCAGGCCTCACAGAGCGGGCAGGGAATAGATTAGAGGAAACGTGATCCTGTGCCATGAAAGCACAAGGACAAAGTGAAGTCTGACACACTGACGTGATGTGTTAGTGAGCTAAAGCATGCATGCAGATCACAGTAATATAAGAATGGAATGAAACATAGCAGGGATTCTAGGTTTTATAAGGAGACTAGTCTAGATGCATCAGTTGTCACTGGTCACTCTCTCAAATGTGTCTTCTGTTTTTGTGATCAGCAATATTTTTTATGTTTTTGATGTGCCTCTTATGCTTTACATATCAGTATCAATTTGATTACAAATATAATTTAAACATATCCGCTTTCATTTTTATATAATTTTAAAAGAAATGTATGTCTATGTTGTTGGGCAAAGCTGAATTTTCAGCAGCCATTACTCCAGTCCAGTGTCACATGATCTTTCAGAAATCTTTATAATATGCTTACTGGTGAAACATTTCTTATAATTTTTGTGGAAACCAGGATAATTTTTTCAGTATTCTTTTATCTAGACAAAGTCATAGGGGTATATTGGAAAGTTTGATAGGCGGTCTCTATAAAGGCCATAAATTGATCTCAAGCTGACGACACGCCTGCCGTCAGACGTTTGGCATGCCATGCAGCGGCACTGTCTCAAACGCTGTCCGATGCAGGTAAAATAATTATACTGCTGAAGGCATACAGTAATATATTTGGTAATGTTTATTTGGCGGCCCATCACAATATCAAAACTGACCTCCACAAATAGATTTTCCAAAAGGCTTTGAAAAAACACAAGTACTGCACATGTCAAAGTCTATACCTGGTGCGGGTGTTTTTATATCACTGCATTTCTGAAGGAAACCAACTATCTTTTGAAAATTATGGATGCCATTTTTATTTCATCTTGCCTGTAATGCCTGAGCAGTGTTTGTGAGTGCAAGCTCAGCGCTTATTTGATTACATCCGTTACTGGAGAAACCGGCTATCTCTCCTGCACTACAAGCTCCTCCTGCTGGCAGATAATTAATTTGCATATATGCCACCACAAACAGAGCGCAAGTCTGTGGGAAACACTGAGAAGGTGAGGCACAATTAATTGTTCTTTATTGAATAACTTACAATGAAGTTTAAAACTTTCTGTGAGAATTCCACAAACAGCGTGAATGAATCACAACACGCTCATTTGTACAATTAAGACAGCGTTGCATCTTCACTAAAGTTTATAATAAGTCTTGCCAGTTTTTAAAGCATTCAGCACTCATGCGCTCTCCTAGAGACGATGCACTCATGCACAAAATGCACACACATAAGGCCGCCTCGCATAGATCTCACAAAATCAGGCTTGTGCTGTGTTTAAGCTATTGTGCACCAATTGCCCCACTGTAAAAACAAAAATGCACTGCATGATCAAACTTTAGGGTAATTATATATTTTTGAAAAAAATGGCTAAAAGATACCCCTCCTCCACCTCTCGAAAAAAAAAAAATAATAATAATTTCACCCCCCCCCCAATACTCTAAACCAAGAGAGAGATTTCTGGAGATAACATGATGACAGAGTGCAGGACAGAGTCTAGGTGTCAGCGTGAGATAAAACAGATCATGGCTGTTTGAGATTAATGCATTCTGTAAGAGTGGGGTAGAGAGGAACAGCAATTTAGTTGCTTGAGAGAGACCGAAAAAAAGTCAGGATCCTCACCTGTGCTGAGCTCCTGAAAGAGTCCATAGCTCCACCTAGTGCCCCTTCTCAAACCCTCTCATACACATTTACAAATGTTCTTTTTATTTCTCGATCATGTTCATAATGCACTTATGCAATCAAATCAAGTAAACAATTGGTCAGTAACCTTTGAGAAAAGTAGTTAACTTTAGACTGAATTAGTCAACAGGCTGGGCATTTATCCAGCATTTTACAACTAACTTAGATTGTTTGTGTGCAGAACTATTGGAAACACCCTCAATAGGATAAATGATTTAAAATTAGTTTGTATGAAGTATGTCCTCATTTAGATAGTAGACCTGTGTTTGTCTTTGATGTCACTGGTGTAGATGTCATTGAACAGTATTTAAACCGATGATGACTTTATTCAACTGGGTAAGTTCAGTTTTTCAAATTCATTTGAGTTTTTGTCCAAACACTTCGACCGTGACATGCTGCAGGACATTTTTCAGTCAACTGTTTTCCATTTTGTGGAGTTGCATTAAATGACCCCACCCACTGCCAAATCTCATTGGACCAAAATGCCATGCCTCTATATATAAAATAATTAAATATTATTAGATTGCATTTTGTCACTATCCAATAAGACATTTTCAAGTTCAGTCCAATAACTGCAGTGCTGTATCCAACTAGTAAATAAGGAAATAACCAGAAATATTAAAATGAGCAAAAACAATGTCCCTGACGTAAACAATAAAAATCAGTCACTGCATAACAAACTACTTGTTTGTGCACACAAACTGGTTTTAAAAATGTAGCTGCACAGAAACCGTTATCAGCCATGTGAAATTAACAGGTTATTCTGCTTCAGATTCTTAGCTCAAAATAGGACACTTTTAAACAACACAAAATATTAAGATGACTATGTATTTTTACAGCATCTTCGGTGCCCTGAATACAATTTCTCTGTTACTGAGAAAAAAACTGATCCACAAATTTCTGCAAAGGTTGGCAGAGAATGCACAGGGAACCATTATGAGTATGACAACAATTTCCTGAACTCCTTTGCACAAATACTCACTTTATCACAGAACAGAATGAGATGAAAAAATATGCATGCCTCATGGGCAATCCAAATGAGGCTTTTTTATATATTTCTTGATCCTCATTGACATGCTTAACAAAAACAGCCCAACATAAATATTTCTGGATGAGCCTTATCTGCATAACATCTTCATGTCACGTATAAAGAAGCAAAAATATGACAGAGAAAAACACTAAGCACTTTACCTCTCAACATGCTCTCTCCCTTTAGCATTTCTTTATTGGCACATGGACGTCAGAGTGAAATCTAGGAGCCTTAACAACAAACAAAGAGATGCTACATCCTGCAAAGAATGGGAAGAAGTCACTGTAGAGAGAGGCATGCCAAATGGGATGGTCTGGGAAGGACAGTACAGCCCAGTAAACTGAGAAACATGTGACACACATGCACCCAAACCAGTATGTGTTTTCACAACAGAGAAGTTTTGCTACCACCAAGTGTTTTTGTTAGATGTTAATGCTTTATGACTGGTAAGATGCAAGAGACTAAATAAGTACCGTAATTCCTCAAATAAAAATCGGGGGGGGGATTATGCAGCAGAACCAGATAATGAACGTACACGCCCACTGCCAGAGCGTTTCTCGTTCTTGAGTCAAGAACCGGTTGCATCAGTTTTCGGATCACCAGTACACTGAATCTACCAGTACTATGATCTCTGTCTACTGGAACACTATCGCTTTTAATTTAAAAATGGTTATTTAAAACAATTGCTTATCAAACAGATGCAATTAGAAAAAAGGCCTGCCTCTAATAAAAGCCTGCTTCAAATCAAAGCCTGTTACCTTCTGCAGTTCAGGTAAATAAAGGCCCCGGCTTTGTTTTGAGGAATTACAGTAATAGGTTTTTTAGGGCAGCAAGAACAAAATCAAGCATGTACCCACATACCGATATTGAACCTAGCCAAATCTACAATGGCCGTCCCAAAACCAAGGACACAAAAGGATAACGAAAAGCTTGCCAACTCATCAAGAACTCAAATGAATGGAGATAACGGTTCATTAGAGTGCTGCAATGTTGATAGAGGCATAAATCATGATGAAAAACTTTTAATGAGGGTAACAAGTGGGGCACGGCAGGAAAACATTTTGTATAACGAACATGAACCAATGCCAGATGGTCCATCTGGCCAGACACACAATCAATGTAACCTCTTTGTTAGTTAAGGCATCAACATCTTCCCTGTGTCAGCAACAAACTGAAAACTCAGTTTTTGCCAAAGACAACATTTACCAGTAAACAAACATACAGTGCTGTCAACTGGTGCGGCTGCACCAGGCCCCGTGCTTGAGGGAGCCCCACGGTGAAAGGACCACGGCAAGAATTTAGATTTCAGCAGAACTAAAGAATTCTGACAAAGCTGATTTTTTAAATCTTTACTTTAATATAGAAAATACTGATAAGTATTAACATAAATTAGTAAATAAATTGTAATAATAAATAAATGGAGATATTGAAGCGCCTTGTATTAGCCAGCTAGTTAGTCAATTAGCATAACCAAACCTTTCATTTCAATTTTGTGCATACAATTGAAAATGACATACTTGACTGAATGCTAGATTATAGACATTACGACACTTTTTGAAAAAAACAACGACAAAGCAATCAATAATATAACTGAAATTAAATCAACATTACAGAAGCTTAAATTGTAAAAAAAAAAATTTTAAAATAAAGTAAAATGAAATCAGCAGTTAACTCAAGCAAAAACGTTCGATGGTATTAAGTGTTGCCTATTAAGATGTCCTAAAAAGGCTATTTCAATATACTAAATAAACATCACAGCTAATACAGTCGTTAACTTGTGATTTTTACCTCCATATTGATATTCTGCTCCTCTTCTTTGCGTCGCTTCCAGTCTTGTGCCCCTGATAATTTTCTTTTTTCACTCATTTTTTAGAAATTATACTTTAAGAGCACATAAATGGCTAAACTATTTTAACTGCATGCACCATTGCATAATTAAAGCGTTATGATGATGTATATTAGGGCTGTCACTTTTATTTCGAAAATCGATTGCACAATCGATCTGACCAACCTTAATGATTTCAATGTTAAGTCAATGTAAAGACACGTTTACTTGCGTCTGGAGGTCTCGCGGCAGACGTGTATTCGCCTCATTGAAAAGGACCGTTGCAAGCTGACAGCGACCGGCTTTTGTGGTGGACAATTGGCAGTAATACCCCCACCTTGCGCAGCTGTAACGTTACCTGAGTGTCCCTGGGACATCAGTGCGGTCGGAGCACGTCTTCTCAACAGCTTGACATATTGTAAATAAAAAACACTCTGCTCTGGACCCCGAAAATGTTGATCGACTTGTTTTCATGTCCAATAAATTTGAAATGGTGTCGTTTACATTCAATAAAAAAATTTAAAAATAAATTTAAAAAGTCAATTTAAAGTTTCATAATTTAAAGTTTCTTTTTTTTTTTTTTTTTTTTTTACAGTTGTTTGAAATGGATTGAATCATTTTTTTAAATAATCTTGGAGATTTTTTAATTGCCTAAATCATAAATGCAGCCGGGTTGAAGCCTGCACTGATGTTTTCCTTTTGTTATGGCAGCCGTCCCCTCTGCACATTTATATTTTTTTGCTGTTTGTTATTCTGCACGAAAATTCATGCCAATAAATAAGAAACATTGCTGACTTGTGCGTTTCCAGCGCTCTCTTTACTTTCGTCCGTTATTTGACATTGAAAAAACTTCTTTTTTTTTTTTTAGACATGGAAAATCGATTTTACAATTGATTCAATGAACACTTATCGAAAATGATTTTTTCACAAAATTGACAGCCATAATGTATATCATATCTGTCATATATATGTTGTATATATGTCATGTCACAGAAAGTGTTTAAATTAGTCCAACATGACGTTGTCAAATCTCATTTTTTGTTAATGTCAATTTTTTTCTAACATTATTTTAATCAGTCCGATGATGGATCAGTACTAAAATTGTTAACTGTCAGAAATTGTTTTGCTTTATATATGGGAGTAAGAGCGCACAAAGGTCACAAGAGGGCGTACTAACGACCCAAAAAAAAAACCTTTCCTGCTGTGCCCCCCCAGTCATTTTGCGCGTTAAGTCACCTATGCCACGGTGTAAATTTAAATAAGTTGTCAGAGAATCGAAAATGCAATCGAATCGAGGATTTGGAGAATCGTGACACCCCTAGTGATTAACAACACATTTTTTAGTGGTGTGACAAACTCAGAACACATATTTAACACTGCTTTACACAAACTTTAAATATGTAAGTTCCTGATATCTAGATCTGATTTTTTATTTATTTTTGCTTTGAGACGTAATAACTAGACAATAATAAAAATGTTAATTGAATGTAAAATAGTGAGAACCTAATAGTGAGAATATATATATATATATATATATATATATATATGAAACAAAATGCAAACAGTGGTAAAATGTTTTATTTGTGTTTAATTACCATGTTATTTTGATTAAACAAGATTATTTGTAATGGGTCACATAGGGGTGTCACGATTCTCCAAATCCTCGATTCGATTGCATTTTCGATTCTAAGGTCACGGTTCGATTCGATTCTCGATTTTTACATTTATTCTCTTTAAAGCACAGATTGTCATTTTTCAAACTAGACTTTTATGTTATATAATATCTGACCTTTGTTTGCAATGTACCACATTACACTGTCAAATTAAAAACTTTTATTAACAACATAATGTAACAATAACTTATATCTTTAGTCAATTGAAAACTTAAAATAAACTGCCATCCAGTTTCTCTTTTGTAAGTGCAGTCTTCTTCAAAAAAGATGACTATATATATATATATATATATAAATAAATAATGTATGTATGTATGTTTGTACAGTATGTGTGTGTGTGTGTGTGCATCATTACAGTCTGTAAAATATGTGTATCTCTTATTACAAGACTGCAATCACTAGCAATCAGAAGAATTCCAGTTAATCAAGTATCTAAAAAAGATCTACTCTATAAACAATGCATTAAATTACATTAAAGACAAAAATAAATTAAACAAGCAAAAGAAATGATTATTCACATGTACCTGGTCCACTGATGAAGTCATGGGTCAAGTCAAGTGAATTATTAATCATTTTCTAACAGGCGTCGAATACTGACTTTAGAAAAAAGGGGAATAACCAATGACATTTGAGATAACAACTAAAACAGCAAGCCCCGCCCCACGACTGACAAAAATAAAATTGTTTGTGCGAGCAGAGGTGAGATGATCGAGCGCGAGGATGTGGGGAAAGAGCATGCGCGGGCGAGGGCTTTTATTGCGCGCAAAGTACGTCACGCGCGCGCGAGAGTTTGAAATGAGCTCGCGGGCTCCCGTTTCTTCGCATCCGATTCAGTTTTCCTCTCGCGGAAGCCATATAGCGCACGCGCCAGCATCAGTTGAATGCTCGGTTATTTTTGTCATTGATTTGCCGTCATACAACATGGGGGCGTGGCAGCATCGACGATTCCATTTTTTAATTCGAAGTTTGAGACTGTGACTTAATTTCGATCGAAATCGTGACACCCCTAGGGTCACACTAAACGTAGGCTTGAAAATGTATGAAATATTTGGCAAAAACAAAAGTAGTCTTATATCCACTTGTATGATATTATCGCCCTTATAAAGGAATACATGTCAAGATACATGTCAGAATCGGAGAACAACCTTTGCAACACATCCTCAGGTACAAATTCGTATTAGCCATTAGGCGATTTTCTCTCATAAATCTCACCATTTACAGGCAAGCTATGAAATGAACTGCTTCCGCATCAATGACACAACAGCTCACTTGCTCTGCAATTTTCTCTAACACTTTGAATAGGAACATGACGTAATGTTGGTCTTGAATCGAAGTACTACATGTCTGTCATTTAGTGGTAGGGAATACAAATGAGATATTACACCAAGGAACAACAGTCTATTTTATTAAGTACAAAGTCTTGTCGCAATCTTGCGTCTTTGACGCTTAGAGGGTTAACAACCTTTTCTTCTACTAGCTTAAGACAGGTTAAATACAGCTTGACATTATTGTAGACAGTAGGGGAGGAATCAAACATAGCTGAATGTCACTAGGTATCTGTGTAAATGCTTTTCAAAAGACATTTGTACCCACCCGTCCTCTTTCCATGTCTCTACTCAGGCAATTATTCTATCTCCACAACTCCATCCATTAAATAAAACATGGACACTTATCTCTCCATTACTGCATAATGTCTAAAAGATATATTGTGCAAAGATAATGCCTAATCTTTTGATAAGCAATAATGGAAGAAAAACAATGGTCTCATAAACTGTAACAAAACGTGTACACTCCCTATACATTTCTGAGCCACTCTAGACTCAAAATATTGAAATCAACATGATAAATTTGACCAAATTATAATAATTGTTCAGGCTTGTATTTAAAGGACAACTGGAAGAATACTCACAGAGTGGGTTTCAAAAGTCTGAGACCATATTGTACACATTTAAAGGGGTCAAGAACTACCTTTTTAACTATTATTAATTGTGTACTGTTCTCTGAGGTCCACTTATAATGTTATCAAAATTTTAACAAAAATAATACATATTTTAGCAGTAATTAAATATTTTTCTGTCCTGGTTTGACCCCTTTCATCAGAAGGCTTGAATTGTGCCTTGTTTGTAAACAAATCTGCTGTTAAATTAAGTGAACAAACGACCAACCTTTTACTGACACTTTCCAAATGCTGGGCTCAAGAGGAAGGCAATGCAATGACTCTTTTCCCACAGCTAGGCACTGAACAGCGTCTTATCTTCAGAGCATCTTTATCGTTTGGTTTCTGTGTAGACCTGCATTCGTCTTTCTCGTTATTTACACTGTGTGTGTGTGTGAATAAGTGGCAGGAGCTAAACAGGCAGTTGTGTTGAAGCATGCGTTGATCTTCTGCGGAGACGGGGTTTACCCACTCTATTACGTCAGAGCGGCACAATGCACAAGCTGTCGTTTTGCCAAACTGGCTTCAATATAAGCTGTTTTTAGACTAATGAGAAAGTTTTGAGTTCTGAAACTTGCCGGATATTTTTTATAGTATGATGAACTCTTATATGATCTTAAAAGATCAAGGGAATTTTGATTTCTCAGTTCACGAACCCTTAAAATGTAATGAATAATAGAATACAATAGAAGCATTTCCTCAAGTAGTTTCAGACCTTCAGATGACAAAGTAAACTAAATATATCTATTGGATACAGATATTAGGCTTGCCGCGATTGGTGTAGACGATGATACTGGTTTAAAGCTGCGACACCGCTTACACATCCCTTTCCGACTGTGACACCGTCCCCACCGTGTTTTTTTTTTTTTTTTTTTTTTTTTTTTTTTTAAGTATTTGTTTTTTTGACAAGTAAAAATAATAATTATAAATAATTTTGTTTAAAAGAGAGCATACACTATAGTTAAAAACTGAACGCAGCAACAATGCTTCGTGCCAAGAGAGTCACGTCACAGATCAGCATAACGTCATCTCTTCTCCCAGGGCTGCGACTCAAAGACGACACATTGGCCACATCATATCTATTTTAAGGAGCTGTGATATTTTAGCTGAAATTGCCATCAGTGACAATATAAATATATGCACTATGAGCAAATAATGTCTTTGCATGTAATGTGCCCAAATATGCACAGGGAAAGCAAAGAGTAGCATACCATCTTGTTCAAACAATTATCATCCGTCAAGTACCAACGCTGATGGCACACCTGCTGATAAAAAAAGCTATCTCCAGATGTGCCAGCAATAGAGAGAGAGAAAAAATGTGGACACAGAGGATCATTCTTCCATGTCAGTCACCCAAGTATAAGGGCAGAAATGCATTTTAAAACTTCTTGGATTCAATACTGGACAGAGAAATATGGATTTCAACACTGGAAAAAAAATTATTTGAAGAAGGAAACTGAGAAAACATGGCAATAGTTAGAAGTAGGGCTGTGACGGTCACCTTGACAACTGCCACTGGTGATAGTGCACGTAACATCACGCACTCTATAACAAGCATAATACAAAGTTTTGTATACAAGTGTAATAAAACGAATAATTTTATTTAGATTCTAAGTCTATGGTAATTCACAAATTACCTCAAACACCGAAAACAGCATTTCCTTTAGATTAGCAGGCTCATTGAGCGCAGGAAAATATAGTTTATGCATTCAGCAAATTAATTTTGTGTTGGGCAATGGACCTTGTTGAGAAACCAAATACTACATCGTTGATCTGGAGCCATCCCCAGTCACGTCACCCATCTGCATTTGTACAAGTTCCTGTGATCACAAATGCCTGGCTGGTCTGGTTTGGTGAGGCTTTCTCCAAACTGGCCAAATACTAACGAGACAGCAATAAATGAAAGATTAACAAGAAATGTGGCGACTATTCTTATTTCAAAGTGAGCACATGCAGATGAGGAGTTAATGTGCTTGCTTTCTTGGTGGCAGAGAAGTGAACTGTGTCCCCACCGCATCACAACAGGTTCAGTCTGTCTAAAGTCTCCACAGGACATTTGAACTTTGTGTCAGTAGCCTACCTTATAAATAGGACGTGGCAGATTTCTGTCAGGGATTTGTCATGTTGTGCCGCTCCGCATCCAGTGTAGTATCACTGATTATAAGGAGCATTTGCTTGCATTCTTATTTAGGCTACTTTCTTGTTTAACTGAATAATTTCTTTGATATTTATTTTAGTGTTTTGCAGGCTGCCTATTCACTGACAGAAGTGCTAAAATAAAAACGATGATGAGTTGATGAGTTGAATCAGGTGTGTTAGATGAGTGAGGGTGCTTTCACACTAGCACTTTTGGTGCGCACCCGGTTTCAATTGATGTCAGAGTTCGGTTCGTTTGGATGATGTGAACGCGGTCTTCCAAATTCGAGGGCGCACCCAAAAACCATACCCGAGTCCACTTAGAAAGGGTGGTCTAGGGTATGGTTCATGTGGATTCTGGTAAGGTTGGCTGCTGATGTGATCACAATCGTACCAAATTGCACCAAAGTGAACCACTATTAATGAAGTATTATTTGATGAAAATGCGTGTGTGTATTTCATTCACTTTCCTGACAAGCGTGACTGACGCACTGCAAGCAGAGAACTGTACATTTCATTTCTGTTCGCAGCGTTCTTTAGAGCATTTGTAGAACATTCGTAGGACAGACTCAAGTGCCGTTATATGCCGATGCTTTATAAACAAAACAAACCGTTCAAAAACTTAAATAGATAAAAGTAGAGAAAGTAATGTTATGCATTCACAATCAAACTCGGGTTCGGACCAGGCAAGCGAACCAAGTGTGAAAGCACCCTGAGATAGTGCTGGGCTGCTCCAGGACAGTTTTGAAAAACCATTTCAGAGACAATTTCTTAAATGTGACACATAATATATACTGTATATTAAATGCATGCACAGTTTTAAGACAACTTTAATCACCTTTTCTAACTTAATGACTTAATTGCATGCATTTAGTTTATTTCACGCTTTTATATAAAAAAGGATCTACAGGTTACAGTGTGATTGAAGAGCACGCGCTGTGATTACTACAAATAACCATAATCCAAAATTTAGTGTTTGTGATTCTGGCTTACAGGTTAGACTATAATTGTCAAAATACCACACAGCATGAGCTGTGAACTCTTTAGCACGAGCTTGACACTATTGGCTACACTTACAACACACTGCACATCAAATTAACGTTAAAGATAAAGATTTTGAATATGATTGGGGTGGTTCTCCATTACTCTATATAAAAAATGTGTGTGTATGTGTGTGTGTACTAACTTAACTATATTTTCGGGACAAATTTGTACCGAAAATATGGTTGAGCTAAATCTGACAAAATCTCCAAAAAAATCTCCCTTTGGGGATGTCCTCATTTGTAAAACTGCTATAAAAATAAAGTAAACCTTTTTTTTATTATTGTAAAATTGCAGAAAGTTTTCTAAGGGCTAGGTTTAGGTGTAGGGATGGTGTAGGGCGATAGAACATACAGTTTGTATAGTATAAAAACCATTACGCCTATGGGATGTCCCCACTTTTCATAAAAACAAACGTGCATGTGTGTGTGTGTGTGTGTGAGAAAGAGAGAGACTGTATGATCTTTAACATGCACTAACTTGGGTGGAGGTTTGATCTTCCTCCAGATCTGGCTTTTTGCACTCTTACGAAGAAAATTCTGAGGCAAGGCTTAATTGAAAAGTCATGTTCGCTCTCTCTCTCTCGCTCAACCACAAGCAGAGCCCATCACTTCTGCAAAAAACAGCCTCTTGCCTCTTTTCCTCTGTGACATCCAAAGTGCTAAAGGAAGTTTAGTGCCATTTGCAGAGGCAATGGTTTGCAGCTGCAAGGCTGTATAATCAAATCAACTCCTGATCCGTCTGACAAATATGAAAAGCAGAGTTGCATTTTCGAAAAGACAAATCCATCCACAACACAGCACACTGAAAGCAACCAGAAGCAAGATGTAAGTGTCCAACGTGTGTCAGCATTTATTTTTAAGTGTTTTCTCATGACATTCAGGGATTGCCCAGGTGAATTCATTAAAAAGCTTGAATCAATCCTCGCTTAAACAATACCAATGCAGGATCTCATTCTTATTTTGTATTTCTTGGCGAACTGATTTCATTGGCATCGTTTACTACAATAAGAAACAAAAAAATCATCCTTGTAAAAGTTAATAAAGTTACTGCTGCCTACCTGGCAAAGTTGAATGATTTTGCTGAAAGCAAAAGAAGGGCTACATTATCCAGCCAGGAAAACATTGACACAACTGTGCCTGCGTATTCCATGTTAAGAGAATTCCCAAATGCAATTTGCAAACCACACATAGTTTGACAACAGTCTGAAGTTGTTAACTTCCATCACGTGGGCACCAGTGTTTTAAACAAATGCAATTAAATAAATTTAAACCCCCTCAAAGCATCTTAGATTGAATAAGCAAGCAGAAGACAGCTGACGGTGCACATAAACAATCAACCTAAAAGCACTGTTATCTCTAAATGAAGTCACAACAACTGCAAATGGAACCAGTGAATGAAAAACAAATAGGCCTATACGACCTAACCTCTAAATGGATGTGCTTTTTTCTACTGTGACACATAACACATTTAAACAATCAAAAAACTCAAGAACAATAACAGTAATGACACAATGTCTTCATTAGGTCTTAGAAACAGACTGTGCTTTTCCCAGTGTACTCCAGAACTCTGTGGCCCACTGCCAGAGAATATCGTGAGTGATCAACACATCTGGGATCCTCATGTGAGTGCAAAGTAAATATGGTGGCAAGTCTGTCCATGGTCAGGAGCTCAAGTGTTTTTGTGTTTATACTTCGCAGTGAGTCATAGATATTCTTAACTCATAATTGTGACACATCCGTTCTCTATAAACTAAGAATACATGCCCTCCAAGCTTAAGATATACAGGGGTCATTTCATGAGGAATCAAATTTTCTTGAACTTTCCAGGAAGAGTTCAGTGAATTATGAAAACATACTAAATGAAACTAAACTGCACACGTCTTGTACTTCTGCAACATTAAAACATTAGACAAAATAACACATTTACAAATAAGCAACTCCTGTTTGGTATTCAGGCAAGTGACATAAGATGAAATCTGAAGGAAAAGCCTACTATTATTTCTAATCAGAATAAATAATAAGACGGGCAAGACGGTTAAACTTTGCACTGCTGCTGACTGTGTGTAGCACACTCTGTACTTTCTCATAAAAGATCACAACATTACTTTTAACAAGATTCCAGATAAATTTCAGTCCTACCATCGCTATATGTGGACATTTTAAATCACAGATTATTTTGCGAACACACCACAGCAGCTAAAACTATAGACCTGATATTAAATCCACAGGTTATGAGCAAATAAAAAAAATAAAAAAAGTGTTGTATCTTATTTCACATGCAAATGTGGTTTATTCGGAAGATCTAAAGCAAAGGCAGCTAAATAGCCTGTTTATGGTGCAAAAAAAAGGAAAAATCATGACATAAGGAGAAAAAAAATACAATTAAGATAACCTTTTTTTTGCACTTCATTTAGACACCATAAGCCATGAATGACTATTGATTGCTCAAACACTATTACACATCGAAGTCTGTGATTAGTAAACCACATACTGTATGTACATACATGGCATTTTAAAATCTTTTTACACATTTCTGAAAGGTTATGTAGGCAAAATCTTTCAAGAGAGAAACTGAAGACAAAGGCACACACACCAACCTATGGCCTTGATCATTTACAAGCAAAATGCAAAAACCAGGTGCTTGTTACACAATACAGACAGAGGAGCAGTTTCTCAATCTTCTCTCAACAGTGAGGGCCACGCCTCAGGAGCCCCAGCTGCTCCTCATCCCAGTGCCGGGGGGAAATTGAGGCCCCACACCGGTTCTCACTGCCTTAAACTACAGTGCTGGGTCTCTAACAATGATGTCAGCCCCTGCACTTATCCAACAGGGTCAGCCATGACTCAGAGAGAGTCTACAGGGAAGTTCTCCTTTCGGACAACACTGGGACTGTGTGAGAGAAACCTTAGAGGAACAAAAAAAAAAGGGAACAACCAAGATCCAAGAATAATTTCTCATGAAATGTTCTCATAAGCTGCAATCATTAGATTGTTGCCAATTTTCTGTAACGTCATTAAGCCTGTTATGTTTTTAGAACTTTGTAGGTACACTACATGTATAGATTTTACTCCACACAGCTTCTCAGACTAGGATGTTCAACAGTAATATTTAAAAGGTGAAAGGAACGCAAAGAAACTCAGTGCTGTTTGTAGCGTCTCCATATAATTAAACGATGACAGCCTTTGTGAAGGAAATATGATAATATAAAATATAAATATAATAAAATATACAATATTAATCAAGGGTAACACGAGAAGTACTGTTGATAACAAGAACAGAATCCAGTCTCATTGGGATGTCATGGTAGTTTCCCCCTGCTTAGGCCAGAGCACGACTACAGCTGCTATTATCTTGTTCAGAGAGCTGATCCTTATTCTGATTAATGAGCAGTTGCTTCAGAAGGCCCTGAGGGTTATGTCTGCTGAATGATGGGTACAGATGTTACTGTGCCAACCACGACACAAGGTCATTCCCCCATTATGCATACCTCAATGACAAGTGTGTGTGAACAAACATTTAAGCAACTAAACATTTTAATAAAAAAATAATAGCCAATACAAAATATTATAAAAACATAATAGTATATAAACAATACTAAAATAACACTGCACTCAATATTTAACTCAATATGCTGCATATATTAGGATATTTAAATAAGCATGCTTAGTCCTCCTATTTTCACTTTTAATTACCTATGCTATCATCTATGCTCCCTTTTAATCTGAATTTACTATAAATTTTTTATACTGTATATTGTACTACAGTGATGACTAAATTCACTTTTAACAATTTAAAACTACTGACATTACTTTTCTACCATCACAGTCTGGTTTTCTGGGTCTGTAATTCACAGGCCATTAAGAAGTGAACCAATTAATACAAATAATAGTTTGAACATGATTTGAAGCAGACAAGGAATGAGCTTTGAAAATGTATACATTACAACAGTCATCTGACTCAAGGACCACAGACGGAAAGTGAGGTTAACCATAAATTTACTAGATTAGACATCCTGTTCTGTAATCCACATCATGCTCCTTCCACTGCAAAATATAACAGCCTATCGAAAGACAGCTTTGTTATGAAACATAAGAGCTATGATCAGTCATGAGATAAAGCCCCCCATCACCTTGATGAAAACAGATACGGATGGACAACGTGACCCTTTTACTGTAGCTTGGAGAATGAAAAATGAAATTGGCCTTTCCCTATTCTGTAGAAAACATCTGCACTTAGTTCACCCAAAAATGTACATTTGCTGAAAATTTGCTCATCCTCAGGCCACTGAAGATGTAAATGAGTTTGGAGAAATTTAGCATTACATCATTTGTTCACCAATTGATTCTCTGCAATGAAAGGGTGCTGTCAGAATGAGAGACCAAACAGCTGATAAAAACACCACAAAGCAATCAACACAATACTAGTCCATCAATTAATGTATTGTGAAACAAAAAGCTGCAGGTTTTTAACATACAAATCCATTATTAAGATTGGTTAATTTCAAGCCATTGCTTCTGAGTCTATCAATTACTTGCTTAGAGATGCACCTTTTCAAAACTCAGGATCGGTGTCAGCTCTAATACTAGCATTTTCTGCCGGATCGGGTATCAGTCAGACGAGACCAATCCAAATCCGATATTGTGCGTATACTATTCTGTGTTATTGTTCAGCTCCACCAAAGGCACAAAAACATTATAAAGCACCAAAACGTTTTCGTGGACATATTTCAAGTGTTCTGAAGCTGTTCCATAGTTCAGTGTGAGGTACAGATTAATATAGAAGTCATTAAATTCAGTTCACATAAACTCTTCTTTCCACTGTGGCTGTCAATCATCCTCCATTCAGCAATCAAGCTGCAACAACTATGTTAACTGAAAAGTTCATTATCATTATTGATGTGCACAGCTTTTCAATTAACACCGGCTCTGTTTAGTAACAGCTGCTCTATGTGAAATCACGCACCTGCTGGAATTTACAGCCGATTAGATAACTGGCTGATGAGATTTGCATTAATCACCGGCCGATATATATCGGTGCACCCCTATATTTTAGCCTGGTTTAACCCTAATGGAGAGATGGATATGTAAAAAGCATGCTGAACATTTAATGTCTTTGGCGTATAAAACAGACCGACATCACTGGGCCAGTTCTCTCGGTTTATACTATACCACTCTCTAAGCCCTTCATTTTGTCACTCTCTCTGGTTAAAGATCTATGCCAATAGCTGCCAGCATTACGAAACCCATTCAACTCAGCTTTTAAAGGCCAAGCAGGAAATCATTAAAGCTCAAATTGCAAATTAAAGTTTCAAATTCAAACCAGGCACACCGTATATACAAGTAAAAAGACCTGATAGCAATATGCTCTTATTATTATTTTGCCACTTTTTTTATTTTATGCTTTTAACATATATTAGCAATTTCTCAACCAAATTGACTTGGCAGCCTGCAAAAATTAAATATGGAAACAAATAGTTTAGATTCAAGATTAGCTTGAATTTGTTTCTTACCCTGAGTAAATTTAATACAAGGTTTCATAATTCAAATGTAAGGGTAAGAGATTAATTCACTTGCATTTATAACTGTTTGGGTTTACAGTCATGCTCTTTGACAGGGCAGATCACAAATGTTTGTTGTCAGCCATATGCAGTACTAGCATTCACATTTTCTTATAAAATATATTGGTGATAAAGTAACTATTTCTAGGTATAAGGTAAAGTGTATCTTAGGTTCTGTAACTGGTCAACTGTTCATCGATTTCTATTTGTTAAATTCAAATACATACAGTCAGTACGATGTCATATAACTGCTTACCTATTTATATAAATTATGCAAATTAGGGCTGTCAAAAAAAACAACTCATTTTTAAAATTCTTCGAATTTAAATTAAATTTAAGGTGTGCATATTTATCACATTTTCTTGAGGGACATCTATCACCATTGCACTCACGTCTCACACAAGAGAGCCAAATGTTTAGAAAGCCATGTAAAATTAATGCAAGTTAAACATTTCAAAAACATGTCTCAAGACATTATGGCGGTTTTCACCATCCTACTGCATCTCAAGGTTTTAAATGAAGAAAGTACTTTTCTTTTTGTGATAAGTTTTTGGTGCTTTTTTTTATTAAACTATACATGTGTGATGCTGTTTTTTTTTTTGTTTCTGTTTAAGCAAATGTATTAATTATATAAAGATTTATAAAAGCTTTTTTTCCCCCTAACTGAAATTATGGCTTTTAAAGTCAAATATAATTCGAATAATTATGAATATCATAATTAAGTAAAATATTTGAATGAAGTTTTTCAGCCATTATGACAACCCTAATGCAAATTCTGTTTAAAATAATTTTAGATGGTCTACAGCATGTCATAACCATTTGCTGTAGAAACATAACCAATTCAGGCCAACTAAACGCATGAAAAAATTGTTTTTGGCAGAACTAAATGCAAAAGTGAACCACAAAGGTCATAAAGCTGCGTCACTGATGGGGCTATATTAGATCAATGCAAATGAGACCGGATCATAAAATAATCCAGTGCAGCGCAGCAAAGGCTCTTTTGTTGTGTTACTCATGTACACTAACTCTGTACACAGAACTGTGGCTCTTAAACTATAAAAACAACATTTGTAAATTGATGCAACTAAATTTAATCTAATTTCTACATTACTACTAATTGGCATGCAAAATAATGTACAATGTACACCCCCATGCCGAGTCCGTGACATCATACGACTTTAGCCATCAGGAGTCTCATTCAATTCTCTGCTTTTGTCAGCTGCATCTCCCCAGGAGCGCGCTTCATGACCGCGCCTCCAGCTGGGAAGCATGTAGTGTATCAAGTAACGGGAGCGACCCGTCCTTTAGCCACAATGAAGGATAAACAGACCACTGGTACGCTTTACATAGCGCTTCGAAACCTCGCCCTGTTCCTATCTCACGGATACACTTCAATAAAAAGTTTAATACTTTAGTCCACGGTCTATTTTGCACACTTTTCACGTGTGAGTCAAACATCATTCAATTGCAGGCGCACGGGAGCGCGCATCCTGTCCGCTGTTATACTCAAGAAACCTTGTAGTAAACTAAAGAAACCTTTACAAAATGAGAGCCGTTATGTTTAACTGCAACGCCAAGTAAAACTAAAATAGTAAATACTTAAAAACGATTCAATACTTTTCTTGGAGACAGTTAAACAAACTGACAAAGACAACCAACAGGTCTGAGGAGAAACAGCCTCATCTCATTAACACTACAAATTACTCAAGAGTATTTAGGCACAAACCTATTTATGTTGCGTTTGTTGTTTTGTTAATTGCTGTCAACAAGACAAAACTCACTTGGGGAATTACGCACAAGCAAAACGATGTTTAAAAGGCGTGACGTTAACATCCAACGAACAGTACGCAAGCAAGTTAACTAATTTAACAACTTACCCGAGAGGTACTCGTCACTGACGTTTAGGAGTTATCTCCAAACTGTAGTTCGTGAATACAAAAGCGTCAACAAAGATCATCTCCTCAAACATATCTTGACAAACGTATGAGTTGAGTGAACGCAGGGAAACCGTGCGCGCGTCCGTATGTTATTCACGCTCACCAGCGCGCGCCTCCAACTTGCATTTGTCTGGCTTCCGGGCGACGTGAGTGTAATCTTAAAGGAATAGTTGATCCATCCAAAATATAAAATAAAATAAAATCTATAAGTATTTGCTCACCGTCATGAAGTTTCAAACTTTATTACTTCCTTTGGATATCCAACAGTCACTCAGTTGAAACTGTCCATTGGAAACCATAATAGAAATAACAATTGTTCCCTTATCATCAGCCTTTCCATTATTCATTATTTTGAATGAATATACAAACTGCCAGATACATCATTGTGGTTTGCAACAAAATTCCCCACAATACAAATTCAGCAACAGCAATAAAAGCATCTTTGTATTCAGAGAGCTAAAGTTTGAAAGGACAATGATTGTTAGTTGGCGGAACATGAATTGAAAAAGCATGCCAGCGTAATAAATTTGAAACCGGGAAAACATGTGGTTACCATGTATGAGACAATAGACCCATGAAGAGACAATAGACCCATGAAGAACTGAGACACTTGAACTGTTCCAACATTGGTTAGTATGGTTACTTGTCATTCACCAGGACCTGGAAACCTCACAGTGCATTGGCTCCAAGAAACCTCTGCAGAAGCCAGAGCTATAAATACATTGGTATTGAAACTCTCCATCCAGTTTATAAGTTAAACACTTGTGTTGGATTAAATTCTTATAACAAATTCGTGCTCTGTGGGTGTCAGTTTTCTGCTCAACACCAGTCAAGTGTATGCTTTATGAGTGATTAAGATAAAATCTTACTTTAATAGTCAAGTTTACATATGAAGCATTTGATTTCACTAATAAAAGAACCACTTCAAATCTCATTGTGTGGAGACAAATGAGGAACAAAAATGTTTGTTGAACCGTCATTTCACATGCAGCAGAAGGGAAATTTGATTGCACATCCATTTGGTATTTTGATACATAGGAAACAGATGTGACCTTCGCCCTTTATGTCTTGATATTGCATTTCAAATCTCATGCAAAGCTTACAGAACTTTATACGAAAATGGTGCATATATTTCATATGCATATTGCATGTTCTGTTCTAAGCAGTGTTGTTTACTAAAACTATATAGAACTATAACTAATAAATATTGTTATTGGAAACTGAAAATTGAAATTAAAAAGTTGAAGAACTTCAACTTATATAATGTAAACAAAACTGAGAAATGTTGCCTTGGTGATTATCTAAACTCAGTTTAAGCCGTAACAATAAAACTAAAACCAAAACTGAAAATAAGATAATTTAAAGCTATATACAATAATAATAATAATAATAATAATAATAATAATAATAATAATAATAATAATAATAATAAAATCACTTAACAAAATTACTAAAACTAAAATGAAAAATATACAAATAAAAATATTAATAAATACTAATAGAATAATACTTAAAAACACTGACTGTAATGTTCTTGTGAGGTTTAGAAAACAAAGGTGTGTTGAAAGAGAACAAACAACAACCTTTTGTCGAAATCGAATCGAAACTTCAACCTTCTGAAATGAATAAATAAAAAGGATGTGTAAGGTCAGTTCTTGTTTTTCAGCCAAGAACTGATCAACAATGCTCTTTTGACTCGGGCTATTGTAATGCCACCAGTGTACCGATGTGGTCAAAGAGATGCTGTTCATTGGTTACAGCCAGAAGTGTCTCAAATCCTTAGTTTCTATAAAAAGACATAAGAATGTAATGTGCCGACTAAATGGCGTAAAAGCTTGAAAGAAAATTACCCAATTTAAGATTACAACAAGCAAATGTTATGAAGAGGAGGATGCTATCGAACAGGGTCAGCTGTATTAATTATACAGCGGACCATCTTTATGCTGGCCTTTGTGAATCTGAAGAGAATTTTCAACTCAGACACCAAACAATATGTTAATGTTGTTTGATTAAATAATTTATTGTTTAAGCACATCATATGCCATGTTTAAGTTTCAGTACATAAAGTGTAGTATAGGAAATAACTATAGAGCAACATCTTCGAAAAGAGCTTTAATTTTGTTTCATTTTTTCGTGGGTTTAATGTATTAAAACACTCTGTACAGCCCAAGCTCTGGAGGCCTTTTTTGTTGTTGTTGTTGTTGAAGCTGAGACAGAGAGCAAAGGATGGATGGTTCATGAGGGACAAGGAGGAACATATCTGAACAGAAAGGAATGAAGAGAGTGAAATGAGAGTGAAAACAGCAGAACTTATTACATGGGTTGATGTTGATGAGTCTCTGGGTTAGAGGAAAGACCATAAGCCATATTGTGAGCGACAGGAGGTCTATTTCGCCTACAACCATGAATCTCCATGCAGTACAGATTTATGGGAGCTAGGTGCTATTAGAGCAGACATAACTTGGAAGTGTGAAGGAAAAAGCTTAATAAAAATCCAAATGGAGCCAGGTTATGCCATACTACAGTATCAAGATAATGGGGAAAATGTGTTTTTTGAGAGCAAAAATCATGAATCATAGGTTCAAGTTGACTAGAGGAATATAAAGCTTGATGGATATTTCTTGCTGACTGGTTGGTAGTTTGAATGCACACTCATCTCCCACTTTATGATCCATTATAATTTCACACAAAAGCAGTTTTGGTGGTTTTGGTTCTCTTTTGAAGAGAAAATAAGATAAGAACCCTAGTTTGAACTAGATCTTAAATTAAAACTCTTTATTTCACAGCTCCAAACTAAGCTTAACATTCAGCTTGAAGAGTTTTCAAATAAGTTAACAGAACAACTGAGAAACACAGCAAAACTTGTATGAAATGATGTAAAATAGTCCTGACACAAAGTTTTACAACAGCCAATTTCCACGTGAACAAAACAATGCCTCAGATGATTAAAATAATTGAATTTGTAATGAAACATGTCACATGATCTTTGTAATAATACGAAATTGATCGAATTGTATCTGTAAATGTTTTATGGTCATGCTGAGCGGTGTCAGATGTCTTTAGCCCCTGCTGAGACAAAGCCTGTGTTTACCTCAAAGAAAGCAAAGGAAAAGAATACAAAGGCCTCAAATATGACTGCCATCCCCCACCCATTGAGTTAGACATCATAATAACATTATTGCTCAACTATAACATGCCCCTGGCTTTATTGTGTTTATGTCAAATGGTCTCATCCTGCTTCTACTTTCCTATGACTCAAGCCCATTGAGAGGATGAATACAAAAAGATCTCATCCTGTATGTGGCCTCCGGTTACTCTCACTAAATAATTTAAAGACATCCACCCACTCACTCATATAAACAGAAACATTACAGTAGGAGAGAGAGAAATGGGCCCAATAACAGAGCGAATGAGGGAGCGATGAGTTTGAAGATGTTGAAGGCATTGGTGATCTAATAACAGAACTAAAGCACATCAAACCAAACCTAAAGGTGATTTCAAATGTAAGTTCCACATTTAAACTATAAGCAATTATATTGCTTTTTCAGTCATATTTGGTAGAATGTTGAATGACAAATTAGATATTGTACAATATTTACTGTATATTAAGAACAAGAAATTTAGCCCATGTATACAAGTCACCCATAGACCACCCATTTTATTATCCAGAATTATACAACATTTCAATAATGAAAGAAGTTTTGAAAGATTCTCTACATCAGCTCTGTGATATAAGGTGGATTGGTGGGTTCTTGGTGGGTTCTAGTGGGTTTTCTAGTTTAGTAATGGGGCCAAACTCATAAATTGTTTGGCCAAACCTTTCTGTGGAGATGGGCTTGATTTCAAACATGCTTTTGATGAAAAGAGTCACCAGTCCACAGTGTGCTTTTTAATCTTTTTACTTTGTGAAGGCTACCAAGTAAATGTCTGGCAGAGGTAAACAGCATCTATCCTAAAGTAACCATCTATCCTGGTCACAAATACAATCACTTTACACTTTATCTAGGGCTTGGGACAAGAAACCGCACCATTATCCAACATTAAATGCATTGGCAGTGAATTGGCAGTGAATCTGAATCTCCCTGGACATGATGGGTAGGATACAAGGATTCATTTGCACGATTATCTAGATCTGGATTGAAGTACTGAAAGTTCCTCAATTCACAATAGCGTGTGGGTGATCTGAGATTGCTGTGAAAGGTTGGTTAGTTGGTGAGATCAAACATTTTAGTTAGACACTGACAATTAAAGGCTTTCTTTTGTGTGTCCGTCTAATTGGAATGAGCTCATGGCCACTCGCAGCCAGTTGAATGCTCAACTAAGGGTCAGGCTTGGAAAAGGCCACTGGCTCTGGTTCAGTCGACGGAAGGGTAATTCTTTAGCCTAACCTTTTCTTTCTGCAACCTGAGACACAAACAGTCATCAACTGACAATTTTGCCTGTGACTGTAATTGAACTTGGCTGGTGATTTATGCTCCTGACCTTTTGAAAGAACACAGAGAGGCATGAGAAGGAGGCAGTCGGACTGACAGAGAGAGAGCTGAAAGATTTACAATGAGCCAAAAATGCCAGTTCAGTTCAAAGTCTGTCCAGAATCTCCAGAAGGTTTCAAGCATTTGTACATCATATATGTTACAGGTTTAAGTGTTGGCAAACTAGGGGTAACATAAAAAGAGCTTTAGACCTAGTTTGCTAATTTAATTTCACGCTGTCACATCCTCTTTGTGCCTTACACCAGTTGATTATCATGGCTATCTAACAGTCCTTTGAGATCCATTCCCCATATCCTATGTGAAGCCGAAAGTTTTAAAACAGTTACAATTTACAAATGATAATTTTAGATGTGCCTGGGGTCCCAAGGTCAGCCTCATTTAGTTATGGAAACAAAAACTAAATTCTCAACTTCTAGTGAAAAAAAACTTTTCACCCCCAAACCAATAAATAAAAAATAAAAACAAAAGTCCATGCAAGGAGTTTAATAATGAGCAATCTCCATTTCCTCTCAAACATTTCATTCACATTCACCCAGTATAAAGACATAAGTACTGAGGTGCACAGTAAATACTTCCTTTTCTGTAAAAAAAAAAAAAAAAAAATATATATATATATATATATATATATATATATATATATATATATATATATATATAAAAGATTAGCTTGTTTTGATTTTAAATATTATTTTTATCAGGATACAAATGTGCACAATGTAATATGATGAATACATTTTTAATGTAGTACCAAATGCAGAAAAACATTTTCATGACCATAGTTTACATCTCTTATATCATGCAGAGAAGGCAAAAAAAATTCCAACCCAATACAAAATAATCATGTACAGTTTCTGTAAGAAAATAGAAAAAGATTTTAAATGCCATATATGTTATATGCAACAATATAATCATCCATTTTTGAAAAACTAAATTGTACAAAATGGTAGAAACAATCAAGGACTACTTACAGCAATTACATGACTCTAACTTACAAAAAATCAGTGTGATGAATGCTACGTCTATACTATATATTTTTTTCTAACCATCCACTGACTATAGAACATCTATCTGATTTCATTCAGTTTATTATTTAAAAAAAAACACTGGAAAAGATTTATGATAATATTACTATAACATTATAGTATTGCACTCTTTATCCATAACGATAACTATAATCTGAGCAAATGGAAGCAATGAGTCTTCTGGAGTTTTTAGCCACTATTTCCAGTTTTTGAATGTGCTAATTACTAAATTAATTTTAGTGCACTCTGGACTGCATTTATAAAACTATGTTATGGATATAAATAACATTGAGGAACTGTGTCCACCTCAACTTTGCATGTTGTGTTATGACAGAATGTAACTAAGCAATTATGAGGGTAAATTAGTTAATAAGCACTTCATCCGGTAGATATACTCACAATATGAGTAAGTTTTCAGAACTGATATGGACTTAAGATGCAGAATACTTTGTATGTGCATGAAGAAACACATGTAACACTTTCTGACATTTGTGCAAAAAAAAGCACACCACACGGCACAATGAAAGAATCATTCATTGTAAGATTAATACAGGATAATATACATATTCAGATATGATATATCCAAAATGATTGTAAGCAAGCAAATAAAGTAAAATAACACTTCTTTGAATATATTTTCATCTGTACAGATTGTTGATAGCTTGATAAAAATAAATAGATTTGTCTTTTTTGATTGCATTTTGTGATGAGATGACATGATCTGATTGCTACTCTGAAAAGCTCAAACTGCATATGAGATATTTATGCACATGTATTTAAAAAAATGAATGAATGAAGGGAGTCATTTTAAAGCAACTATGGAAACTGACTACTGAAGTCACTGCACTTAAGATTAAAGTTGCTGAAGAGTTTTTCACACAAAATATTCTTAAATCTTTGCCCCAGTTTAGTTTTCTTCTTAACTGCATCATTTGGGTAAAAGCAGCCTATATTCCACTGCAAAATATATAAAATCAAAATAAAAAATGATTTTGTATTGCAGTTCTACCACAATGAAATAAATGGTTTCTCCCACCTCTAAAAATGATAATAATGCTTTCCTTTTAACATTTCTTACAAAAATATTTCTTTGTGATTAAAAGCACAGTGTTATGTCACTGATTCAGCTGCTACCTCACCAGTCCAATTCATTGCTTTAATACATCAAGGCCTCTTTCCTTTCTCTCATTGGTAATCCTGCAGAAAATGAGAAGTGCAAGCTTTTGTTTCTTTCTTGTCGCTGTTGGCACAATGCCACTGTGTTCTGAGAAAGTCCAACAGAACTCCAGCATTTGCTGGTGCAGAGAAAATTATTAAGTCTATACAGACAGATTGTAGCTATTTCTGTAATGTCTGAGCTTTACTTGATATACATTATACATTCATATCTCATTGATAAACAACTTAGCTACCTCATCCATCAACAGGCCATAGATGTTTTGAAAATGATTCTTAATATGTGGCATGAAGTCCATCTTCCTGCTTATGATCTTCTGTGTTTGTTTACATTATGTATTGCAGTAAGGTCCCAGAGTTTGCTTTGACAGTGTCCAAGATCAGACTCTCTCCACGCGACTGGGGTCATATACATCTGAAGACAAACACAAGTTATATTAGCCATTTTTCATGCAAAACCACAACAAGAGAATGGACATGTCAAGGACCATCAATATACTACAATATATGTCTATCAGAAAAGCAGATTGTTAAAATCAGTTTAGTCTTAACTTTTTTAAATATAATATAATATATTATAATATCTATTCTTCGCTTATTTGTCAAGGCAAAAAGTATGGGAAATCAGACCATGCTTCCCTCTTGTGGTGAAAAACCACATAGCTCATTGCTCTTAAGTTATTGTGGCTTGGCAGATCATAATGCTACAGAATATGTAATAATAATAAAAATAATAATAATAATAAAATCAATCCCTATTTTCACAAGAAGTTGAGTATCTGTCCTTTTTTTCTGTTATGCAATACAATACTTTGCTGAAGGTGACCTCTCCTAGGGCACTAGATAGAGTGGACTTCACACAATATCAATATCACAAAGGCATATATAACAACACTGATATTGAAAGCAGACTGGCAAACAACAGCCAAATATATATATATACTCTTGTGGACTAAAAAAAGGGTCAAAGCCAAAAATGGCTAAATATTTAGACCATTTTATCCAGAAATCACTGTTTAAGAAACTAGCAAGAATTGCACAAATACTGCAGATAAAGGGACAGATGCAGATACGGGATAGCCTTTGCCTATTTTCTTGCAGACTACTTTTCACAGGAAGACGAGTTAATGTTATTCCATTGAATAGTACTTGAAAAATGTCTCCCACTTAGTTGGAGTTTAAATATACCTTATAGTGTTCAAATCTGGACTCTGACCAGGACAAAACATGAGCCTGATGGACTTGTATTTGAAGTGTGGGCTGGATCATTTTTTTGTTGTTGTTGAAAAATAACATTTCAGTTGTGGGAAGCAAGCCATTCTGCATTATTCTTTCACACTCCATAGCATCTTTTGAGTTTTCACAGTGAAGCAGTTCACCAGTACCAGCATCTTCCTCCATGCTTCACTGTGGCACTGTAGATGCGTTCCTTGTTGTATTTGTCACCAGATCTTCAAAGCTACTGGTCTGGTGAATAATCATGCAAGTCATGTTTTAACATGATTCATCACTCCACACAACTCTGCTGAACCGCTCTGAATCAAACAAAAACCTCATTTTATCTTTGATGTTTTCTAAGGAAGTGCATTTGCTACATTCTTACTCATTTCCTTACAAGTAATTTGTGCCATTCAGTAATTTGTGCTTTTTAACGGCATTTGAATTTTTTTGGGGCTTGACCAATTGTGTTTATGTATTAATTTATTTAGCTAGCTAGCCCAGGAGTGTACAGTTACTGTATATACAGTCTGTCAGCCTTACAAACTTGGTTGGACTTCAGTGTACTGACCTGAAATAAACAGCTTGTCATCATCCTCAACTGCAGCCATTGTATTATCCATGTTAAATCCTTGTGGCAGAGTGATCTCTCTCTTTGTTACCATGCCACTGCGTGGTTGTGGGATTGGACGTGCTGTTGACTTTGGTGGCTGCCTTGATCTTCCTAGTATCACCTCTTCAGCTGAAACTTCCTCCTGAGCCTTTTGCTCATCCTCTTCTTGCATATAACTGCTCATGTCTTTGTTTTCTCTGACTGCATTCTCACTGTACTGGTTCTCTTCCTCTAGTGTTTCATCCTCTTTAACTGATTTGTTTTCTTTGACTGCATTCTCACTGTACTGGTTCTCTTCCTCTAGCTTTTCATCCTCTTTACCTGATTTGTTTTCTTTGACTGCATTCTCACTGTAATGGTGCTCTTCTACTAGCATTTCATCCTCTATTACTGATTCTTTTAGTTTTCCTCCCTTTTCTTCAAAGTCTGTCTCTTTGGCCAAGGTGATCCTGGTGATAGTTCTCACTAATGACTGAGAGCTTTCTTCCTTTGCGTGAATGGTGTACTCCATGGATGGTTGATCATTTGTGAATGAGGGCGACATAGGAGATTGGCAAAATGCCTGGAGGTGGTTCTGTGGCACTTCTATAATATCAGTATTAACTGTCTCCTTCCTGTCTCCCCCACCTACACTAAGAGTCAGTTTCTCATCCTCGGTCAGTGGAAGCGACAAACATAAGTTACTTAGAGGAAACTCTGGCAGCTCCAGCACTGAGGAGACTCTCTGACTGTTCTTTTCAGCACTAGGTAAATCTTCTCCAGACTCTGGATCCCCTCCAAGCACTGCCTCTGACATATCTCCATGACTTTCCATAGACCTATCTGGCACTTCCTCACACTCTCTACTTACATTCCGTTTCTCCTCATTTGAGCTCATCTCTTTGGTTTGTATTGCCAATTCTGCAGCAACTGTGGTTTTCAGATTTCTTTCCACCGGTTTGTCATCAACTTGGTCAACAACCAAGGCTTCAACTGGCACTGCAATGCCGAGTATTCTGGCAGCCCGTTGTTCAATAGATTCATTTTCAGGAATGCCTTTGGCACACTGGACTTGGTACAGTTTACTAAGGTCTTCAGTCTGCATACTATTGGCCTTCTCTTGACTCAAAAGAGTCTCAAGATGTTCATCTGCCAAGGTCTTTTCATTACTCCAGCTTAAATAATCTGAATAAAAACTGTCGTCATCATCCTCATAACTAGCCTTAAACCTACAATGGAGACTCTTGATCACACCGATACGCGAGGACCTCCCCGATCTAGTAACATCTGTGTTTCCTCTCCCAGCTTCCTTCTTGTTGAAGGCCTTGGAGTTGAAGGCATTATTATCGTTCAAGCTTTGAGTACATTCAGCAAACTCTGGGCTGTGTCTGCTCAAATCTCCACTACTGTCTGATGACGTAATCTGCAAAGTCTCACACATCTCTGAGTTGTCTGAAGGGCTGGTTAACATAGGCGACTCAGGACTCAAGCATGTAGGAGATCCAGAGGTCACAGTGTCTGGAATGGCAGTGTATACTGTTAAACCAACATCCTTAAGCAAGCACTCCTTCGGCACTGGGATATCCTGCCGATGTATTGCCGAATCAGCATTCCCCCTCTGCATAATCTCAAAGTTGGCATAATTATTCATTTTAGTGACAGGTATCTCTTGCATCTGGCTGTCCAGGTTCACCTTTGCATTGGACAAGGAACTTATTATTCCTTTGTATTCTGGATGGCCTCTGTTCCCTGAATCACACAATACATTTAAGTTATTGCTTTTCATTTGCATCTCTGTGACCTGCACTATATGTGACTGCTGGTCAGTGTCCTTCTTCACGTGAAGTGGGGTGGTTTCCTGTCTTGTGTAAATGACTTCTCTGTTTGTGTCACTCAGCTCCAGCATACTGTTCAATGCCTCATCCAGCTGCTCTATATTCTGATCAGCATTTGGATGCTTCCCAGTATGATCCTGTATCTCCTTATTAAAAGACTCAAGCTCCCCAATGGCATCCCATTTGCGTCTGTTCACTGGCTTTAGCAAGAACTGTCCAAAAACTTCTTGCGAATCTGCTGTTTCATTTGTCTTTCTCAGCAAAGGCTGACGGTCTGGAGATGATGGATTTGATGCTGATTGGTGTAGAGTCGGACTCTTTATATTTGAACTACTCACATTCCTAGTCCTGGAGAATGCACTGTTCCTGGAAGGGTTGAGATCCTTTTGACCTATCATGGGATATCCGTAGTTGGCACTACAGTTGGTTTCACCTTCATTAGAAGTGATTGCGTGAGGGGAAGAATGGTCATTTGCCAGAGGATGGGTATTTCTGGAAACTTCCGGAGAACCCGTCTGAGTTTCCTGGTTTTTGTAATGATCTCCAGGCCAGGATTCTGCATAGAACAATTCATTGTCTTTGATTGTATTTAGTGACCTAGTATCTACAATCTCTTTCCTCAGAGGGGATTTTTTAATGGATGGGGAGCTGCTGGACAGTATTTGTGTCTCTTTGCGTGATGTTTTTAAAAGGTTTTGGTCGTCGTGCTGCACCACTGTGTTTTCTGTCGAATTAGTCACTTTTTCATTGTTATTTGGGTCAGAAACACTTTTGTTAGCTTGTATACTAATAGGGACAGAAACCAGGCAGAACATTGTCTCTTTGAGCTTTTTCTTTGAGCTTTTCTTGTTCTCAGACACAGTCTTTGCCTCAAATGTCTTTACTTGTGTCACTGTCTCAATTAAACCCTGGTTTGAATTCTGCTGCATCGTCATCTGAAGAGCAACTATATTTCCCTGGGTAGCTGGATGCCTGTTGCAGTTTTGGTCAGGTAACGTGGCTGAACTTTCTGTCTCCTTAAGCACTTCCTTTTGTGTACTGTCCTCATTAATAGAGTCACTAATATTGCTTTGACTTGGTTCAGTGCGGTCAAAGGGTTTCTCTGTGAGAGGAAAGGCACCGTCGTTAGACTTCTCAGATAAGACATCGATCGGAATCTCATTTCTGATGTTTCTGATTTTGTCTGCATCTGTCAGCGAGTTTCCATCTATCCCTGCACCTGAAACTTGTCTGACACGAGGGTCATTAAAGGGAATGTACTGAACATTACTCATCCGTTCTTCACTGTAGCCTGGATATGCCTGTCTCCTGCAGGGCATACTTCTTTTTCCGTCTCTGTAATGGTCGGGCCAAGCCATCCCAGTCTGCCTGATAAACCATTCCTGCACTTCTGTCATTGCAGATCCCTGTATATATGAGTCACCTCTATATTGGTGGTTACCCATCGAGACAGGATAAGTTCTGTGTCCTCTGTTAACTACAGGCTGCCTCCTGTAAGTTGGAGGGGGGATATAACCGGGGGGGTCCACACCAGGTCCAGCGAGTTCTTGTACAATGTATTCTTGCCTTGAGAAGGGCAGTGGAGTTCTGTCTCTGGGACGAGGGGCAAGCTCGCCTGTGAGTATCTCTGCGCTGCCACGCATCTGCTGGTGCACTTCATAAGATGGAGGTCTGAGAGGTCGGCTGGATCTGGGTTTTGTTAGTGGTGCAGACTGTGCACCTGATCGGTCAGTCCACCTCTGCCTGTTCTCCCCATCATTAAGATGCCGTCCATGAGGGTCTCGTGCATGGTGGCCATTTAACTTATAGCTTCCATATGATTCTTGCCCAGCAGTTGGTATGCTGACGTACTGGAGGCTTTCAGATTGCAGAGCCATTCTGGGCAGTGACTGGGACTTGTTTTTGGTTCTGTGTGGAACGGCTCCTTCTGCAGTCCGTGGCCTGCGTTGCTCTTGTGCCACCTCATTTTCAGATGGTTGACGGCTCGTGCTGGTCACTGGATGCCACTCCTCTGTTCCCAAACTTTGGTACTTCCTTTCAGCTGCAGTTCTCCACTGGTGCAGAGCCATCTCTCTCTCCCTGGCACGTGCACTCTCTGCCCGCCGTAGTCTTTCACGGTTATGTTCCTCTGTGCTTAAGGCAGATTCTGGTCTCTGCTGTTTGTTGGGAACACCTCGTCCACTTCCGCGTGGATCCCTGAAGTCTGCATAATCCAAAAGCACACTAAAGTCCTGACCTCTTCTTCGCCAGTAGGAAACATCCTGCTCAGATCTAGGCTGAGAATGTATTCCTCTGTGGGTCTCAAAAAACCTGCATTAAAAACATACAGAAGCAAAGTTGTGAACTACTGAATTAGGTAAGACAAGCAGAAACTGGATAACAATAAACACATTTGTGTATAAATCCCACCATGCAAGCACACAGGCAACATCAGATCAACACAAAACTAAGAGGACAAAGTGTATCTTCACAGTGTTGTCAAGAAAGTAGATACCCTCTAAGGCCCAATAAATTGGGTAGCTTTAATGGTGCAAACAAACTAAGATAAATGGGCAGTATCTCTTAAGCAGAAACATGACTAGCTTGTTTGGTGCAAACCGTTGAGTCAGCACTGAAGGTCTGTTCTCTCATCCAATATCTTGGCAGCAGAGATAGCATACGATCTGCATGTTAAACAATCCTGACCTGCACTCATGGAAGGATAATCTTGCTTAGTAACTGTCACACTGTCTGTCTGTCTGTCTGTCTATCTATCTTGAAAATCTATGGCACGAAGACATTATGACTTACTGATCTACACGCATAAAGAAAAAATGAAACTGTTCCTATGGAAAAAGAAGCTTGTAATCTATTCTCTTGTAATCTTTTTTTTTTAAAGCAAATTAATCTCTGAAGCTGCTCTGTGACAATATGGCTGGCAAATGCAGATATTCAAATTTAGCTATATTCATAATGTTTTATTAATAATGGTGTTATATAAGAGATTCTTATAAGGAATGGAATATTGATCTGACAAAGGGCTCATGGGACATGTAGTTTACTGCTGGCTCTGCCTGCAGAACTAAGCATGCTCAGTAGGTGGTGCTGCGGGCTTTCTGACGTCACTTGTATTTCTTCCACTATGGTCCCGAGTGAAATAAGAGGAAATAAAAACGCACTGCAAAACCTACTAAACACAGTTAATGAATTCATCAGCTACAGGGAGAGTGAGGTAGGAGAGAGCGCAGGGACATGAGTGAGACTGAGGAAACATGAAAATGTAGGAAGTAAAAAGATTTCAGAAGATGAGATGAGGATGAAAGAAAGTGCAAAAAAGAGAGAAAGAAATGGAGAGAGAAAGGTGACAGGGGAGAAATAAAAAAAGCAAAGGGTTAAATTGGGATCTGTCCTGGTGCGAAAGGGAAGTCCTTGACAGCTCCTATACCTTTACGTAACACTCTTCATCATGCAAGACAGCTTATACCTCAGATCAAAGGGACGAATGAAAAAGAAGGAAAGACAACAGCAAGACAAGAGTGCGGGGCAGAAGATGAAGAGGTCAAAAACTATTCACCAGCACAACTCACCCACTGTCCGTGGTCAGGCTGTCTTCTGGCAAACGTCCATCTCCTAGGTTCCCGTTGTCCATGTCTTGTGTCCTCTGCTTCCTGACCCTGTTCTCGGCGTCACCGGGGAATCCCCCGGCAGGAGCTTGTCTGATGCCTCCGCTGCTGTAAACATGGTCCCCCTCATAGCCGTTCACGCCGATGTGTCCTTTCCGCTTCTCAGCGATTTCACACCGGCTGTCGCTTCGCTTCGGCAGACATTTCTCATAGGTTGCCGGGTGGGGGGAAGACGAATGTGAGACAGGGACATTGTTGCTGTTCCTTTGAGGGACTTTGTATCCATGAGAGATGAGAAGGTCTTCCACGCTGTACATGGCTAAGCGATGCGTTTTTGCTTTTAGTGGTGTGTGTGCGCGCGTGTGTGTCCGTGTGAGTTTCAGATGAATTTTGCTCCTAGTCCAGATGAGGCAAGCTCATGAACAGCTGCACAGGAGAGGCCATCGCTGTGAAAGAAAACGGGACAGAGGGGAGGGAGAGAGAGAAAAAGAGAGAGAGAGAGAGAGAGAGAGAGAGAGAGAGAGATGAAGTTAAAATGATTCTCTTTCACAGTCTTTTTCATAAGAGGATTGCTGCTCACAGCCAAAACAAAAGGTCCTATCTAGCCACAAGAGAAACGATTTGTATAGCTGTCGGTCTGTCTATCCACTGACCCAGTCTTCTCTTCTCCCATCTGTCCCGTCTTCTCCTCTTTCCTCTGTTCTCTCTCCAGATGACTGACTACTGTACCTCACGCTCAGAATCTTCAAATTACCTAGGTGTGGAATGTTTAAAAAAATCTCAAGCCACAATCCTGACTCTAGCAAACAAGCAGTAGTAATAAAGACTCTAATAAGATTTTTTGATGATTAATAATTTGAATAACATACAAACTTAAAATATGACACAAACCTGCAATAATTAAATGTTAAATAACACAAATGTATCTAATTCCATTTTATTAACTTTGCTGCTGTCCTTTGATGATCCAGTTCAACCATACTAATAAGCAAAAATGACTTTAGATAAACTAACAATTGTGCTTCATTGTTTTGTTTTTTTTTGCTGAAGACTGTTGAATCTTCTTCTCCTGTGTGCTACTGTACAGAGTTCATTTACTTTTCCTTCAGCCTGAGGTTTATTCTTTACACTTTTTGGTGTGAAAGGGCTTTTACATTTGCTATAAATAGAACTTCTTATATTAAAAACAATCAAGCCCTGCTCATATTTAAAAAGTAACGCAAAAGTAACGTAATGCATTACTTTCCATAAAAAGCAACTAAGTAACGTAATTATTTACTTTTTTGGGGAGTAGCGCAATATTGTAATGCATTACTTTTAAAAGTAACTTTCCCCAACACTGGTCGCAAATAACAAAACCTGCCTTGAAAAGACAGAAATGGAAGTGTCCTAAGGTTACCTAACCTGCACACACATTCAGAGAGAGACGCACAAAACAAAATTGCCTGCAATCTCCCACCATCAGAAGCATTACAGTTATTTCTTTGATCTGCAGAGGGTAGAGTCCAAACTAAAGCTGAGACTTCCACAATAGCTGAATGTTCTCACATGATTATGTAATCTTGATAAAACAAGCTAAAACCGAATCTTTTATGGAAAATACATGGATATTTTATTCTTAAAGAGTCGATACACAGTTTTTCTAATATGATTAATTAATTTCAAGATTACTTTAATATACATATTTAATATCAGTTCCAAATAAACCAAATAATAGTATCAGGAAGTACATCAAAATAGTAGGTCAGGCTGGTAGGGTACAGCATTCTCTTTCACAGAATGCCAATATGATTTCCTCAAACCCATTAGTGCTGGGGGACTGAGTTTTGACGGTGAAAGAGGTAACAAATGAGGTGACAGCTTACATGTTGGTGAGAAGTCACGGGTTGAGCTTTTACTGATGCCACTATACATTCACATGATGAAACAAAAGCATAAGCGTTTCATGCCGCTATATTTACTGAAACACTTGTCTGTTTTGATCAAAATGCTGTTTGTCAGAAGTAGAAGGAAGCAGTTAGCAGAGATATGACTTTCGCATTTTCACACTTTCCAGCCCAGATACTCCAGACTGATCCATATTCACCATTAAAGGCCCTTGGAGACAACTGCCTCTCACAGCATCCTCTAGCACACACAGAGGTCAAAAGAAGCACCAAAAATAATGCTCTTTTTTTCCTTTCCTCTACCTCTTTATGTTTCCTTACACAGACAAAATTCAGCACAAACAAAATATGAGGAAGGTATATTTCCCATCTGTTCTGCCACAGGGAAAACCCTTAGTGCGAGTTTTATCAGTGCCATCCATTATCATTAGCTATGGCTTTCAGAAATATTTAAGAGTGCACCTGCAAACACACACATTCATATTTGAGTTTGTTTATAACTTGGATGGATAACATGATCATCAGGTTTTACTCAAACTTGTGTAGTTCATGTCAGCTAATGTGTTGCTGTCATTAAAATAATCGTTTTTTTTTTTTTTTTTTTGTGGAATATTGGCGTGTTTATTATAAATAATTCATTTTTGCATATCATTATTTTTAAATTAATGTGCCAGCATAAACTTTAATTAAAAACTTCCCCTTGCTCTCGCAACAAAATCTCTTCTCTGATGAGGTGTGCACCGGATCAAGGGCGGGACATCCAAGCAAACTATATTTACATCACAACAGGGAAGAAAAGGTGATTGCAATTTCCGCTGCATGCAAAAAGTAGACAAACCAACCACTAAAAGATTTGAATTTAATTAATTTAACTGTCCAAATTAAATTCTATAGTACTTTTGACTTAAATTATTTGAAAATATAACAAAAATATTAATAAATGAAAAAAAAAAAAAAAACTCAGGCCCCACAATATGTGCTTCTTCATCCCATAGCAACAAAACACAATACAAAAGCCTACAACTTGGGCAAAAAGTGGAAACAATTCAAGCCAGGTCCATGGAGACTTTAAATGGCATAGAAATATCTGCCTGCGTCAGAGCACAGCTGAAGTTTTAACAATGACAAACTGTCTCTTAGAGCATGAGTAAATTCATAACATTGCAGATACGTGATCTACACTACTTTTGCTTTTTTTTTTATTTTTTATTAATGACCTGCTTTTATGGCTTACACATGTCGAAGACTAAAACTGAACAAAAGCAGAGGCAGACCAGTGATGTCATGAGGTTTTTCTGAGCCAAAACGCCACAATAACAGTGAATCATTTGATTCCACTCAGATATCGAGAACATTTAGATCTTTTTTCCAGCAATAAACGTTGAGGACCACCTCTTTGTGCCATTCGCTTCCTGTAAAATCCTTTATTTGCAGCTAAATGCTAAAGATAAAACCCATAAAGGCCGTGGGCCTCAGTCGAGACTGAACTCTTTTCCTCTATAGACTGCAAGGTATGCCTGCGGAGCCAGATCTGCCTTCCCTCATAAATGAATCACACATTTTTAGATCTGGCCCGCCTGGCTTGCGCCCCCCTCACCAGCAGCCCTCCGGAGTCTAGAGCTGCCGCCATGACAGTTTGGTGTCAACTCTTTATTCTTAGACTTAGTCAGATTTGTGGTATGTGTTTGTGAAAGAAAACAGACCAAAAGAGAGGACCTAATAAAAAGACATGGTGTATTTTCACTCAGAATCCGATAATAAACTGTATTTTTGCTCAACTTTTATCAAAGTTATTCTGCAAAGTGTGACTAAGATGTACACCAAACCTGAAGTCCATTAACTAGGAATTGACTGGCCAGTGTAAAAAGTGGAGAAAGAAGATAAAACAGTAACATGGACTTGCATGTCATTTTGATGAAGGATTACAAAGACAACATTTAGTTTTCTTTCAAATAACATTAACCAATGAATTGTGCATGATAAGACCAGGAACATGCATTAGAGAGTAAATAAGGTCACTTTTGATTTCATGTTGACAGCACAACTGCAACAGATGATGAACCACCTCATCAGACTAATGTCTCCTCACAAATTGACTAATAACTGCCATAAACATGCACATAAGGGCATGACACGGCGACATCTCTTTCACTGAGTCAGATGTAAATAGGGATTCTGAGTCTCCATGTTTAACCAAGAAAACATGTTTTATAACAAACAATCCACTGTCCACCCTGTCCTATAAAAAGTTCTTTCAGAGCCTCACCCCTTCATTGTTCAGTCCATCCACATGGATCTCCTACACAGTCCCTTAACAGGCACGTGTTCACACATGTGTACGACAGGCTCTTCATCGTAAACAATGTGACATCACCACCGTTGACCTCTGCTTCCTGAGGATGTGCACGTTTCAAGAGATGGGGCGGAGGACTTCAATGAGCATGTCAGCAAGACACAAATACTGAGAGGACAGAGCCAAAACAGTGGGGAAAAACTTCACCAGAGTGGATTTGGGGATCTAAATATCATTATTCTGTCACGCATTGGCCATCAATAGAATTTTACTTTGTTTCTAAACAAGTAGCCTATAATGTACTGGCAAACATCTACACAATTTATCTCCATCCCCAGTTCACCCATTCATTTATCCTTCTTAGGGCATCTTGTAGGCAGTGGGATATGTTCCAATAGTCTCCATTCTCTGCTATGCGAACCAGTTTATAAGATTGCATTACAATCTTACAGGCAACCTACGGTATGAGAAGGAAACGTAACTCTGAAGTGGTTATATTTTTAGAGCGGAAACATATTTAGTCTAATTTAGGCTTAGTTTTGTGTCAACAGTAATACACCTCTATGAAAATGTGCTGTTCCTTTACAATTACAATTAATAATTTTATTAAAAAAATTCAGGTTAGCCATGACAAGACTAGATTACATTTGAAATGGCAATAATATGTCATAATATTAGTGTTTTGCTGTATTTTGGTCAAATAAATGCGGCCTTGATAAGCAAGTAAGATTCTTCTTTCTAAAACATTAAAAAGCAGTACAGTCCCCAAACTTTTTGCAGGGAATGTGGAAATATGGAAAAAATAATAGTCAGTAATATTAGTAGCACCACAATACTGATTTTAAGCATAAGTTTTAAGAGCATTACAAAAGCTAGTGCAGAAGTACTGTAAATAATAAGAGGAAAGGAAGAAAGATTTATTTAAAGGTATGGATTAATTTAGTGCTTATATATATATATATATATATATATATATATATATATATATATATATATATATATATATATATATATACATGTGATAGACCTAAGCTGCATCTTTTGAGGAAAATCACTTTAACCAGCTCTTGTTTTGTTTGAGCAGTGGCCATGAAGATTACCATTTTGCTTTCTTTGAGATTTCAAACAATAGACTACAAGTATGGTGTCACTGGCGACACTAAAGAAATGTTTTTAAAGTCTGGTAATTCAATTGGTGGGAGGACCAGAGGATCATCAAAGAAGGAAGTCATGCTTTTTCCAGCCTGGGACTAATTAGAGTGCCAAACAGTACAATTCACAGTTCTTTGTGTGCTCTACAACCCTGAAAAAAACTAATTTACTAATTTACTAGTAGAGTACAGAGCAAATTTACAACAGACTGTGTAAATTTAGATCCACACGCCATCTGAATACAATTTCTTTGATCAGATTTAAAACAAAGAAGTTTCCTAAAGAAATTTGATTATTGGGCCATGCTGGGTAAGTTTATTTGCTCATCATTTAAACCTAACTAAAAAGTGCCATTTTTCTTTCAATTCTGAAATGTGTCAGCTCAAATGGGATCTTTGTATCAATGCTTGAAGGTACTGTACTTTCAAAGTCAACTGCTTCTCTGTGTTTAATGTTTAGTAATGTGGCACTTTAACCTGAGCAGAATTTTCAGGACTTGAATGACCAATAAAACTAATCAAAATGTATATGTCTATTAAAATATGTGTCTGTGACTGTCACTAATGGGTGATATTACTCAGTGTCATTTGAGACATTCATGATTTGTACCTCAATCTTCTTGGTTTACGATAGACAGCACAAAGTCCTTGAGGAATATGATACAAGAACTATATTATAACAATTTATCAGTGAGAAAAAGCGGTTGTGTTAGGCCTTGGCTCAAAGATTTGACCAAGGACATCTACAACTGCATGTTTATAAAAAGCAACAATCAAAAACAGAATATGACTTATTTATTTTCTTAACATTGATAATAAGTATGACTTATTCACGACAGGGTTCCAAATGAACTAACCCTGTGGCTGTGCATTATTAGAGTAAGGAGACTTGACCCACAGAGAGATGACAGTGACAAGGTTTATCAGTTAAAAACACTCTGATCAAAGCACTGGCATACATAAGCATTCTGCTAATTACGCTCTTATCCTGCCAAAGAATATGATCTCAAATGAAGGGGAAGAAGCTTAGAGACGTTTCAACAAACAGCACTGTGTTAAAGAGCACAGACAGGAAAACTTGGTGACTACAGACTGAAATTGCAATGGCAAAATAACAGCCCAAGTTTAAGTAACAACACATAATATGCAGTGCTACTTCTGCTCATGTTCTTCAGTGAAGAAGGTTGCTGTTATAATCAAGAAAACTAAAAACAAAAGGCTGGCAACTGGTCCTTATCGGTTTCTATTCCTCCCCTGAGGTTAATCATCTCTGGCTAATGGATTTGACCAGAAGAATCCATACAGGAGCATATAGGAAAGTTCAGCAGTCCATCTGTTTTCCATATGAGTTTAAGGCCTCTAATGTATGACTTCATCATACGCAAGGGCTATATACCAATCCTTTACCCTGAATCTCTTTTAATTACCATTTGGCTGCTATTTCATTGCACAGTTTCATCTGCAGATGGTTGTACTTTGCTTGTTAAATGTGTATCACAACCAAAAAGCTTCTGATCTTAAAGAAGCTAAATTGTTGCCCCACCATTTTTCATTACTATGCATTACATAAGGGATTTGTGGGGGAAAGCTGTTCTTTGTCATGTTATTGCACTGTAACGTCGAGCAATATGCATAAACTCAGACTACTGTAATTGATCAGTGAACTTTAGTTGTATATAAACTTATGTTTTTAATGAATTGTTCTGAGAAGAATTTCTAAAAAGTCAACAACAACAAAAAAATGGAGGAGGGGGGTATTTTTTATGCTTTTATATTTTACCATCTTAAAATTAGTTTTCAAAGTTTTCAAATGAAGTGTCTGAAGTTCTTTGTGTATGTTTTGTTTCCACTACCCCGCAGACAAGAACTGAAAATAAACGTATATTGATGTCATATGTTCTTTAAATGAGCAATGGCCAAATATTTACTACGAAATAAATGAGATTACATTCATGATCTGCACATGAACCTATGAAATGACTTGCCCTATGCTACTACAAAGGAGATTGTGAGCATATTAATTGTTTTATGTATGAGATAACTCTATTCATTAATATCTATTAAGGAGGACTTGTATGCTCAAAGGATGTTCACAAATGAAACTACACTTTAAAATAAAAACACCACACCACTGTAAAGAGCCCAAAATTCCACTGAAATTACTCTCTAATACATCTGAATGATTAACTGAGCAGTTTATTTTAAACAAGGAAAGAATAATGTCATCAGTCTGTTCAGTAATGAACAGCCCTCACCGCTTAATTCATCCAAAATTCCCTTTGTGTCCAACTGCATGCGTGCACCAGCAGTATCAGCAGATTTCCCCATTTCCAGGAAACAGACTCCAGCCTTTCTCCACGTACCACTAGATAAGTGATGCTCTGTGATTCAGCTCTCTTCCTCTTTTGTCCTTCTGTTGCCCTCCCCTTTCTTTAGACTTAAAGAATACTTAAGTAGACAGCTTTGAATGTACATGCTCCTAGTTCCGTGTTACTTGATGAAGGTAAAGTTGTGTGAAATAATTCTCTTGAGTAGCGGTCAATCAATATGGATTTTTCACTAGACGACACGATTTCTAGAGAGTGAAGAATGTCAATACATGTGATGTAGGCCAAAGGCATGTTCACACCAATAACGATAATTATAACAATAACTAATGATAATGTTGGAATCCCTTTTTATGATTTTTTTTTCCAAGCTGATGAACGATAAAAACATAAACATAAGAACCCACACTATTTTATAGAGCTTCCGCATTTAAAGCAGCATACTACAATATGCAAGTGTGCACTTATAATAAACAAGACAATATCATTCGTTAACATTATAGATATCTTAATAGTCTTTGTATATTAGTCTATCAGCTGTCTTTCACCGCTGTTTGAACATGTGATCCTTTTGGCCTCAACTTGACATGTTCACATTTTTCTTGTGGTTGACCATTTGTTTAGTTTCATCGCCTTTGACAACAGCTTCCAACCTCCACAGCTTTATGTAACCACAAAATTCTTGCTTTTGAAAACAAAAATCTGTAAACCACATGAGGACAGACCTGCTTCAATAGTTCCTTTCCAACAGTGTCTAAGCAGGACCTTGGCAATCAAAAGCCCTGTTATACATTGTTACAATTTCACTCTAATCACAAAACATCACTTCACACAAATAATGGCTGATTCTAAACCAAACTTGTCTGCTCTGCTGGCATCTATACAAGTCAAGGTCAAAAGTACCACCAAAAGCAGCTTTACTTTTAAACAGTCGCTTCCCAATTGAGTGGAGTTACCATCCGGCACAGAGTTGTTGACCTCGCACCTCACTCTTCGCGTGCCGCGAGCTCACACAGGTCACTTCCTCTGCACGTGAGACACATGCTCTTTGATGTTATTCACTATCCAGCCAGTGACAACACAACAGGAGGCTGTTAGTCTGAACAGTTTATCAACAACTGCTGACACAGCCAATAGAAGCTGCCTGATCTCCATTCACACTGAGGCCATAAGCACACTGTTTGTTGTCAGGAATGCCAACTTCATCTTGCACCACACAAGTTGTCAGATTGCCCCCAGTCAAATTAAGAACTAAGTAACCTGACATAGGCTGTCTGCTGTATAATAAAGTTTCAAATAATGCTAAATAAGCTACTTATATTTTTTTTGATGTTGTTAAACAATCGTATACAATAGCCACGCCCATTTTCAGCGTTGCATTTGTTGTCTTGTCTTCTGTCTCCCGGATTGTATTTCCACAACATGAAGGTTACAACTCACGAATTTATGAATGAACCATTAATGAATTTTTGAATACGCATTAATAAGTAAATCCACTTAACCAGCTAATTACGATGCTATAAAAATATACCACCAAAACAAGACGGCTAATCTGCCTTTTATGGTTATTAAAAAGTTTGAAAACACAGTTAAAACAAAACTTGTTGATATTTAATATATATATATATATAAACTTATATATGATAATTAGGAGGTTAAAACTCACATTTTAATTAAATATTATAATTTATTTTGGATACACCAAATACATGGAGTGCGTGTATAGCGAAACGTGAATGTTTGGAGCATTAAAAAAAAGAAACAGTTGTTATAAGCTGTGGATTTGAGCACTTTTGTAATTGTATACAGTGAATCCGTGTGCACATAACTTGACATCAAAGTTGTAATGACATGTTTATATGAAGCTCATCCTTCCTCTGCACGACACAATCTGCTCATTTCACCCTTTACTTCTCTAATGTAGCACACATCTTACGCACTGCGCCCGACCCCTGAGCACACAATTCACAGTCGAGAAGCAAGCTGTCTGCCTTCTGAAGTATTTTTTATTTTTATTTTTTTTACACAGACGAACGCAACAAATTAGCTGATAATCATCGATGCAATTCATCTCAGTCCTCAAGATCATTCCAGCGGTATCCGCGGTCATTTATTCCGTGATAGACGCAGGGACATTAGCCTACGGGACGACAGATGCAGGAGCCCGTTATCTCGCAAGTTCATGTTTATTGAACGGGTCAGCGTTACTAACGCCAGAAGCTGAAATCGCGTTTAATACTGCCGGGTCTACAAGAAAGCCTCATCCACGAGCCTATTTTCTCACATGTTCATATATTTCAGTAAAATGTAACGTCCACGTACCTGTGATGTGCTATTTTCGAGGTCCGTGTTTAGTTCCTGTTGTAGTGTGTTGAATCCGCTCTGTGCTGAGCATATCTGAGGGAAAGGCTGTGCAGAGGAGAGGGAGAATTGAGCTCAAATGTGTCTTCTGTGGGTCGGCCGGCGAGGGGAATGGTTCCTCCTCCCAGCGTGTGGGTAAACTTTTACAGACGACGACGAGACTGTAACACACCCCACCCACCCCATCCCATCCCACTATTACACAAACCCACACTGGCTTGTTTATGCTGGACTCGTCTGGACATATGATCTTTGATGATTACAATTGCTGAGTAATGGGGAAAAAGCAATCAAACTTCTCAATATACCAAAAAAAAATTTTTTATTATTATTATTATTGTTATTATTATTTTTAACCCAGCTGAAGAAAAAATGCTTTAACCAGCTTAAAGGGATACTACATCCCAAAATGAAAATGCTGTAATTTTTCCACTTATCTTCTAAGATATTTTGAATGAAAACTAGTATGCTTGAGTCTGTCCCATAGACTGCCAAATAAATTACACGGTGTCAAGGTCCAGGAAAGTACGAAAAGCATCGTCAGAATAGTCCATCTGCCATCAGTGATTCAACCGTAATGTTACGAAGCGACAACAATACTTTTTGTACACGAAGAAAACAAAAATAATGACTTTATTCAACAATTTCCTCTCATCTGTGTCTTTCCAAATCAGCGTAGTGCCATTTTGGCAAATCTGATCTGTACACAGATGGCGTATGTTCTTCTGTATCAGCCGCGCCACAAGGATACGTTTTTTTACATGTATTTACGCTTTGGTTTGAAAATAAACTACGCATCGGCACAACACAGATTTGGCAAAATGCCACTACGATATCATGATATCGATAATTGTTAATATCACCGGTATATCGCAACATCCATAAGTGGAACCAAAGGTTATGTGATCAAGAAGCACATCAGAGAGGTCAAATAGGTGGGTGTCAGTGCTGTATCAAATAAAGTCAGTGCCATTGCTTTACATTGTCTCATGTGATAAATGAAAATCTTACCATGTGGAAGTTTACAAATGACAAATCCACCCCTGAATTTGAAAAGGTCAACAGCATTATCAATTCAGTCATAAGAACAGTACAATAGTTATACTTTTTTTAGCACTGTAATAAATAGTCAATAGCATTACAGTATACAGTAGTTCAAAGTACTACTTTGTTTTACTCTAAATTTGCACAAAACCCTAAGGCAGTTTCCTATATTTATTGATAACAGACTGGATGGATATCATGATAAATCGTTAGTACATTTAGTGCCTTAATCCTTGAAATCAAGGTATTTTTAGATGTTTGTCTGCAACCCTTTAGTGATTCAAGTCAAGTTCCAGGAAAGTGTGGGCTAAAATATTTCCTTGGATGCTTCATGTAGTTCAGTAGCACACAGACACAGACACAGACACACACACAAAACACACACTCTCCATACCTGAGTGTTTTTGTGGTTGACCATTCACAGATGGAAAGCTGTTCGCTTTGAGAAGTTTAAAAACACAAAAAGGCTGACAGATCTAATAATATTGACACAGATGTTACATATAACAGGGAAGGTTTTTGGAAGGAGAGTGGGTTGTTGGAGTCTCAGTGCATGCTCCCTTTTTACTTCTCATTTTGAAATCACCGGAGTTGATCTGAGCTGTGGTTTACTTGTGTTTCCAGTGAAATCATGAAGTTTGTTTTGTGAGGTCACCCTATGCTTAAATATCTGCTGAAGTAACTCTCAAGGTCATGGACCTTCAACCGCTTCAGTGTTTGTGATAATTCCAACCGCCTTGAAATTACCTAGTCACTGCTTATCTGCTTCCTGTAAATCTAGCCATTGTTTAAGTCTGCCTTCCTTCCACTAAAGTTCAGATAAACAATATTAAGGAAAGTCATAGCTTGTAAAAAAAAAAAGAGGTAGCATCCGGTGTACCGGTGTCAATTTAGGAAAAAGAGGTACAAAAAATACATTTTCCTTTGAGGATATGTGGAAATTCTTCTAAATACCTCCTAAATCAAGCACAAGAAGTTCAATAATTGGTGAATATTAGTGCACCTGGAAATCATTATGGAGTTTAAGCATATGAGATATAAATTTTACATCCAATAAAAGCAGTATCTCATGTCAAGATATGATATATGATATATATATATCAGTCTGAAATAATTTAATTTTTTTATAAATATAAAGGACATGTCATCATTATAAAATAATGTATTATTTGCATAATGCATTATGTTAAATACTGGATGTGTGCAAAATGTAATAAATTATATTTGACATACAGACTAAGTGATCGCTTATTAATATCAGCTGAAGTGTTGAAATGTTTTGTTTTAACTCGTGTGAACGGGAGCAAAAGTGAGATGCTTGGCAGCCTGAAACAGAAAACAAGGTAATGGCCTTTGGAGGACAATCAATCAGCTGTGATATATAGCATAGCTCCAGCCCCTTTAGCTCAATCATACACATGCACAACTTGGCGTGGTGAACAGAGAGATGGTCTACCACTCAAGGTTTCAGTGCCTCTTGGCCAATGTGCTTCACCTTGGACTGTCTGCTCAGCTCTGATCTGGTTCACTTGGCATTTACAGCCTGTCGACTAGAAACTGTCAGACAAATTATTTAATTGGCTTCCAGTTAATCTGTAAATAGATCAAGGGGGCGCCTTTATACATATGAAGCACGGATATTGCAACATCTTGACCAGACTACATCATCTACAGAGTTTAAGATTGGATTTATATCTGTACTTAACATTACATGCAAACTAAATACAAAAACAAATAAACTCTAATCTCAGCTTTACATTTTGAGGTAGTAGGTGTTTGTGGGCTGACATATTTTACAATGCTGTGGCTCCATAGACATCTTATTATTCTGCCAGACTGAACAAAACACCAAAATACAGACTTGTGGTTTTGAGTTGGAAAACATTGCAGGGGCTCACTAGTTCCTTAATTGCATAAAAGAAAGTTTCCAAACGCAGATCTGCTGGAATAATAGTGTTCGTAGAGATATTCTTAACATCCACCAAAATCAGGCTCTGCACTTTTTGGGTCCAAAGTGAACCTATAATTTGGAGTGACTATTTTGGGGATTGCAGAGTGGCCTGTGGTGACTGGACCCATGCCACGGCAAAGCCAAATACCAGGTCGTGGAGTTATTCATTCCTCAGACTTGTTTGAGCGAAACGGGTTGACTGTCTCCACACTGATTGATGGTGACACGTAAGTCTGTTAAAAAGGAAATTGAGAAACCAAGGGAACATTTTTGAGAAATTTTGGTCTAGTTTATTTGCATACAACTTTGAGCAATGATTGAAGGTGGCAATGCTGTTATTGTTGACAGAACTGATGTTGTGTGATACAGTAGGCTTTAAGACCACTTGGAAATCACTGTTATTTGACTACAATTGGAGATACATACACATATTGTTTGCTCCACATCTGTTAAACTGATCCCATTTTTATCTCACATACTCCCTCCAGGTAAAAAAATAAATAATAATAATAATAATAAAGAAAAGTCAGTTTGAGAGACCAAACTGAAAATATTGTATTAATATTTATTTTTACTATTATATGAACGTATTATGCAGTATTAATTTAATATTAAATATTTGCTCATGTTTTAATGTTTTTAATTTATTTAAATATTTATCTGAATATTTTATAAACAAAAAAATATAATGTTTGAATTTCTGATAATTCAGCTTTGACATTTTTTTAAATTATAATATCTCACAAAATTAAAGGGGGGGTGAAACTCTGATCAGGCTGTGCTCATCCTCTCAGTGCTCTGCTATACGGGAGCGCACTTAGGACCCATATAAGGAAATTCCGCTCCATCTAACGTCACACAGAGCCATACTCGAAAAAAACTTTCCGAAACTTGTGACAAACCGGAAGAGGTTTTTTTGGAACAAAAATACTCCTTCAAACGTACAACTTAATTTTTGAAACTTTGTCCATGTTTAGCATGGGAATCCAACTCTTTAACAGTGTAAAAAACTCAGTATGCATGAAATAGCATTTCACCCCCCCTTTAATGCTTTACTATATTTTGGAGCAAATAATTAAATGAGCACTGGAGAGAAAAAACCTTACCAATCCCTTTTACCAATACCTTTGAACAGTAATATATATGTATGTACATATGCATTCATATACATTTTTTAATTAACGTGTATTAAAGCTGCAGTCGGTAACTTTTTGCGCTCTAGCGGTTAATAAATAGAACTGCTTGCGTCTTGCGGAAGAACATTGTAGCCGGAACTACTTCTCTCTGTTAATGTCTATGAAGAATCACAAAGGTACTGGGTTACTCCGCCGCGGTACCCCCGAAGCAATCTAAAATAGTCAGAATATAAACATTTATTATAGGTGCACCCTAGTGATTCAGGACAAGCTAAAAACACGGTTTGGAAAATGGATTCAAGGTGTACTCGCTTATTATATAAATCTTTCTTCATTTTGAACACAAACAAAGTTACGGACCGCAGCTCTGATTGGTTGTTTTTTACCGGGAGCGCATGACTTTCTGCAAATGGCAATAGGAGCACTGGGAGGAGCCAGAGGAGCTTGATTTTTTTCACAGATTATCTATCTCATATTCTACTGTCTGGACATAATGACAGGTTTAACAAATATGTAAAAACTATATTTTTACAAAAGTTACCTACTGCAGCTTTAATGGAGGGAGGAAAATAACACAGAAATAAATAAAAGGCTAAAAGATTGTGTCCATGAAAAGGAATGCTATGTAAATAAGATGTAACTGGAATTATATTAAATAAAGAATTAAAAAAATATGTAAATAACAATTTTGGAAACCACAAATTAATATTAATAGTATCTAATAATAAGACTGCATCACACAGACATGGTTAATCAATGTGATTTGAGCTGTATGTAAACACCAGTATTTGCCATACTCATAATTACATCATAAATAGATCTTCGCCCATGCAAAGTCTCATTTATCTCCACCTCAACCAGAACAGATCTATAAAATAGCTTAAGACTTGGCTACCACCTGTGCAGTCAAAAAGCAATCATAATTGAAGAGATGTATCGCAGTATCACTTCAGCCACAAAAGGGGTGCTGGGAGTGGACCAGGGCATCAGATCAGAGACTAAAGGAGGCGTAGTTGGGGCATCTGGATATCATAAGGAAGGATGGACCACTGGTGTGGCAGAGGGGTTGCATTAAACATATGGGGATCATGTACAACCCACTCACCTCACCTGAACTGGCTGTGCGAACAGCTGCCAGCTGTTGATATTAGGGCTCATGCTGATCTGCTTTGATATAGCACAAGCCCACAACCTCATACCGAGAACTTCTGTTCAAGGGCACTCTATAATGAAACACATCCGGGAGGTGCAGAGATGGCTTATTTCGAATCTATACAAGGAATTCAAGATAAAATCTCAATCTTAGTTGAATTTCCAGCCAAATGTCACCTAATTAAACATCAGATCATATGTCTAATGCACTCACGAAAGTGAAGAATAGTAGAAAACTCAAAAAAGCTGACCTATATCCTCAGCACACTTTGTCATATCTTGTTAAGTGTACAGACACATTAAACTGAGAGCTAAGAGAGTGATCGAAGTCCTCGGGGATCCGTCATCTGCCACCGAGAAATTTTGTGCCGGTGAACATATTTACATAACTGCCATTCCACCATGGAATATGAAAACCCAACTCCTGTCCTTGATAGACAAGCACTGAACATCAAAGGCATGTGCATGAAAACGTGATATGCGCTGTATAGATGTGCAAAACAATCACAAAGTCTTTGAAACTAATACATCCTCTTATCATCATTCTTCCAAATGACATGAATAGTATTTTTTTATGTATTTGTCAATATCTAAGTCATGGAAAAATAATAAAAAGCCCTGTTCGTTTAGAAAAAGGCAAATTAGCAAACACAGTCTTCAGTGGTAAGGAGTTTGGAATGGGACCAACAGCCACGTGCCAGTGGCTGATTACAAAATCCTTCCTGTTTTTATAGGAAAGAAATGCTGAGCATCTGACAGCAGTTTCACCTGATGTAAGCATGGCTATCAGACTGACCAAACAGCAAAGCTCACCCAATATATCCCACACAGACGCCAGAAATTCCCCAAGGCAATTACAATCCACAGACAAGTTTAGAGTATATATGCGAGGGTCACCAAACTCAGTCCTGGAGGGCCAGGCACGTGCACAGGTAGGGCTCAACCTGTGCAGAGCACATGCCCTTTTTGCCCTTACACTCCGAAGTGCCCTTTTTTTTTGGTGGTGTTTTTTTTTTTTTTTAATGCTATTGGTCACCCTTTACGTCTGTCTGTCTGTTTTACAAATATTTAGCAAATTAAAGTTCTTAAAACGAGCTTGTGTAAATCTTATTCGATCCTCAAGCTGTCAGTAAGCTGATAACTCCGCCCCCTCTATATTCATTGAATCAACTGAAGTTCCACAGCAGCCGCACTGTAGACAACAGCTGAGCTGAAAAAAGTTTTGCGAAGGGTAAATAAATATCTTGTTGTTTTAATAAGTACTACTAAACACTAGGCTCATATTTATTTATTTGATGTCTGACTGACTCACTGACAGAGACATGTGGGACGTCGCCTGAGAGAGAGGGCTAGCATTTGCCATCTAGTCATAGCCAACACTTAAATAGCCTGTGCATACAGTTGCATTTCATCTTTAATAAAATGCTATTTTGGCCAAATGCACTTTACCACAGGAAAAACTGAGCGCTCCGTCTATATAGCTACAAAAACTATTTTGTAACCTGTAACGTTAGATGAAAATGTAATGTGATGCCGGCAGGGGCAGGCGCCGTCGCCGTTTTAATGACGGACAAAAAAAAAAAAAATCACATTTGCTGGCCAAAAACAATATATTGATAAGTAATACAACAACATATAATTTGTTTTTACCATCGGGAAATCATAACAGGTTTCGTACTGGAACTTACACAAAGCGACGAGTGATCCTCGTCACCTACATAACTATATTTCTAAGAAATTTATTCTATGATTTATGATTGCTGATACACTTAATTTATTAACATTTAGGCTAATCACGTGATGGTATACTCTCCGCTCGTCCTCACATGTATAAAATGTTGTAAAACATGGTTTTACTACAGTAATGTAGTAAGTTATAACTAAAAAAAAATTACAGAAGATCACTGTGAAATCGTTATATTTTATCATGCAGAATGTAATTCATGATTCATTCCAAGGGTTCATTTATTTGATCCAAAATACAGCAAAATCAGTAATATTGTGTCATATTTTTACAATTTTAAATAACTGTTTTCTATTTGAATATATTTTAAAATGTGATTTTATTTTTGTGATCAAAGCTGAATTTTCAGCATCTTTACTCCAGTTCAGTACTCTTCAGTGTCACGTGATCCTTCAGAAATGCTTTTCACTGCAACTGTAGTTTTCACACTATTTTTAGTTATTTTTTTATTGCTGGCTTATTTTAGGGAAAGTGTAGTGAATAAGAGACCAACATCCCTGGTCCACCACAGTGTCAAATTTTTTCCAGGTACATGGCTCACAGAAGGTTGATATTGTAATTAGGGATAGAGAAGCCCTTAAAACCCTGTTTATCTATATTATCTAATTATCTAATATTATTATTATGGTTGTTATTAATTGTGAATAAATCTAAAGCTTTTGAGACTATTATTTTGTGTTATTGAATTTGTCATGAAGATGTGACCATTTCTTCCTTTTATGCAGGCTTACTAAATAATCTTGATATAAAAAAGGGAGGGGGGTGCCCTTTTTCAGTTTCAGCACATGCCCCTCAAAAGGTCTGTGCACGGCCCTGTGGAGGGCTGATGTCCTGCAGAGTTTAGTTCCAACTTGCCTCAACACACCTGCCTGGAAGTTTGAGGTATATCTAGTGAGATCTTGATTAGCTGGTTCAGGTGTGTTTGACTGGGGTTGGAGTTAAACTCTGCAGGACACTGTGCCCTCCAGGACTGAGCTGGGTGACGCCTGGTGTATGCTTTGAACTTTCTCATTCTCTGATTCTGATAAACTTGCAATGTTTTCTTGAACTTTTGCTGGTTTTGAACTGAATTATATGGAGGGATATACAGATGAACAGAAATATCAAATTGAATAAATTTGAGCACTTTAACAAGATATGGGCTTATAGAGTTATGTTTAATTTCTGCATCACATGCACCAAACAGAATTGTTAAAAATAAAATATATATTATTATAAAAAAATTTAACTCTAAAAACTAAAATCAATAATTTTAACTGTGCTTAAAGGTGAATTTAGGAATAATATATGAAAATATTTTTTAGTGGTTTTAAATAATATTTTAAATTGTCTTTTCAATGACCACAAAGATGACCTAAATGTAAAACAAGGAAATGAAAATGTAACAGTTTATGTAAAATAAAAATAAAAAATCTGTCATAATTTACTCACTCTCATGTTGTTCCAAACCTGTATGAAATTCTTCTGTTGGACACAAAAGAAGGTATTTTAAGAACGTGGGTAACCAAATTGTTGACGGCAGCCATTGATTTCAACGGTTTGGTGGGAAAAAAATTGTTAGTCAGTTGCTACCATCAACTATTAGGTTAAAGAATAACTATTTTTGCGTGGACTATCCATTTAAATAAGCAATATCTGCAGTTACTGATAAATAAATATAATAATAACTCAAATCTAATATTGGACAGTAAGTACATTTCAATACATCTATTATCAGACTAAGTAGACATCACTGAACCATGCCACTGGTTGGGTGACTGTTGTTACGGCCCACTGAGCTTGCACTTCTGTTTGATTCTGGCATGGGCGTAGGTTTGGTCTCAGCTTTGGTGCGGACACCCCCATAACCCCCGGAAGTATTTTGTTATAAGATACCAGTGATTTAATGGTGATTTAGTATAACTGTATAACCTTAAAAATGCACTCTCAAAAAATAAAAATCTGAGACTGTGTAATGCTGCCATATTTATCTTATTAAGATAAATTATGTACATTAGTATTTACAAAAAATACTCTGCCACAAGGAAACAAATCGAAATAAATAGATATAATAACCTTTTTCTATTATAAACACTATTTACCCTCCAGTACACTCACGTTTATGTTGACTGCAAGATTCTAAGTTAAGGTAACAGGCTAATTGACATTCAGTTACTTGCTAACGTAGCATTCTATCATCCTGGGTAATACTATCACCAGTTAATACTATTTTCCACAGAATATGCATTTGAAAGCCTGGTTAGTCACTACTGCTAGTTTATTTGTGTGGCTAGCTATAGTTATTTTGCTTACTTACACTCTGACTCTGTTTTATGAAAAAGCTTCTAATGTCCCCTTTCTTCTTCTTGGGTGGCATCTACAAAGTACAAAAATAGGCAAAAAAAAAAAAAAAACGGAATATTAAAATTATTTTACTCTGGCCTTTGTATGTGGTAGAGAGACAGCCCTTGTAACCTACCGTCGGCTGTCGTCAACATGCGCGTGCACACAAACCACCCGCTCGCTGCTAGTGCAAGCACAAAAGTAGTCCCGGCCCGCGCGTGTAGCCTGTCAGATACCCCGCCGCCAATCAAATTACTCCGTTTCTTGTACTGTCGTCGTCCTGGCCGTTAGAATCGATCCAAATAGCAGTGAAAATATCCAAATAGCTGTTCAAAGGAGCTTGCTAAATATTGGTGGGAACAAATTTGTCATCTCAAAATACTGATAGGGACTACTAACTAGCGTCCCCCCCTAAACCTACGCCCATAGATTCTGGTACTGCTTTAAAAAATGACACTTTACCTTTAAGAGCTTGTGTGTTATTATTACTGGCCTAAACATATCGTTATGGAAAAAACAGCCATGTTTCATAGCCTAATTTCACTTTGCATGCAAACCACATTCATTTTATGAGATTTTAACAAGACTTTGCAGTGTGTGCACACTTCTGTTGGGTTCATGCCCTTTGTTTGTGTGCTCTGACGTATGGGTGCGGAACACCATCGTGTTTACAAGCCAGTCTGAGCTTCAATACCATTGCACTGTTAAAATACACACACACCATCTCTCCTCAACTCAAAAAGTTTAATACCAAAAACATACATGCACACACACAATCACATAGAGACTGTATTAGCAAACTGTGAAATACAAACTTTAAGCTCTGATCTGTCAGTCTGTGCTTGACAGACAGATGAAAACAGAGAGTAATAATGCTACATTTGCAACTAACAAAATATTATAAGTATTCTGCTTTGTGTTTTTCTTATTTTGCAAGACAGTATCTGTGAAAAACGAAAATGTAATGGTGTAAATGTTTACTATACAGTCAAACTGACCAAGGCTAAAAGCGAGTGATATCTCACAGTTCTGTCTCTCCCTACACAAAGGTTTAAGGAAAACAGGATCAAGAATAAGAAAGGGAGGTAAGGGAAAGTGGAAGGATAGATAGTGAGCAGAGGATAAAGAAGGGAGTGCATTGGACTCGAAAGCCATTGCCAAATACATTGAGATAATCGCCATCTGGAGCCTAACAATGCTCATTTAGACAAAACAGGCACAAAAAAAACATTGTATTCCATATCAGTGAAAATTAAGAATGTTAGGATAAAAAGTTAAAAACACACGTTGGAGGACTTTAGCACAGCTGTGTGTTTAGAACGGAAGATAAAATTCCAGAGCATCAGGAGGGTTGATGAAAGACGCTAGTATGACTCGCTAATAACCCCGTGGCTTTCTTGCACTGAACTGTATGTTACCCGTGACAAATGGGCTTTCCTCTGGTGGACTGAACCTTGAACCTCAAGACATCACCATCAGTCCTTCTGTCATCATTAAATGAATGAAGAGAGAAGGAAAGATCATTCCTTCACTTTCAGAGAAACGGTGTTTAAATAAGTACAGAAAAAGAATGATATGTCCCCAGTAAATATCAAACGCTCACACATCAGAGAACTTGACAGTTTAAAGATGGCCGTGTGCTTAATTTTCAGGAATCGGTCTTTCTGCAGCCACTGTTTTCTTTTCCTGGAAGTGCTCTTACAAAACAACTTGACCATAATTCTCCAAGTCCACACCCAAACACTCCCTGCATCACACTCGCCACATGTAAAGCAACTGTAGTGTGTGTGTGTGTGTGTGTATGTGCACATAAGATATTTTTTTTAAACCTGGAGATTTAGTTTTAAGGTTCTGAAAAATGTAAATCAAAGAAATATTTACTATGCGTTTCAATTCAAGTAAATTAATTGTCACAAATGTATAATCTAATATGTATATTTACAATTGAAATATATATTAAATATTTAAAGAAATTAGAATTTTTTTATCTATCTATCTACAAAATATGCATCATTTTATTTACACATTTAAGGATCAGGTCAGATAGAAGTTTGTGAAAAAAAACTGAGGACATTTTGGTGCACTACATATTTTTATATACGTTGGAACAAGGAGTGAGGCCGGCGGAATGATTGGGAAATCGGCGACACCTGCGCCCCACCACCGGTCTCGAGTCCCACGTAGGAGATGGAAGGATATAAAACTGGAGCGACGATAGTGAAGGACGAGAGAGGACCAGGCCTGGGATTTTATTTGTGTTTTGGGTTTTATTTGAGCGCACCAGTCGTCCGTGAGGGGCTGTAGCGCTGTTTTGTGTTTATTTGGAATTATTTAAATGTTATTTTGATTGTCCACCGGTTCCCGCCTCCTTCTTCCCGTAGTTATGGAGATTTTATTATTACAGGCTAAATCACTAAAGACATCATTAGAGAGTTCATGTTTGAGTGCTGCTGTCACCAAAGCAAAACAATTATGCAGATAATATCATACTGTATAAAAATGCATTAAAATAAAACTTATAAAATTCTAGTTGGCTTCAAACATTTGGACCCCAGTAAGCTATATATAACTAGTTCCATTTCAAAACAAACCATCAAAAATAGCTTGCTTCATTCAAACAGATATTTCATTCATGAAGTAAACATTAGCATAGGTATGCATCACACGCAAGTCAAGTTCGTAATAGAACAAAAATAGACCTTATGGTAAACAGTGAGCCCCCAACGGCACTCAATCCAGAGAGAGTCTTTGTGTGGGGATGTGCGGTTGACTGAAATATGATGAGATAGACTGTGTGTGTGGGGCAGAGCAAAAACTAAAGACAGCACATTCGCCTGCTCAAGGACTGTCATAACTCATAGTAATTCGCAAAAGACCATGTCAGACGTTCATTTCTCAACTACAGTGTAAAGAGCAGCTGGGAGAAGTTTAAAAAAGGGTGTGTGAGTGAGATGGAGAGATAGAAATCAGAGTAATTCCACCTCCTCAGTGTGATCCTAATCTAAAATAATATCTTTATAAATCATCGTTTTAAAATCATCACATTATAAATTATTTTCAACAACAATCTCGGCCACGCTTAACCCCAATAAAGATAGTGGATCTGAGCTATAAGACTTGCCAATGTAATCAGCGCCGGTGTAGTGAGCGTTGGATTGTTTTGAATGTGACTGAGAGGGAGAATATGTTGCTGCTCTGCTTTAGTCCAAGTGCAACACACTGGTCTGCGGTCTGAAACCTCCTCCAGCAAAGCAAGACCGTGTAAACAACTGAGAAAGATGGAGAGAGAGAAAAGACAAAGACTGCGTCCTGACATCTTCCCCCTTTGGCAAAGTTATAAAAAGGGCCATTTTTATAAAACAACAAAAAAAGGAGGTAAAAAAAATGTTTTATGGAATTTTATATCTGGTGCGCGTTTAAAAGCTCATTTAGTGTGGCATGAGTTTATGGGCTTTCAGGCCATCATCTGGTCCAGAGGAAGAGTTTTCTGTCTCTCTGCCGCTATTGGAGGTCATAAAACACTATATAACTCCCACCAATAAACATCCACACAGGTAGATCGAGAAAAAAGCTTCATACTCTAAACCGAATAAACAGCAGTGTTGTGGGTAACGCGTTACAAAGTAACGCGTTAGAGTACTCTAATTACTTTTTTCCTGAAATTTGTAACTTAACGCGTTAGTTTCGTGCGTAAGTAATCAGTAACTTCGTTATTTTTTTTAAAAAAGTAATCCGTTATTTTAAGGAAAGGAAAATCCCGACTGCAGCCTGCTTTTTGTCAGACAGTAGTCCTAGGTCTACTGTGCCACCTGCGGATGTATCAGCGGAGCCGAAGCTCTGTGATCGTAAAGTCAATGGCTGTGATGCGTCTGTGCCCTGCGCCTGACCCTGTGTGTGTGTGTGTTTTTTTTTTTTTTTTTTCGAACTCCCGGCAAGATAGCAGAGAGGACAGCGTTTGGTTTATGGAAGTACGCACATTATTTTCAATTTGTCAACGAAAAAGAAAAGAACATAACGGTAAAATGCACACTCTGCTTTGGTGAAAAGCTTCTGTCGACCGCCAAAAATTCTACCTCAAATTTAACGCTACGTTTTAATCACTACTTTGAAGAGTAAATGTAAGAGGACTGTGTTAAAGCGAATTTAGGCTTGTGACTGTGAGTGACACTTTAATAATAATTAGTTCGGCTATTAAGCGATTTGTCATTTGCCTGTGTGGCAGTGAAGGATTTAATTCGGTTTGTTATCATTTTTGTTTGACAGGCAGCTGTTAATTTCTGTTAGATCATTGGCTGGCTCGTTGTTCATCATTTCTAAATGGATTTAAATCTTTAATGTTTAGGGTTGTGTTTACAAGTAAGCATACTTGTACTTTGATAACTGCATTATTTAAAGTTAAAGAAAAATCAGGAGTTATCTTGTGGTGCTCATAATATACAGTAGCCTAGGCTACCCGGGCTGGGTAACGTTAGGTGCGAATTTTGATTAATAATATGTTCTGTGATAATAAATAAATAAAACGCCATGTGGAATAGCCGATTGCTGACTGTCTTTCCTGTTATTGTTATCCTGCAGTGTTCATGAAGTCGGATGACTGACGCTATTCATTGTCGGGAGTCACGACTTCTAGGTGCATTTAAAGGGGCCGGGGGCTGTGTCTGTCATGTGTGAGCTGCTGCAAACGGCTTTTAATTTTTGGTAACGCATGAGTACTCTAACGCGTTACTTTTATGAATAGGTAACGCTGTATCATAACTGATTACTTTTAATTGATGGTAACGTTGTAACCTAACTAACTACTTTCCAAAGTAACTATACCCAACACTGATAAACAGTGATGTGTGGTAATCACACACACATGGGCAGGTTGAGCTGTGGGAATGCGGCTATTAAAACCAGTAGGATTTGGGGAGCTCTTGTAAAACCCCATCTCTCTCTCTCACACACACACACACACACACACACACACACACACAGAGAGAGAGAGAGAGAACAGTAAGCGGTGCTATCTCTTGCAGTTTTAACCTTAATGCAGTTTTCACATGGCACAGGCACGCTATCTGAGCCTGCATGGATATAAACAAGCTTCAAAGCTCTGGTTCTAGTTGTTAAATGAGGTTAGAATTGTTCTGTGGTTTACTACCGTATGCTGTATCAAATCAAACTTCTAATTATATAGGTATTACTCGGATGGGGCTCATCACTGATCAAAACCACATGTTGGAAGACTAAAATCTGCAAAGTAAAAATATTTATGATTTCATTTTTATGTTAGGAGGTCTAATTTAGATCGCAGGAGTGGGTATAGCTTGGATGCCAAGCTTATATTATAGCTTATGAGTTTATACTACTTCAGACCCACCTGCTGGGTCGCCCAGACTACACCACAGCAAGATCCTGCCAAACTCCAGCCAGACCACCAACACAGAGCATAGCATCACTGCTCGCAGATGGATTTTCCTCTTTCTCGCTCTCATTTTTATAACATGTCAGGTATTTAGGATGCCGGTAATGTTAAATGGCCAAACTAAAGTCTGGTCCACATTGCAGTATTGCTCACTTAGACAGGGAGAAAGGATTTGACAGACACATAACATTTGCTCACTTTTATGTGCTGTTTAGTGGGTGGGATTATTTGAAATAGATTACATGACCATACTTAATTCTATAACACAAACTACAGAATTCTATAATTTATATATATATATATATATATATATATATATATATATATATATATAAACTGGATTCAAATAATTGTGCAGCAGACTTCATGATTGGTTGTAAAAAAATAAAATAATAATAAATAAATATAATAAAAAAATACTAATGTTTTGGTGGAATTTCTAGCCATCAGAGAGTAATAAATATTGTTTTTTTTTTTACAAAACTGTGAAAATAATAAAATTTACAGATACAAATTATTGGAATCAATTATATGACAATAATCTGCATATGGCAATAATTAATTATATCATTCAATAATTAATTACATGAAAATTTGTTCAGGAGTCTTCGTTGCACAATCAATCAGTCAATCAAGAAAAATGTTTGGGGAAAATATATATATTTGAAATATATGTAATTAATGACAATACATACTTAAAGTAGCCTACAAACAAATATTGTACAGCAGTCTTCATGAATGATTTGGGGGGATTCAAAGATAATAAGTATTGATAATTTTACAGACAAACTATGAAAATTATTTAAAAACATAAAATATAAAGTCCAGGCATGCTGTCTGGAAGTTTCATAAAAGGCCAATATGACCAGTAATTAGCATTTTTATGCCCAACATGCATCAATATCATTGAATGAACTGTGTTCCTACAATCTGCAACTAAAATTCCAGTATGAGAAAAATACTGCTTTTATTTGTCCTTGAATAGGCACTGGACGCAATTAATCTTTAGATTAAACAATTCACAGACACAGTGTGCTATATGTGAGATAAAAGCAGAAAGAGAGAGAAAATAGAAGATATAAGTCCTCATTTATTAGTATGGGAACCGTTTTCTCTACGTTAGCACTTACAAAAGTGTTCAGTTATCTACAGTAACCATTTGTTTCTCAGTCCAGCCCATCTTTCCACTTCATGAAATGACCTCACAGTAACACTCTCCTCCCATTCTCACTCCCATCCTGACACACTCACTGTGGGAATAACAGCCGGTGACTGCCTCGAGTCTGGGAATTCCTCTCGGACAAAGTGTGACTTTTACATAACTCTTAGCTATAACAACCCCCTCCCATTACCAAAGAATTCCCAGTTCACCTCCAGCCTGTTGTGTCTAAATGGTGCTGTGTTTGATAGTGCGTTTGATAGTGTGTTTGCATTCCAACAGATAATGAGCAGGGAAACGAGATATCTGCATCCTTATCATCCACACAGATACCAACCAAGAAAACACAACACTATAAATAGAGCCACTTATAGGACGGTGGGATACCAGACTAGGAGCATGCATCTGACATTCAGCTCACAACATATGGTAATGTAGGATGTCCGATTGTTTCTTGGTTTGAGAAGTACAAAATCAGTTTTTGGGGGCCTCCCATCAACCCCCAGTGATTCTCGTATCAACAATAATCTACCAACAACAAATTTAATCTTGATTGTAGATCATTTCAAATAGTTATTTTGATGTACAGTAATTATGTACTATTAGGTCTGGTTGTAAAAAGAATTTGAAGCTATCAAAGCCCAGATAAAAGTTGCAGATTTATCGCTACTCCACACCCATTCTGATCTTCATCACTGGACATCATGTCGTTTTTTTGTGGATTATGTCTCTCTCAAACCAGACCTGGGGAAAAAAACAGTCATAGATCAGTGCGAAATGCAATGCTTTCCACACAAGCCCTACCAGACAAGAGCACATGACCCTGCGATCTCTGCATTAACCTCTGAACCTTCCTAGCCTTCATCTCTGACCTTTCTGGTTGGTTTGGGTCAGACCTGTGCTGTGGTGGCCAGGCATTAGGATTACTCATGATAAAGAGGTAAAAAAGACAGCACATATAAACACGAGTAGTGTGCTTGTACTAGAGTGAGAGAAAGGTTTGAGTTCAGTACGATTTTTGAATGCTTTTGTGAGAGTCTCTCATGCTCACCAAGGCTGCATTTGTTTATCACAAATACAGTAAAAACAGTACAGTTGTGAAATATCATTACAATTTAAAATATTTTTCTATTTCATTATATTTTTGTAAAATGTAATTTATTCCTGTGGTGGCAAAGCTAATTTTTAATTTATCATTTGATCCTTTAAAAATCATTCTATGATTTCTAATATTTGCGCTGCTTTATACGTTGTTTTCAGGATTCGATGAACAGAAATACAAGTGGCATTTATTTGAAAAAAAAAAAAAAAGTTGCTTCTAAATGTCTTTACTGTCAATTTAATTGATCAGTTGCTGAATAAAAAGTGTTAAATTCTTTTAAGAAGACCTTACTGACACTAAACTTTTGAATGCTATTCACATGAATCAGAGGATTCTTACAGATAATCCAAATGTGGCCTATCAATCTGGACTGCAGCTGCAAATTTCCATCTTGGAAACCAGAAACAGGCCACGGGTACATGAGAGAGATCATGACTCACATGGAAAATAATATGGGATGGAACATCCTCCTAATCAAACCTTCCAAAATATAAATCAATATATAATTCAAAGTAGCACTAGCTGACGACAAAATTTACAGTAAGCAAACAAGCATTTCTGAAAAAAAAAGAGAATGCAAAATATTCCAAAAATATGCAAATATATTGATGACGTCATGGCTGAATTGAGCATTGAACATTCTATTGAACGTTTAAACTTTGATCTTAAAGGGACAGTTCACCAAAAAAATTAACTGTCAAAATTTCCTAATGTCCTTCCAAAATTGTATCACTTTTATTCTGCTGTGGAACTTCAAAGATATTTTGAAACATCTATCAGTATTTTTTCTCTATACGATGGACAAAGCTATGGGCTCCAGCGCTGTTTGGTTCCCAACATTCTTTAAAAAGAAGACAGTAACTTAAACTTATTTGGAACAACATAAGGGTGAGTAAATTGTGACTGAATTGTCATTTTTTGGGTGAACTATCGCTTTACATTCATTAACAAACAGCAAACTTAAAGGGATTTTTCACCCAAAAATTTAAATTACCCCATCATTTACTCTCAATCAAGCAATAGATGTATATGACTTTATTCTTTCGGAGGATGACAATCAGAATGAATCAGAATCAGAATGAATCAGAATGAGCTTTATTGCCAGATATGTTCACACATACGGGAATTTGTTTTCATGACAGAAGCTCCGCAGTGCAACATAATGACAGCGACAGAAACACAATAAGGAATAAATAATACAAATAGGTAGGTAAGGAATGAGAATATACAAATTGATAATGTATGGCAGGTACATTACAAAGAGCATTTATGTATGTACAGGTATATTATGTGCAAAAAATTTAAGTGTACGCTAAGTATGTGTATTATATAAAAAATATCTGAGTTTTATTAAAACACAGATGAATCACTTCGCTTCAGGAGGCCTTTATTAACTTCCCATGTGGAGTAATTTTTATGATAGATTGACACACTTTTTTTCGGCTTCAAAATCTCGACCCACATTCACTGCCATTTTTTAATATAACTCAGATTGTATTTGTCTGAAAGAAGAAAGTCATATACACCTAGGATGGCTTGAGGGTGAGTAAATCATGGGGTAATTTTCATTTTTGGGTGAACTATCCCTTTAAGGCTGAGTTGTTTATAAGTATGTTAAGGCTAAATCAGACTAAATTAACTGGAAAGTTTAGAAGGTTTAATGAATAATTTTAGAAATTAAATTTTCATTTAATGGAACCACAGTGGTTAAGGAATATCAATACCAAGCTGCCTTGCAAGTACAGATAAAATGTATTTCATATATAGACATTACTAATACAACTAAAACTGAGAATAACTCTGGAAAAACAATACAGTTGACAGTTATATGAACAAATGCTTTCCGTCCCGGACCTGAGCTCCAGAGAGCTGTTCACTTTACAGGACTTGAGATTAATCAGAGCCAGTGGGTCCTGGCTGCTCTGGATATCCTCACCAGACAAACGAGAAAAAATCTCTTTCATACTTCCTCATTTCCACAGCACACGCCTATGTTTGGATTCCTTGGCCACTGGTGAGAGTGAGCTGTCTTTAAAACAGACTAATAATGGAACGATACCAGGACATTTTTGAAATTCTTGATTTTACTATGCATTTTTAATTCAAGCGTTTTTTAGAAGACCAAGTGGAAAAGTTATCTAATCTATGACATCGCTGTTACGATTCAAACAAGTATTCTTTGACATCGCTTTTGATTCAAATATAGATTACTCATCCATCATTAATTAATGATCTAGTAATTATGAAGCAGAACAAAATACAGCATATTGACCAGGCATGAATCAGTTAATAAAGGCTCTGTCGTTATAAACAAGACTGTTTGTCTAGCAGCTGATATTAATTGCTTTCTGTATTAATATGCTAATTATTTAGCAAATAATGATTATGCATGCGTATACAGTTACTCAAGTAAGAGACCAATAAAAAAAAAAAAAAAATAGAAAAACCTTATTCAGACTTATCTTATGGTTTCCAAAGACTAAATGTAAAAAGTTAAATTTTTACTGCCACTAGTGGTAATTTCAGCTGAAAACTGCAATGAATTTTATGTATAGTCATGTTTTGTAATTTTGCACAAAAGTCGCCACAGACATGTTTTTCCAATGAGCCTAGGTTGGGTTTGGAATAACACGAGAGCATGAAAACAAAGACATTTTACAGGTAAAATATGAATCTAGAAACAATGTTTGACAGCTTAATCATGTCATTTGAGACTACAGCAGTCTGTCTGACCTCCATCTCCTATAGGGAATTACAACAGCACTTTGGATGTGATATTATTAGTGCTGTCTGCTGCCTCACCTCACTTCCTGTGGATGTCTAGACTTCAATTTCTGTACTGACTTATTCCACTGAGACTATTATAAACGTCCTGTAGTCTGCAAACAGCATGTACTGTATTGCCCTATGACCCTGAATTATTAGAAAAGCTAAAAGATCACTTCAGATTCAGTGCAATGTCCTTTCTGATTGTTCGTGACACATTTTCTTGCACATAGAATAGGTATGAACTCACAACCATCATTTCAACTCTCACCCTCATCACTTCTCCTGTTCGATTTCACCCGCTCCTTCTTTCTAAATCACTCAATGACTTCATATTTTTCCAATCGTTTCTACAAATCTTATCTCAAACTACTTCTCTTCACTTTCCATTACCTTGATGACCTTTCTAGCACCTTCATTCGATGGCCACTCACTGAACAGACAGTCTTGGATCCCAGAAAAAAGGGGTCGGGCCGGACCGCTGATGGCCCCACACCTCCGACTCCCTCTTTCCTATCAACATATGTGCTGATTTGAGGTAGGGTGGAAAATTTCTGAGCTGTAAGCTATCTGCACTCCTGGGCTCCCTCTCTCTCAAATTAAAGGCATGTGTGGAATCTTGAGCAAAGGCTCTGACAGCAAGGAAAGAGGGGAATGGGGGAAAGGCGAAAAGGAATTAGATGATCCTTGAAAGCGTGGATGACCACAATAAAAAATAAAAAGAGATACATAAATGACGTAAAAGCAGATGAAAGTGAGCATGATTTTTTCTAAGGATATAACTTACAGAGGATGAAAGAGAATAGTTGAGATCGTTTAAAGAAAGAGAGAAAGGGGAGAGTGAAGGGTGGAGATGCTCCCAGGGGACGGAGCAGCACATATGCTTCCTATCCAGCACTTCATGTGTATCTCTCCTTTGCTCATTTGAACCCCCCCCTCAATTTGAGCTGCTGGAATGGGGTGTTCGAAAGTCCTTAGCACAGATGCAAATAGCCCAAATGCCAGTTTAATAAAAAGAAAACAAACTCTCTCCAGCTTAACCTGTCTGACCAGAGGGGGAATTTGAAGAGGGGGTCACGCAGGACTGTCCCACCCAAACCCAGCCACTTCCTTGTCATACATCTCACTTGGGTTTCTCTTTCTGGAGACAAATTGTTGCACTAGTGGAAAGGTTGTGACTGACACTTCACTAAGGACTATGTGCATATACAGTGGGTGGTCCAAATTTTGTGTGAAAATGCATCTACTCTGCTCTCTTTTCTAATTAAATAAAACATTTTATTAGAACTGCTCTATAATGTCAAAAATCTTAATAATTTTAGTCAATATCACATTTACTTGACCACACTTACTTTTGAAACATTATGCATTTATTGAACTTTTAAATAAAAATGTCACACACACACACACAGACGCACACACAACAACAACAACAACAGCATCATAGCAAAGCTGAATGCAGCACATAAATCACTTTATCTTGATTATTTTGTGTTCATACTGTAGTTGTTTAAAATCATTGCAACTGAAAATAAAAACTGACAACCAGCCCTACAATAAATTACAAGTGACATTATTACCAGTGAAAACTGAAATAAAATATTTATATGGTTAATTCCCAATATTCTGTGTGTCCTCCTTTCTCGTTAATGACAGCAACACTCGAGCAGACATGGACTGATGATCATATTATCCAGCATGAATTGAGAATGTTTGCTCCAATGGAAGTGACAGCATCTGACCTTTCGTTCACATGGCTGACGTCACATATTTTCTTACATTTAATTAGTGACCTAGAAATAATATTGAATCCCATTTCTTTTTAATTAGCTATTATCACACTTCATAAGAGCTGATCTAATATACTTTGCATGTGCACATATACACTCATAGTTTGCACGTGAGCTTCTTAATGAATTCTTACACTATAAAATGACATTTCTATACATCAAGTGAATTATCATCAATATTTTGCCCCTAAAACCCTGAGGAACTGGAACAGAGATTAAATGAGGATTACTGATGCTCTGTTTTTATGGGACCTTATGAACACATTTAAGAATCTTCTTGACAACAAGTGAGTTTTCGTCATCTATGAACGTCACTACCACAAGGCACTGAGGAAGAACACCAGTAATTAATGTGCTCAGCTGTGGGTTGAACACCACAAGAGCCCAGAGGAATCCAAAACCTTTAAAAGGCAACATCATCATGTACACTCAATGAGACTTGCAACTGGACCCATGGCTGCTTATTTATGCAATCACTGCTGTTATCTCTTTTCTAACAATATAAATAGCAGGTTTGCTTCAGTGGAGTTATTTCTAAGGAACTGTTAATAATTCTGTTATTTTTGCTCCACTGAATGAGAGACGGGAGAATTTAGGACACATCACTCTATGAATTTCCCAACCATTTCTTGGTCAGGTGACCTCTGTTAGAGATGAACTAAAAAGCGGCCCGAGGGAGAGGACACAGAGACCAGCTCATCACCACGAAACAACAGTTCAACTAACGCCAGACCTCAGGATGCACGTGCAGAGCATGTGCCGTGTGACCTTGCACAGGTCAGCAACATAGCTTTAAAAAGGCACCCTTCGAACTTTATGACCTTTAAAAGCCATAAAGATTTGACATTAGAGTGTTTGTTTACTTAATCAGGTCACTGAACATTCTTGAAGTTGTCAAGACCTCTAAACGGACTCTCTTGTATCCTGAGTTCATTTCCTTTCCCGGGTTTTTCCTAAACTGAAACAAAATTGAAATGAATGTGCTTTCACTTACTGCTCCTTAAGTTAGTCTTTCTATTTTAGCTTCATGCTGACAGAATCAAAGATGTTACTGTCCATATGACTTCAGCAGATGTTTTTTTGTTTTTATTGCTACCATGCCAGACATCATTACCCCTTAACAACCTCTTATTAAAAATGAACTGACCTGTCTATGTGTGTGAAATCAGGCTGAATACGGTTGTACGGTTTAGCTGAATGCAACTAAGCAGTAAATAAACATACATATAAAAACATAAGAGTAAAAACACAAAAACTTCATAGCTTTTCATTTTTATTTTTATTTTTTTACAGAGAACAGTGTGGAGTGCACAGAAATGCCAAACACCCACACACAAACAGTTTCTGAGCACAAAGAGAATGCTGGGTCTTGGGTGGTGGGATAATGGGGTGAATCCCAAACAAAGGCCATTTTGACAGAGCGAGCTTTGTCTGCATCAGCCCACAAATTCATCCACTCAAAAATAATGGGACTTTAAAGAGTGCTGGCCCTTGCAAAACAAAACTGTTCAGCACATGATGTTGACCTTTTGTTATTTAGCCTAAACCACTTTCATCCTATCCCCATAACAGAAATAGAGTTTGTAATGTGCCAAAAGATGTCATTACAAAGCTCAGGTTTAAGGTCTTTTATTATATTAACCTGTTCTTTCCCTCAAAGTTTGTTGTTGACAATTTATAGAACATGTGAAGGAGCAGTGTTGTATTTGTACTATAGCTATATACTGTAAGAGTTCAAATTAAACCATTTCATTTTTGTGTTTGAAATGCCCCATGTTAAAGTGCCTGTTATTATGAGGACTTTTATTCTGACGGGGTGGAAGGCAGAAAAAGAGAGAAGTGAGGAGTTTGGTGAACCCGACAATAAAGCGGGGAAAAATAGCTTGTCAGTATTCGAGTGTTTTATTTCTAAAAACATTCAATTATGGCCCCGAAAACACCCACAAGCGCTGAAGCAGCAAGCGTTACAATACTACTATCTTAATGTCATTCTAGCAAGATGTCAGGTTTCAGTGCTACTCAAATTGCACATGTATAGCATTGCAGTCATGCAGATCTAATTAGGGGGCATTCACACAAAACACATTTTGCATTCCACTGCACTGATTTTCCAAAGTTTTTCTATTTAAACATACAGTAGACGGATGTGTTAGATCATTGCACTCACATGTTTTGCAGCATATGACATGAGAGTCCAGGGGCTGCATCCTTAAAGGGGTAATCGGATGCCCATTTTCCACAAGTTGATATGATTCTTTAGGGTATTAATGAAAAGTCTGTTTAACCAGTTTGGTTAAAATTTCTCAATGGTAGTGTAAAATAAAACTTCTTTACCCTGTCAAAAACAGCTCATTCAGAGCAAGCCATTTTATAGCATTTTCCTTTAAATGTTAATGAGCTCTCTGCTGACCCCGCCCATCTCTTCCGAGTTTGATTTACATCCAAACGAATACTGACGAGCTCTTTTTCCCCGCTTTATTCTCGGGTTCACCAAACTCCTCACTTCTCTCTTTTTCCGCCTTCCGCCCCGTCAGAATAAAAGTCCTCATAACAACAGGCACTTTAACATGGGGCATTTCAAACACAAAAATAAAATGGTTTAATTTTAATTCTTACAGTATATAGCTATAGTACAAATACAACACTGCTCCTTCACATGTTCTATAAATTGTCAACAACAAACTTTGAGGGAAAGAACAGGTTAATATAATAAAAGACCTTAAACCTGAGCTTTGTAATATATATATATATATATATATATATATATATATATATATATATATATATATATATATATATATATATCTGTCTGATTATATGTATAATGCTGTCACTCTAACTGAGATCTGGTTATTGTTTAGTATTTTGTTCATTTCCTGTTTTCAGAAGTCCAGTCACTCTCTGACCTTGGCTTTCCAGTGCTATGAGGTCATATCATCTCCTTTCACTCCAATCTAGCCACCTTTCACCTAAATCACGTTAACAGAGAACCAAGTTACTGCCTTGCCAAATATACACTAATTCAGAGTCTCTCTTTAGACTGAAATTGAATTTCAAAGTGACATCAGTTAATTTACTAGCACACAGTCCAACTCCTGTTCCAGCAAAGCGTATGGCAGGATGTGCTTTAACCACAAAAATTTTGCCACTAACATAGAGAAATGTTTTTGAAGCCATATCTTAAATTAAATGATTAATTACAAAGATTACTGTCAACTCTCCTCCTATTAATGCATTAAAATTATGTTAAGGCAGATAATCTCTTGCTAGACACAAACGACTACCCACACAAACTCACACACCTAAAGAGTAATTGTAGAGAAGAGTGGGAGGAAAATGTCCCTATAGTTCTCCAAGTGTGAGGTGAAGATGTCTGAAAGATGAAAAGTGGAATAGGATCCTACTGTTGTGCTTTTCAGTATTGAAATGGGGGAGCTGCTGCTTCTCTCTAATAGTTTTAGCAGAGATAGAGCATAGAGTTGATGGTTCCAGGAATGGATGTCATTACATATGGATTCACCGCCACTGATAGAACCCAATATTCATGGAAAAACTTGTGCTGATGCTCTAGAGTGTTTGAGAAAGAGAAGGAATGAAGTTCTAATTTGCACAAACCAATTGCAATCAAACATCCATGTAATCAATTTCATGCATTTGATTCTAGTTTTCATGGTGTAATAAGACACATACAGTGAGAAAAACTCAAAAGTGACTAAAAAAGGTTTTCAGGGGCTGAATAATAAAACTTCCATTTTCAAGAAACCTCTCAACAAGTGGCCACAAATACCAGTTTCAGCTGTGTACAGGAATGGAGAAAAAGGCCTCCTCTGGTGACAGGGGAGAAATCCTGACCTCAATAAATTTATGGTTTGTTTAATTTCAGTAAGTGCATCAAAAAACTAAATACAAAAATGTATAAAAAAATGTATCACAGCTCTTGTGAATAGTGCATATGGGATTCTCAAAGCAAAGTTTTTTTTTTTTCACTCTGACAACCGGATTAATGGCTAGTCTTAAAAGTTTGCTTTGCCTTGACATGGATAAATTACATTCTAAAATATATAAAAATACAAAACATTTATTTCGAATTGTAATAATATTTCACAAAATTAAAAATAAATGCTGAGAATGATGAAAATAATTAGGAACAATGCTAATACGTGAAGAAACCCATTAAAAGCTCACAAGGTCCAGTAAGCTGTTTTCACCCATCATTAGTAACTGTTAAACAGAGACAGGCGTATTAAATGGAGGCCTTTCCAGAAACTCATATTGTGTTAGTAATGCCTGTATTGCAGCCAGACCCTCAGCACCAGAACAGCAGACAAGAGAGAAATGCTATCGACCGGCATTGTTGTATCGCTCCACCGAGGTCGACTTTTGGTGCCAGGCTCAATTAAGCCTTGCTGAGGTAGAGAACTAAAACAATAGGAATAGTGGGTGCACACAGATGCCCATTCTGATAATTTAACTTAAGTGTGTGTGTGTGCTCACGCTTGAGGTCACTTAAAATGACAACAACAGGCCAGGAGTTTCCAGCAGTTTAATGAACTAATGCTATTGGCTGGTGCAGTGCAGTGCAAGAACTGTGTCAGAAGCTTTCTGATTCTCTTGATCCACAAGGTGCTTTGGGAAAAATAAACAGCAGGAGGTGGAAAGGCAAAGAACAGATCTGGAGACAGTGACCCTTCACTGACAAGGAAAGATTTAGAGAAGACATAGGGAAGGGTATTCAATGTGTTTTGGGACTACATGGCAAAATATTGGCACAAGCTGTTGGAAACAGGACTATAACACACTCTGTGGACAATGGACTTGAAAGGGAAAAGGAAGTTAGATTACGCCTGGCTGTGAATGATATCACATGAGAAATTGAGATTGTGTGATTAAAGTTATACAGTTGCTGTGGACAAATTAACGTATCATACAAGCGTCAATTTTTTTGTAACACCACACTAATCACTGCCTGTAGAGGTGTAGAATAATTTCTGGAGCATAAACATCCAAAGCTTTAAAATGGTAAATTGCACCTAAGCAGCAAAATCCTTTGAAGAGGTTGTAAATAGCACAGGTTTTGGACAGAAATTCCACTAAGACGGCAAAGCCAAGAGCATTTTCATTTCATGTTGTTTTTCCTGCAGATCCCCCCTGAGTTTTTCAAACCCACAAGCCACCTTTCCAAAATTCTTTCAGGCTCAGGAGGAAAACCTACAGCCAAGAATAAGCAGAAGGAACGAGCGAAAGAATGGAAGTATATATTTTGTACATACTCAAAAGCAAACACTCTATGGGTAGTACGAGAACTGTTGGAGAATGTGACTAAAACACATCTCCTTTGGAGCCAGGGCATAACCATCATCATTTCAGGAAATAATCATCATATTTGAAGGGGTTTGTTTAGTTTGGCAACAAGGTCAGAGGCCGAACAAACACACGGGAAGTTGAGCTCCCTGCCTGGCCGAACCAGTATAACGGCTTAAATGTGGTTAATACCAAGTCAGCATATTAGACTGATTTCTGAAGGATCATGCATTTTAAACTCCACAAGCTACTTTGTTGTATTTACAGACACATACAAACAATAAAAAAGTACCTTTTAGGGGGCACAAATGCAGCTCTGCAAGTCCTGAGCTGTCATTGTGTATATATTGGGACTGTAAGACCCCTTATGAGGTATAAAGAGAAATGACTGAGCTGATAAACGATCGCAAACTGTTTGATGCCACATGATACAAGCTCTTAAACTCCAAATGTCTTTCAGCTGTTTGGATAAAGACACATCTAAGCAGCTCTGGGTGGGATTTCACCTGTGTAATTGCATAAGGATATTGAGTTCTTACTTTATCACTCCATCCTTTGCCTGTCTTAAGGAGCCCATGACCTTCCTCATGTTCTCATACAGCCACTGAAGTTCAAATTCAGTTCAGAAGGCTTAAAGGTGACAAAACTGTCCAGTTATCTGGCTCTCGGTAGTAGGGGTAAAGTTAAGAGAAATGGTTTCCACTATACCCTTTGACCTCTAACCTCATCAAGTTGCTCGCGTAATGAACATTAAACCAACTAACTAGCACTCCCAGGAGAATTTACACTCTTTCATCTTCTACCACTATAGCTTTCTTCCCTTGCTACTAATCGTCCTGTGATACAGTCTCAAAACACTTATTTCCTCTCTGTTTGCCAACACTCTACAACTTTTTTCCATCAGCTCACTATCTGTTTCCTGCCCTCCACACCGAAGTGCATAGTTCTCCACCTTTCCCATGTCCAGTTTATTATGAAAGCCATCCTTATATTGAGATATGGTCTCAATGACGAGAAGTCGCAACTGTAAGATAGAAGTTAACGCTGCAAGATATCAAGTCTCATTGTGAGCCAAAATGAACTGAAGTCACAATTATGAGAAATAAAGATGCAATTGTGTGAAACAAAAGAGATTTTAGGTTACGTTGGGGCAAGTCTCACTGAGAAATTAGTCATAATTACGAGGGAATGGTGCTCCAATCAGGAGAAATAAAGTTATTATTTTGAGAAAGTCACACTGTGGTTATAGTCACATTTACGAGATTAAGTCCCAGTTATGAGAAATTAAATCACAATTCAGATACATACAGTTTTGAGAAATAAAACTCATTTGTTCACTCTGTGGCAGAAACAACGGAAAGCCTGTTTCCGCCACGGAATAAAAAATACAAATAAAAAAAGGTTATTGTGACTTTTTATATAAACGGTTGCGAGATATAAAGTCAGAATTGCGAGACAGTGATAATATAGTGATATAAAGTCTATATAGTCTATAAAGTCTATTTTGGGGGGGGGGGGGTCTGGCATGGTCTCACAATTCCGACTTTATTTCTCAGATTTCCATAGTTTTCTCACAATTTACTGACTTTTTAACTCGCATTTGGGAGTTTATATCATGCAATTCTAAGAAGAAAAAAAGTCAGAATTGTGAGTTTGTGTCACACAATTATGAGGAAAAAGAATTGTGAGATTACGGGATTCAATAAGAAACAGGCTTCTGTCATTTATGAAACATTCAGACACTTTTTTTTTTATTATTATTAGTATTGAGAAAATTTTAATTACAACCCAAAAAGAAACAAACAGTAATGGTCTGAACGTTACTTTGTTTTAATATCTTATAAAACATTATTTATTTTACGGTGACCGTTTATATGTTTTAATATTTTATAAACAATTATTTAGTTTACGGTGACTTTATACTTTTTGCACTTCTCACAACACCATGATACTGATGTAAAAACATGACCTCTGATTCTACATAGAGACATAGGCCCTTGTATTGATCTGGCAACTCAGAAAAGATGGAGCTTGTGTAACAAACACAACTGTTCCATGCAAGCTGTTTAGTGTTCAGAGGTTCTGCTCCACTTCTCCGGAAACCATAATGATTGTTGTTATCAGATCAACCATTAAACTCCTTTTTTCTAGGAGTCAGAGACCGCAGTGGACCTCTTCTTCCTATGTTATATCATGTTGGCATCTACAAAGTTTGTCTTTCATGTGAAATACTGGGGTAGAACGGAAACTGAGCTTATTTGTATTTTTTTTTTACATTTCTTAAAAGACTCGCAGATTCTGACTGTAGAAATATATTAACTTCCTGTTAGTTCCACTCTTTGGGCATGTTGGTCATTTAAATTGGTTCTTCACAAGACTTTTCCTGTGTTCTTCCGGGGGGAGTGAAGTTTATTCATATCACCTACTAGAGTTTGCACTTCCTTTCTTTGCAACAGTTTCACCACCTTTAATCTTCAGAGAGTCTAACAGGTTCTTTATTCTTGAACTAGCCGGTTCCAGTTTTCTCTTCCTGCGATTTTTCACCCCTGCTCCTGAGGTGACTGAAGGAACGAGAAGTGCGGCGAACCCCCATGGTGAGTCCGAACTCTGGTTAAGATTTTCCTTCTGCTGGAGAAGCCAAGCACTTTCGCGACAAAGTGCCACGAAACGTTCTAGCTGTGTTGCATTAACATTCTTGCTAATGTTTAGAGTGGTTTCAAATGGATTCTGGATATACAAAGCTGTCGTTTCCGGTTTGGTCTGCTCCTTTCCCTGGTGAAAGAGATATAAAGCAGGATATTTAAGCATTCAGACACTTAAAGGTACAGTATGCATCAGCATTTGCACTCAATTTGTTATAATGATCATTTAATGCACAAAAACAACATGTGCACAAATACTGTACATGTGGAAGAATTGACAATAAGGCAGACTTGACTGAATATGTTTTTTTTTTCATCAGCTTCATTTAAATCTCAGAGTCTCTCAAATGTGTATTTAATAAACTTCCTATAATACTTTGCTAATGCGTTGGTTGAATTGTTTTCCTAAATCTTTGTTTATGGCAGCAGAACATCTCACAGGTCAAGGGAGCTGAACAGATTTGATTGCAACTGCACATCTGTGTCCACTGCAGACAGACACTTTCTTTGAATTGACTACATATACACTGCCCTCTGGTGGGCGTTTGTGGAGGGTCTGCTAAGACGTCAGAGGTGTCTTTTGGGAGATTGCACATGGATGCTCTGGCGTTGGTGGATGACTCACCTTCCTGATATTGATCGATGCCTTGTTGAAAGGAAAATTGCCATAAAACTCGAAGAATTCCTGCAATAGTTTCTCTTTGGATGAAAAATGAAAACAGAAAAATAAACAGCAGTGTCCTTAACGTCCAATAAAAATTGAATGCATCACAAAAGCAATACAGAAATGAGCTATCTGCCCACAGATGAAAAGGTAAAACCTTTCATTAAGTTTGTGTAAATTATGAAAACAATCCATGCGCTCCACTCACCTAATGTGTCTGTGTTCTGCTGCAGTGTAATCTTGCTAAGGTCACTGACAATAGTGCAGTCATTACCCTCAATGACACACTTATCTGATGGTCCTGGAAAGTGCACACACACAAAGCATAAATATAATTTGAGCAGCCTCCATATAGTAATGGATTCTGTATCACTATTGTGGCATCACTGTCCTTGACCCTGGTAGACCAGAAAAAGGCAATTATTTTTGCGCGTTTAGACACATTAGATACATCATAGACAATAAGACAGTCTAAAGTATTTTGCACACTCACACACACATATACATATATGTGTGTGTTATAATGTGTAAGAAAGTAAGCTCTTATACTTACCAAGGTTGCATTTATTTTATCAAAAACAGTAAAAAATATTTTAATCCTATTTTAATATATGTTAGAATGTAATTTATTTACACGAAGGCAATGCTGAATTATCAGCAGCCATTACTCCAGTCTTTAGTGTCTCATGATCGTTCAGAAATCATTCTTACATAATAAGAAATATTTATTATTTATTATTATTACTCTCGAAAATGGTGGTGCTCCTTAATTTTCTTTTTCTTTTTTGTGGAAACCTTAATAAATAGTTTTCAGAAATGAATAAAAACATCAAAAGAACAGCATTTATTTGAAATAAAAATCATTTTAATAGTGTAAAAATATTTACTGTAACTTTTGATTAATTTAATGTATCAAGTTAAATTGTAGGGTCACATGAAAAGAAAGTATGCACAGTTTTCTAGAGTAAGGGGACACCACAATGACTTTTTGATTATTATATATATATATATCTGTAAAAGGACATAACATAAGAGATCCTATTTCAGTCATAGCGGTTTTAACCAAATGTGTAGTTACTGTCTTTTGCCTTTGTATGGCAGTATTGTACAAAAGACAAGAAACTGCAGAGAAGCATGACTGTAGAAGTAGAATGGAGTATACCTGCCAGCTCCTTCAGTCGGTCCAGTGTGGGCAGTATGGGAGGACCCCTCTGCTGTAGAAAGAACACCACCATGACCGTTAAAGAGAAGTTGGTGATCCATGCTCCTGGAATACTGCTTGTGATGCTATGAACTCGAGCCCAGCACCGCACGCTGAACACCAGATGCCGAACACGAGGGTCCAGCTGGCCGTAGAGAAACAGCAGTTCTGAACTCTTCATTGCCACCCTTCACACAAGGACGTTAAATAAAACAAAACATGGGTTTAGGACTGGACTATCTGTTTGGTTAAAATATAATCATTTTTGGTAATTCTATCTGGTGCCACTAGGAGTGCACCACACCTTTATATGACTGTCTATCATATTTAAACTATGAAGTCAGTGTACACTGTAAACATCTGGGAATACCCCTCTCTAACCCACAGCTTGCCCCATGAGGGGTCCTAGCGCAACAAAAACTGCTTAGCAGATTTCTGTGCATTGCTGGTGTGTCACATTCTAAAACAGGAAGCATAAGAGTGACCTTTATTTTGGGGAAGTGTAAATGGGAGTGAAAAAATAAGCTGGCAGACCTTAACGCCCACAAAACAACCCTTTTAATGTCTTTGTATGGTACTTACAGAGATGAACCATTACTTTCCTTTTCAGCTTCTGAAGTCTTATTTCAAGATGCAGTTTGAGTATGGCTAATTATGTGACGCGTCATTCAGCAGACATTACCTACCTGTTATTTGCAGTGAGATCACACTGAAAGCCAGAGGGTTGGTGAGAAAAGCGGACAAGAGGACATCGAGCTTGGAGAATGTTCTGGACTCCCACACATCCAGGGCCAAACTGGTCTACACATTTCCCAATGACTGAGAGGATACTCTGGGTCACAGCCCGCTCTGATGCTCCTCTCTTCACCTGGTACTCCAGAGACAGTCCTGAGCCCTGTTTAAAACATTACAGCATGCACTAATCAATTAATTTTTAAAATATCCCTACTATTGTTCTAACCTTAATTATTTTTTTTATTATTATTATTAAAATTGACCGGAACATTGAAATATTTAGTCATGCAATTTAAATTTTTTTTTTATTTAAAGACATATGATGACAGCTATAATAGTACTATAAAAATAGTCATTCAAACATCTACTTTTTGTTCTATGGAATAAATAAAAAAATCCATAACTAGGCAAAAACAAAACAAATGAGATTTTGACTTTTTCATACTAAAGGGGTACTTTTAAAAAGACAGGTCGCCAAACTGTGAAAATACTGTGATAATTTACTCATCCTTATGTGATTCCAAAACTATATGACTGACTTTACTCTGCAGAACAATAAAAAAAAGAGATATTTTGATAAATGTTTCAGTGGTCTTTGTCTGATTTAGAAATCAAAACTGTTAGGTTACAAACATTCTTCAAAATATCTTCACATTCCAAGTCATTTGTATTGACACAAGGATAAGGAGGATGAGCAAAAGACAGAATTCTGGGTAAACTATCCCATTTAGATTTAATCTACATAAGCAGTCCACAGCATTGACCTTTTTCTGGCTTGTTGCATAGATGCCGTCGAGGTCCAGAATCATGTCAACATCACAGCCCAGTTTGCCAAAGCTGTTAACAGTGGAGCCGAAAGGCCTGATGATGCATTCTGGGAAATATGCACCAGCTATGTCTCGAAGTAGAGAACAAACAAGAAAGCGCAGGCTGACGTTCTCTTCTGTGAGCTCTAAGGTTTCTGTGAGACACTGCAGTTGCTCATCTATCTGTGAAAGAAAAGTGAAAAAAAGTTGCATATTTGAAGCTCCATCTAGCAAACATAAAATAGGAGCAGTCTCCCATTCCAATTTTTATCCTTTCCCATTAGCCTAATCATATGTCTTGGTTTTAAAAAAAGAATGTATCGCCAAGGGAAGTCTTACGCTGTTCTTTTCTGAGAGCAGTTGGCTGATTTCACTGATGGATGGAGGGGACTGCACTTTGAACTTCGGCATGGGATGATTGCTTGACTGACTGCCTGGCCATTTCAATGACAGCAGGCGAGATTTGAAAGGCACTGCAGCTTCATGCTCAACAGCTGGAATATTTGTGCTCTCCTTCAACGAGGCAATGCTCTCTCTGCTGGAGAATTCAACCACTGCATATGCTCCCTACAGAAACAGAATCACATGGTAAACTATAATTCAATTTCAGATTTTTGTGATCAAGCATCACACGATTTCTAGATATCAAACTTGTAACTGTATAGTTCAGCGACACTTACATAGCTATTGTAGAAGAAATGCTTGTTGATTGTCCCATGTTTAGACAGGTAATCTAAAAACTTATTTTCGTTGATCTTAGAAGGACAGCTGATCAAAACCGATCTTTCAGCTTGTTCTCTTCTCTCCTCTTGGATTGCTTGAAATGTTTTACTCTCCTTGGCTTTCGTGATTAGAACGAAAATGGGGCAAGACGAAAGAGGCTGGAGTTAGATTTTTTTTAACCATGATAAGACAACTTGGTATTTACTTTTAACATAAAATGTCAGATTAGAACACGTTTTTACAGCTGTCGTTCCCAATACTTAAATGAGATGACTTGGTAAAAGTCATGCCTATATATCTACATAAAAACCATGTTAAGTTACCGGCTCTCGCTGTCGTGTTCTCTGTCTGGGCTTTGACTGCCGACGCAGTTGAGGTGAATCTTCCTTGCGTTTGGGGTTCCAAACCAAAACAAAATCTATCAAGCAATCCTAAACCCCTGAAACGTAACCTACATACTGCAGAGGAGGCCGCCATTGTTGATTTGAGATGGGCGCATGCGTACACATTGCCTCTACGGTGGCTGTGAACGGACCTGCACTGCTGCGTTGCGAATTTGGAAAAAACTGAAAATGTCAAGCTACGACGGAAGCCCGGGGATCCTCAAATTGGAAAATACCTAAGTGAGAACACAGTTGGAGATTTTGACTCATTTCCGACTAACGTTACTTTGAATTAGTCCGCCAAAAGATTCGTTCACGGATTCATTTAGTAAATACTTTTTCTATATGAGTCACGTCAGTCGAGTAACGTTACATTTCATTCACAAGTGACATACGATTTACGAAAGATTCGTTCACTGACTCGTTCAGTGATCATTCATTTCTGCAAGTGTAACGTTACAAGTTGTGATGTTACTTAACTAAAACGATTTACGTATCTGAAAGATTCGTTTAAAACATCGATTCGTTCGTGAACAAAACGACACACATTCTGCTGCGGAGTCTGGACTTCACTAATTTGAATACACTTTTTGAGACCGACAAAGAGCAATAACGTTTTTAAGCTCATATATCAAAGGGCACAAGCGTGTGGGTGCTTCTTTATACCGGTTCATACTAGTTTAGCTTTTCTTTGCTACCGCAAGGTTGTTATAATTACAAGACTGTGCAACATTTTCTCTTGCGTATCATCATGAAGATGAAAGAGAATGACATCCTTCTTCTGCCACGGAACATTCTGATAGGGGACTGTGGCAAAATTAAAGCAGATACGTGACCTCTCAATGAGAAAATACCTCTCGCTGGAGAAAACGAAACCGCAGCTGACGTAGGCGCCGAGCGGAGGCGTAGCTCACACTCCTCTCGTCTTCGAGCGTCTGTCTCGGAGCTTCAGTTCAGCGGGACATGGACAACCAGTGAGCACGTGCCCTGCTCTTATCACACTGACCGAGAGGTAAGCAAACTACGGCTGTTTTAGAGTTTTATTATATATTTCGAGCAGCTATTACTAGTATGATAATTTGGAATGTAACGTTACACAGCAGAACAAGCAGGTTGGTTATTGGCAAGTGATGAAAACCTCGTCAGCTGCCTATTTCTAGTCAGTGTTTCTGAGCATCCGTATCGTTTAATAACGATAAATTATTATTGTTGTGGTTGTTGTCATCGTCGTTATACATGCTTTTATTTCAGATTAATTATGTATTAGGAGACGAGGTTGATGAGAATTTTTCAGCACTTTGTTGTTTGTGTCTGCCTGTGTAAAAATGGGGTTTGTGGGGGTATGTCAGAACAGACAGTCAAACCCACATTTCTTACCAATCTTATTTGTACTTGTGAGCTTCTGCTTAAGGACCTTCAAAAGATCTCCATGTTTCAATATAGGCTAAACTGTTTAACTTCCATTTGCTTTGAAGAAGAAAGCCCATCTTGGGGTTTCCCACCCTCTGAAAACCACCCTTCACTTGCAAGCAAAACAGAGCAAGCAAGCAGATCAGGAAACATACCTGACCTGACCACACTCTTAACATGCATGTATGCACTTGAAGTACATTAGTTAATGTCCTGTTTCTAACATTCTGTTGTAGGATTCAATCAAGGATGGCGTACGAGAATGAAAATGCGGGTATAGAACTGCTTCTTGCTCACATGAACATTGAAGACTTCATCCAAGAGGAAGATAATTTCTACTGTGTTGGCGAGGAGGTGGAATCGGGAGTTTCGTTTGAGGAAAGTTTCTCACAAGAAGATATGGATGAGACTGAGGAGACGCCACAGGATTTGAGCTCACATGTGCAAAATCCCGGAAAGGTCCGTTACGGGACAGCGTCCGACCTCCTGGACTTTGTAAATATGGTTTCAAACACACTGTCCTCCTCGCTCTTAGAGGTGGGAGAAGAAATGGGGGTTCTGCTCAACAAGGTAAGCTCTATTGGTGGTTATTTTGACAGATCCATAAGATATACAGCTGAGATAGACAGTATGATGTTAAAGCATTATGTAAAGTGAATGAATTCTCTACACTGTGCAATTGAAGGCTTATTCAAAGCAACTCATATCTGAACATAATATGTAAAGGAGGGTTTACTTGTTTTACAAGTTGTCATAGCCTTACTCATGATCGCCCTGCTTTGTTCCTGCAGACAGACATGGTCATTAAGGATGGGCATTATCGCATTGATTTGGACGTCCTTCTGTTTCCGTGGAAACTAACATACAAGCCCCCAGGCCCTGGATATGTTCCCAAAGGCTCATTTGGGAAGGTCCATCTGGCTCAGGACACCAAAACTCGGAAGCGAATGGCATGCAAACTAGTAAGTCGGGGAATCCAAAGCATGTTTGTTTAATGAATGTCAAATTTTTTTGTTTGTTTTTTTCATGCAAAGGTAGTTCATTCCACTAAGAGGTCTTAATGGACGTGACTTCCCTTCTGGGAATCCGTGTTCTTTTATGAGTAAAGCAAAAACATATTTTATACAGTTTGTTGGGTCCCACCTTATATTAAGTGGCCTTAATTACTATGTACTTACATTTAAATGAATCATTTGGTACAATGCACGTATTGTGTACATATACGTTTTTACATTGTACTTATATAAAAAAAATACCTGCATGTAATCACATCTGTAATTAATATCTGTAACTTTATTTATAATTACACTTTTGACCTATCGCTTACACCTTGAACCACCATTAAATCTACCCATTCCAAATCTGTCCCTAACCTTACCCATATCCCACCTCAATAGCAGCCAAAGTGTTTTGCAATACACTATGAACACAATAGGGGGAAAAAGAAGGATTTTGAGCATAAGATCAGTCATTAAATAAACATACACTCATCACGTGGAAATAGAAGACAGAAGACACATTATACTGCATGATGTGTCCTTGTGATGATCTTATGCACCAGCATGGGAGGCCAACAAGGCTTTATGTACAGTGGAAAAATAATGGCTCTGAAAAGAGAAACACTTCTTTTAGAAACTGTAGCAGCAAGAAGAGAATATTTTGAAATGGGGAAGAGCACTTTTTGGGAAATAACCCAGTTTCCTTAAAACGTTTAGAGGGTCAGTGTGCAGCATGCAGAGTTTGAACAGAAACCGAGAATGGCTGTACCGCACACAGGAAGCTGACAGGAACGCCCCTGTGGAAACATGCAGCCCACAGAGACAGTGTCTCAACTGTGTGGCACTGGCGGAGTGCAGGTGTCTAAAGTTTCAAAATTGTGGTCAGTTTAACCGGTTGTTGCTGACTTTTACAAAAATATTCACCCTCTTATTTTGGCCTTTAATGTTTTGATCAAATAATAATAATAGTAATAATAATTAGGGGTCAGTTGCCTGGTGTAATGAACTAATGTAACTGTTGTTTGATGCAGCATGTGGCGTCTTTGAATCGTTAATTTAACCGTTTTATTCATTACATCATTCACTCAAAAACAGTGAGACACTTAACTGCTGACTCAATGACAAAGACATTTTTTGTAACTAACACTGGCATATGCAAGAAAATCTGATTAAAAATTAATTTAACTTAATTAAATTAAATATTTTATCAAAAAAAAGTGCATTATTATATATTATTATATATTCATTGACGGAAATGTTGGTAGATTTCGTAAATACTGTTAATTATTTAAGTGGGCGTGGTTGTAATATTAAACACCCAAAACAGAGAAATATATAATCAACCTGGTGTATAAATAAATCCGTAATTACTTCGAGTTCAACACTTAGGGAATCAGTGTAGTAGTGTGATTTGTGTAATTAATATTGTGAATATAAATGGGGAAATGTGTAGATCATAAATAGAAAGACTGTAAATATATTATAGGGTTGCTTCCACCTTCTCTAAACCATCTGTATTTTCTCTTTCTTATTAAATTGTTTGCATATATGAATGATTTAATAGCATCTTTTATACCTATATGTATATTGAGCAAGCTCAATTTTGGTGCACTTCCATAATGTCTAAAATGTACTTTCTCTTCAGATTCCTGTGGAACATTTCAAGCATGCAGAGGTGGAAATCCAAGCCCGGTTCCAGCACGAGAACATAGCACAGCTGTATGGGGCCTTGCTGTGGGAACAGACCGTGCATTTGTTCATGGAAGCGGGTGAAGGCGGCTCGGTTCTAGAGAAGCTGGATAGCTGTGGTCCAATGAGAGAGTTTGAGATCATTTGGGTCTCTCAGCAGGTTTTGCGAGGCCTGGAGTACTTGCACTCTCACAAGATTATACACCACGACATCAAACGTAAGTGCTTTGGATTGCATCATAAAGGTTTTTTTTCTGACATATCACTGCAGCTTCCTGCCAAACTGTTTGTTTACGACCATTTTACCTCAGCTGCTCTGAACTGAATTTGCAAAACACATTTCAAAAGAAGGGTCAAAAGCAGTTCAGGACTTTTTTTTTTTCATTGCAAACCACACACACATACACACACACCAAACCACTGTTATTTCCCCCCCTAAATGCAACAAAGGTGCTTTGTAGGTAAATCAGATAATGACAATGTGGTCGAGGAAGGAATTTCGCTTATTTGACGGAACTTGAAATGAGGCCATCGAGAGGAAGCAGCACTGTAAAATGATTGACGGAACATTGGCCACAAGCTAGAGAAGCGTTTTAAGGCTAAGCCCTTCATAGATGAGGATCACAACATCATTTAATATGGTTGGGTTGTGGCCGACAGCATTCTGCTGCTGTTTAGTCATTCGCAGGAGTCAATCAGCGCTGCAGCTCATGACTTCTCAAGCGTCTGGAATTTCCAGTCAGGAGAGCCAGAGCAGGAAGAAGACTGTCAAATGTATTACTGTCAAGGGCTTATTCAACATGCCACCCTTCTAAATAATGCTTTTAGTAAGACTGAGAGAGTAATGTGAAGAGACAGTGAAATGGGTGACCAATCACGAGCCTGCTTTGTGGTTTTGAGGACTGGCTTTTTGACATTTGGCTTGGAGAGGAAACATGTTATTTCAAGTAGTGTGAAATATGGAGGGAGAGCAAGAAAAGGGGGTTTTGAGACTCCGGATGATCTGTTTTTCAACTGTTCAACCCTTCCCATGAGTAATGAGCTTACTCTGCTTCTGGAAAACAACACTTTGCTGCATTTGTCTCTCTGCGCAGCACAAACAAGAACTGAACAACCTATATTTTTCAGAATTAATTGTAACATCTCAAATATTGCTACACATTTTCCGAATGTTGTTTTTTTAGCTTTGATGTGTTTTAGAAATTATCTAAATTCAGTTTTTGTCCCTGCAGCCAGTAATATTGTGCTGATGTCTGCTAAAGCCGTGCTGGTGGATTTTGGGCTGACAGTACAGATGAAGGATGATGTATATATTCCTCGCGATTTACGTGGCACAGAGGTGAGTATTTTTGAGGTCACTTTGCACAGTTAAAGTCTGCCATAATTGTTCTGACTCTGTTGCGACTAAAGGTTAGTTTAGGCTATATATGAAAAAAAAACAATGAAGAATTAGATTTTGTTTCTGATGGTGCTGTTGGCAGAATTCCTTTGGAAAGTCATACATATACATTGTCTTATGGTACATTTTTTAAATAGTTAATGGTGATTCTGAAAGGAGATCTGAAAGGGCAGAAGGCACATACATGAACAGACACACTTTTCCCCCTTAGCTGACATTCTGTTCCCTAACAAACTCTGGGAAAGGCCCAAAAGGACACAAAAACACATGCACATTAGCTGCCTCAGTGTTGACTTTTTGCCCCATTTGGAAAGTCCAGCATGCCTTGTTGACCAGCACTAAAGATTCCCCAAATAGAATAATAAAGTTGTTTATTGTAAGGCAGTACAGTGAGCAGCTCACCAGAAGTTCATTTGACCATTTGCCTTTTACATCAGAAGTTGTTTTTCATATTTATATTATTCAGAGTGACTGAACAGTAGAAAGCAGCTAGTCCTGTATTTGATTCACAAAATTAAACAAGAAAAGTTGCTGCATATGTGAGTTCTGAGCTCACTGCTTCCATATTTCTTGTTTTTCCTTCTATACAGATGTATATGAGTCCAGAGCTAGTTTTATGTCGAGGACACAACACAAAGACCGACATCTACAGTCTGGGAACCACAATCATACACATGCTGAGTGGAAGTCCTCCATGGGTTAGGAGATATCCCAGAAGTGCCTATCCCTCATACCTTTACATAGTAAGTGTGATTCTTCACTCTTTTAATTGTATTTTGTATGTATGTGTTTTACTGTAGCAGTATAAGGAGAGTCCCTGAATGTGGGAAAACTTCACTGCATGAAAATGACTCTATACATTAACCTCAGAGCAAAACCCAGAAATGTCATGCAGGTTGATGTCATGATTTCATGACATAAGGGCCTCTATTAGCACATAATGTCTCATACTCAGTATCATTTTAATAATACAAATGATAATATTTTTGTATTATTATATTATTAGTATTATTTATTTTGCTTTTGCTCTTTTAATTTTCTTTTTATTTGTTTGTTTTATTTAAACCACTGAAAATGATGGTAATTATATACCATTGTAATAATAATTATAATAATTGTGTATAATATATTATAGAGCCGTTTTTCTTTATAGGTTTTTCCCCTTCTTTTAAGCTTCCCTTTTTCAGTTTAAACTACTGTAATGCAAATGATGCTAATTCTCTAACATTCTCTAAACCTTTTTTTGCCACTATAAAGCGAAGGATCTCAAGATACAACTTGTGATTGCAAGTTCTTCTTTCCATTGCGAGAAATTTCCAAATATCTCTTTTATTAAACAAAGAGGAAAAAGAAAGAGAAAAATCTCATATCAGCAATTTAAGCTTCCTCTATGTGTTGCAGATTAATTGTGTTTCAGTTTAAGAGCTGCCCGTGTAATGGAAGCAGACTGAAAGCTGGCTCTATAAGAAATAATTTTGCTAGACAGACATTTGCGTTCAACATTTGTACTGCAGTCCAACTGGTTTCATTTCCCTTTTCACGTACTACAGTTCCTTTTCATAGAAATGAATGTCATTTCATGTACTGTGTCTCTTTGCATGTGACTGCTTGCGAATGCACCCGTGCCACCATTGATTTTCATAATCTCTGTTTTTGCAGATCCACAAACAGGCCCCTCCTCTGGAGGACATACCTGAAAGCTGTAGCCCCGCGATGAGGAGACTCCTGGAGCACGCGCTCGATAGGGTCCCCGCGCGGAGGAGCTCTGCCACAGAATTACTGAACGAGGAGGCCCTCCATCCTTCTCGGGAGGACCAGCCACGCTGTTGGAGCCTGGACTCGGCACTGGAAGAAGGCACACATCCAATGCTGCGACAGCTCAGTCAGTTTTCAGACAGCACCCAAGGTATATCACACAACACACACACAGACATACAGTATACCATGTCAAATTTATTTAATTGCATGCTTGAGATCCTTTACTCATCTATTTTCAGATTCGTCCTTGTACACCGAGGATTCTGGGCACTCGAAGAAGAAAGGTTCCCTCCATATAGATCTGGGCGCCTTGGCTGGCTACTACAGTCTGGTTAGAGGGCCACCATCTTGTGAATATGGCTAGTTAAGGTGGATTTTTGCTAAAATCCACTGGATTACTTGTATAGTTTGCATTCATATATAAGCTGTAAGAATTGTGGAGCTAAACTCATCAATCTGATGATTGAGCATATATGGTCCCAAATGAGGACAGTCTACACAGATTGGATAGTGATTGGACGTGAAGAGAAGACGGTCCTGAGGTGTTTATATTGTTTGATGAACAGTTTGTGAGGAGTAGTTTTGTTAATGCAGTTCTTTGTCTGTGTTATGAGAACATGAATATATATGACAATATACTGTATTTGAAATGCATACTAGGGATGCAACAATATAAAAATCTGACCAATACAGATAAGCAGAAAAATATTTGTATATTATGACTGCTGAAAATAAATAGCTGAGTATATGTATGCACCTTTTTCTTTAAACAACAACAACGTTAAATTTATTTAGGCATCACATTATAAAGTATGAGAAATGCATATTCTACAGTATGAAAAATGCATATTATATAATATATATACTACAGCTAATTGCAGATCACCGTAGCTGTGCTAGGTGCATTGATTATGTATTCCATTTCTGATCACATAAGGGCAGGCCCTAATGATAGTAAATCTGTGCTTTAAAATATGTTGAAATATTCATTAAAATGATTATTATGCTAGATTATATTTGCTTAATGTTATTATTTTTTTTAGATTTTTGACCATAGCAGTGCTATGTACGTTAAAAACGTATTTATCTCCAGTGAACTACAAAGGCAGGCCTGTGTTATCTAAAACTTTATGCATTCTGACCTACATTTGTAGGTTTTATTATTTTTAATCACAATGTGTTGTGAGTCTTTTGAATTTGAATATTTGATCTCTTTAATAACACATTTCAGGAAATAACTTCAGGTTAATGTTTTAGATTCATGTATATTTGTAATCCCCATGTGAGTGCCTTGTCTTTAAATAGCTTTAGATCCCTTGATAATACAACCATTGAGAAAAAAAGACAAAAGAGCAGACTGCAGCAATTATTTTTCCCCTTCAGGAAGTGTTTTCGGATGATATGGAAAATCATCTCAGGGTTTTATTCCCATGGAATGTGTTTTTGTTGAGTAGTTGCAATGCAAGAGAATGAAATGTGCACTCAGACAAAAATAAAAAATGTAATAGATCCTCCAGATTAATGACAGTGTTCATAAAAAGTGACTTCATAAACATGCTGTGACAGCAAAGATGAACTGATCTTTTGTTGTCTGAACATCTGTATTGAAGAGCTCCAGTCTGCATATTCATGTCTAAAAAAACTACGTATTGCACATATTAGCTTATTTGTATTTGCTAAAATCAGCATATTTGTAGCTTTTCATGTGTTTAAACATTGCATAAATATATAAGGGCAGGATGCTGTCAATTTTGCTTGTATTTGTAATCTAAGGTTGTAATTTCAGATGAAAAAGGTAAAAAGACATTTGACTGTTCCAAGCAATAAACTGTTCTTGAGAAATGTCTTAGTCATTCTGGAAAGACCAGAAGGTCGGTGTGTGTGATAAATGATAGTATCACATAAGACTGCTGTCCATTTTGACAATACTTGGGGGAAGTTATAAAATAAAATAAAAAATTCTAAAAAAGATGAATAATGTGTGATTCATTCATTATTTGTAAAAGCAATACAGGTGTGGTGGAAGTTCTGATCGAGGGCACGTTTATAAAGCCAACAGCAGCAAGTGTCAAATGAAAATTTTGATTAATGAAAATGATAACAAGGCTTATGTGTTATTTATGAAGAGCTCAGATGAAAAACTTTCTAGTACTGTCTGAAATTTGCTTCTAAAATTATCATTTTTATCAGGCTCCTATATTTATCTTCCGTTGTTTCACTGTAATTGCATAGAAAAGGACTTGTACACTGCCATCAGAGTAAAAATACTGAACCTAAACATGAGTGTCACGGGTCGTGGTGCAGAGGAATCATGTGGAGAGGAAGTCATCCACGAGTGAGTCTTTAATTAACAAAACAAGAACAAAACATTCTGCAACTGAGGGAGACAACAACCACGACGTAACTTTAATGCAAGGCAAGGGAACTGAGGAAAACACAGGGAACGCAATAAGGGAGCATAGAAACAGGTGAGGAGTAATTAATCAAAACAGGTGAACAGAATAATCCGTGATTAACTAATATTATAATATTAATATTATAATATTATATGAGAACAGGAACTGAGCCGAATACGGGCAAACAGGAACTAAACACAAACCAACATGGGACAATAGAAGCCTGACAAAAATGCAAACTTATTTCCACGTAGTGACGCCGAAATGAAATGTGCTTTTGCTCAAGTGTTATTTCTTGAGAAAAGACGAGCATGGTCAGCAGAGCTCGAGTGAGGCAGTGGGTTTCCCCTGCAGGTTCTGCCTTTGAAGATGAAGGTGATGTGCTGAGAGAGAAACTGTATTCCCCGACCTTTAAAACTCACAGTGAGAGATTACAATTACAGTAAAGGGACAAGAATTTCTACAATGTGTCAAATATCACAATCACTATCTACTCCCGAACCGGGTAATTTACTATAGTGACTCCTTGTGGTCAGTTTTGGTACAATATTTACATTTTCGGTGTGTCTATTTTCACTAAGTGCAAATAGCCCGCCTCATTGACAGAGGCGATTTACACTAACTCCGCCCACCAATGTGTCATAGGGTTAGACAACATTGCAAAAGACTTCCTTAAAGGGTTATTTCACTCAAATATAAAAATTATGTCATTAATAACTCACCCTTATGTCGTTCCAAACCCGTAAGACCTCCGTTCATCTTTGGAATACAGTTTATGATATTTTAGATTTAGTCCGAGAGCTCTCAGTCCCTCCATTGAAGCTGTGTGTACGGTCTGCTGTCCATGTCCAGAAAAGTAATAAAACATATTCAAAGTAGTCCATGTGACATCAGAGGGTCAGTTAGAATTTTTTGAAGCATCGAAAATACATTTTGGTCCAAAAATAGCAAAAACTACAACTTTATTCATCATTGTCTTCTCTTCCGGGTCTGTTGTTGTTAACTTTTTTTAACTTGGCTGACACTTTTTCTGAGTTAATAAAACAAACCAATATCCCAGAGTAATTCATTTACTCAAACAGTACACTGACTGAACTGCCGTGAAGAGAGAACTGAAGATGAACCCCGTGCAGAGCCAGATAACGAAACAAACGATTGACTCGTTCTCAAACGATTGACTAGCTATTAAAGACATAATTTTAATATTTGGGTGAACTAACCCTTTAAAAAAACAGCTTCAACAGAGGAGGTAAATAACGTAATGACTGCCATTTGACACGAGTTCGAATCCGCCTTGAATTTCATAGCTTTACCAGGATGGTACTAAACTTTTATGGTACTTGGTATGTGGAAAAAAAAAAAAAAAAAAAAACTTAAGGACATGATTCAAAAAGGCTAAGTGGTCATAAAAAATAGGTGAAATGAATGGGAAATGTGGAAAAAACTATAATATGTGTATAATCTACATGAAGAAAAAAAAACACAGCAATGAAGGGGTGAAACTCCACTCTAAAACATCAAGGGCCTGTTTCACAAAGGAGGTTAAGTGAAAACTCTGAGTATGTTAACCCTGAAATGAGGGAAACTCTAGTTTTCAGTTTCAGAATGGGAGGATTGTAAAACCTGTCTAAATTAAGTGATAATAATAAAAAACACATTTTTATAGAATTTTAATGTGTTGTGTAACAAAGTGCTTTCTGTTTTCAGGTTTGAATGTAGTAATAATAATGAAAAACTTCATATCAACAAAAAATATAAACTTGGACAAAAAGCAGTCTTTGAGAATGCCTTCATACACATTTAAATCCACAACCTGATAAAGTAAACAATTAGGTATAAAAACAAAGGAATTCACAATACATTGCACATTTACAATATATCTAAAACATGACAAACCCATTTCCAGTCTTAGAGTCTGAATCGAATCAGGTGTATTTAATTTGATTAAGAAGGTATCCAAAATGTGTTCAGTGTACAGAGTACAGTGGCACCTCGTGGAACTGGGTTGTGAACGACTGATGTTCAGTAGAAATGAATCAAACTCAAAATATTACCGCTTATGTCCAAAAGGTGGCAGAACAAGACTGTCCAATGCTGCAGGGACTAGGATTTGACGTCACTCCAGATGTTCACAATCATCACAACTCTAGAACAATTTCATGAAGTGATTTACTACATCAGCCTATTCAAATTTTAAAGAGATACATCATAAGTCTCAATTCACTGAACAAAATAAAAAAAAGTCTACAAAATAGTCATTTTGCTTAACATTATATATAGTATATTTAGAGTACTAATATATTTATAATATAATAAATGCATTACATTTTAATATTTTGCATATAAAATTGTTATTACTACTTTATATTATTTACTATATGTATATATATATATATAGAGTATAATAATGAATATATAAATATAATTTCTATTAGTATAGTATAATGTGTTATATATTTATATCAGGATATTACTACTTTACATAAAATTTGCCAATTGAGATTTCATGAACCAAGCTCTATAGTTTAGTAAGACAGAAAGAAAAAAGAAAAAGACAGACAGACAGAAAGAAAGAATGAAAGAGAAAGCCCCCTGCTAACAGGACTCAGACAGATAGCCTCTGGTGTGGCACCACTAATGTTAGTTTGCACTGCTGTATACAAAGGGCCATTCTTTACAAACACAGCTAACCAGAGACGCACTGTCCTCTAATCTTCCCATCTCCAGACTGTGCAAACAGACGGTAGTTATTACTTTTCATAATTCATAGTCCTTTTCTCTCGAGACGCAGTACCCTGCAGTCATGGCGTCCAGAACCATGAGCTTGTGTACAGATGCACTTACGCGCCTGTTTCACACCGCTCTTTACTGGAATAGTTTTTGTGATGACAGAACTTGCTGGCGCTGTTTGCTTGTTGATATTTTTCTCAGTAAGTCAGGCTATGACATATGCATGGCACCCCTCTCTCAGCCTGGTAATGGCATCATTCCTGGCTCTGTTCATATTTGGACAGAGATTTGGCATGGTCAGGAGTTGCTGGTTCAATTTATATGGCCTTTATACTTACTTTGCTTCCAGTAATTACGCTGACCCTTCTGACAGGCTTCATTTGATCTGGTATTGGTTTGCCATTCAGACTTGTGGAGTAAAACACAATGGTCACACACAAAGGCTGGTAGAAAATCAGCTTAATGCACATATTGGAAGACATGAGCATCCTCGGGAAGTAAAGCTTATTATGGATTTCCTTGTACAGCATGGCTGTGTTGTCAGTCCAATGTTGAGGGAAACTCACCAATCAAACTCTTTGTCTTGCTGATGTAGTTTTCCTCACATCAGGCACCATTATGCACACCATTTTCTTGTCAGTTAAACTCACAAATAACATGATATGTATTAACCAAATAAAATCCTATTTTTCCACATAGAAATAAATATTTATTTATTTGTGTTGCAAACAGAATACGCTCAGCTGCTCAATGAGACTTCACATTTAATATTTTACTATCAAGCAGTTGTGGGGAAAATGACATTTTGAATGTAATTATAAATAGAGAACAATTAAATAATACATCAGTTAGACTATATGTGTGTGTGGGTGTGTGTGTGTGTGTGCTCTTGTTTTTGTGACATATCAGGACACAACTCTGCATAATGACATGGGTATGACACAGGTATTACAAGGAGAGGGTGACTGAGGACATAACCCATGTCCCATTTTTCAAAACGCTTATAAATCATACAGAATTAGTTTTTTGAGAAAGTAAAAATGCACAAAGGTTCCTGTGAGGGTTAGGGTTAGGGGTAGGGTTGGTGAAGGGCCATAGAATATACAGTTTCTACATTATAAAAACCATTACGCCTATGGGATGTCCCCACTTTTCAAAAAAACAAACGTGTGTGTGTGTGTGAAACAACTCCGATTTATTGTGTAACCATTTTCACTTAGAAATAGCTAGACATGTTTATAAAGAAATAAATGACAAATAACACAATGATTTTAATGTGAGATTTCTAAGTATAAAGACATAAATACATACATATTATATAAATGAAAATATATATGAAAATACATTTATGATTTGGTATATCAACCTCAAACAGCCACAAAAAAGCTAAAGGATTTTGATAGGAAAACTAACAAAATGTTAAATACATATTTATTTATTTATTTACTTTAATCATCATCTCTAGATGCTAAACCCAGGAATTTGTTTGTTTTAAGATGTCTGAACATGCTCAAAATTAAGAGATCTCTCTGTAAAGCTGCTTTGGAATAATATGCATTTATGTAAGAACAAAAAACAAACAAACAAACAACAGCTTTTTTAATTTCACATATTCTTTGCTCCTCAGCTCTAAGTGTTCTTTCAGGATTCAAATCCCCTCAATTCACTTATGCATTATGTTTTCCATCCCTCCAGCTTGACATGGAGCAGAGCGGTGCCACGGTGGTCTTAGAAACACAAGCTAACAGTGAACTGGGTTTCCTCCACATCTATTGACTTAAGCTTATGAGACATTACTGGACTTCAATCCATCCACTGACATAAAAACCCACCGCAGGATCCTGAGAGAAATGGGATACTCTAAACAGACATTCATCTAACACACTGCGCTCTCTCTCCCTCCTCACTCACGCTTACAGACACATACACACAGAGGTACAAAGGTCTCTTTCTGTAATGGACCCAGGGATGAAATTTGATGTTTAATAACTATGATATTTTAATGCTGTCTGTGCTGACGGTGCAGTGGGTTTTTGAGGCAGGATCATGACAGGACTAAAACACTACCTGTGGATTCCTGAGGTATTGAGTTCTAAAGCGCCGCTACGAGGTCCGTCGTCATTTGTTTCTAATAGTAACAATGCAGACATCTGATCAGAACTACAGTAGATGTGTATCTAAGCAGGATTAGACCTGGAGCCGAGGAGAAACTCATAAACAAAGAATCTTGTTTGGATTAGATTTTTTTTACAAAGCTGTGGTGTTTATGTTTTCTTTAACATTAACTAGAGCTAAAATGACAGAAATCGCTGATAAATTTCTGATAATAAGAAATCCCTGATAATAATAAAATTATATGTGAATTTTAAGAATAGCATTTTTTTATTGCTGTGGTTTATTTATATTGACAGTTAAGAGAAGGAAGAACAAATTGCTTTTGGGTGTTGGGCATTAGGACATGTTGCAGGCCAGACTCAAACCTGTATATCCAGTAGAACTGAGGCCATTATGTGTCTACAGTAAATACATTACTGCTGCACCACATTGCTGACAAAATGATTTTATTCTGAACTGTAAAATATTAAATTTTATTGGTAAAGAACTTTTCAGTGACAATATTACAAAGCTAATTAACCAGTTTTAGCAACATGAAACATGGGTTACACTTTATTTTAGGGTCACTTAAAGCTGCGGTAGGTAACTTTTGACGCTCTAGCGGTTAATAAACAGAACTGCTTGCGTCTTGCAGAAGAACATTGTAGCCGGAGCTACTTCTCTCTGTTTATGTCTATGAAGAATCACAAAGGTACTGGGTTACTCCGCCGCGGTACCCTGAAGCAATCTAAAATAGTCCGAATATAAACACTTATCATAGGTGCACCCTAGTGATTCAGGACAAGCTAAAAACACGGTTTGGAAAATGGATTCATGGTGTACTCGCTTATTACATACATTTTTCTACATTTTGAACACAAACTAAGTTACGGACCGCAGCTCTGATTGGTTATTTTTTACCGAGAGCGATGGAGTTTCTGCAAATGGCAATAGGAGCACTGGGAGGAGCCAGAGGAGCTTGATTTTTTCACAGATTATCTGTCTCATATTCTATTGTCAGGACATAATGACAGATTTAACAAATATATAAAAAAATATATTTTTACAAAAGTTACCTACTGCAGCTTTAACTAGATGCTTATTACCATGCACGTTACTAGAATATTAGCCATTTATTATAAGTAATTAAGAACATATTAATGGCTTATACTACATGACCTTATTCTACATCCCTAATCCTACCCAATACCTATACATAACAACTATCTTACTAAGTATTAATAATCAGCAAATTAGGAATTTATTGAGGGAACAGTCATAAGTGTTCCCTATTCTAAAGTGTTACTGAAATATGAAAGCAACATGAGTATCTGCAAGAACAAAATGAGCAAGATAAAAAAAAAATTCTGTTTTGTGTACAATATAAAATAACTGTTTTCTATTTTAATATATTTTAAAATGTAATTTATTCCTGAGATAGCAAAATAAACAGTTGAAAATCCTGCTTAATGTTAATGTTCATATTTTTGTGAAAACCATGATACGTTTATTTTTTCAGGATTCGCTAATAAATATATAGCTCAGAGAAACTGCATTCATTTTACATATACATCTTTTGTAAAAATTAACTCACTTATATCAATTTTATGTCTTTTCTGAATAAAAGTATTAACTTTAAAAATAATCTTACCCCAGATATTTTAACAGAAGTGCATTATTTATCTATTTACTTATAAAAGTAAGACATTCTGAAAAAATGAAGAAAGTTAGGTGATAGGAAAAGCTGAAGTATTATAGTATTAGGTCTGCATCGTTAACTAAGCATCCTGAAGCTTAATGACCTTTGACCTCTCAGTAAGGTGGTGGCTTTTTCATGCCTGTCAGACAGCATGTGTTCATAGAGACCAGTCAGTACGCAGCCATTGTGTCTCTGTGTCTTTTGGGCTAATCCGTGCAGCCCACCCACAGGCCTCAACATATAGTCTATTCTCTCCCATCATGTCTATCTGTCTCCTACTATGACTCCTCTGCTTCTGTGTCTGCCTCTTATTAACCAAATATCCTCCGCTCAGCCGAATGTTAGGCTCAGTGAGAACTGAACATGCTGGTCTGAATAGCCATGGGGTGATTCTTCACATGATATTAAGGGCTATTTTCTGTCCCCTAATATGATTATAGAGAAATACTTCAATCGTTCTAGTTTCCCGTGAATGTTTTGACCTCTCATTTCCCCCGCAATATTTGCTTATGACCGCGTTTGAGTTTGAGGGAGAATATGGTAGAGCTGTTTATCTCACTCGAACCTGTCCAATCTTTCCAGGTCTGTTCGCTCATGCTGACACACAACACTGCCACTAATGGCTAATGACCGAATGATAAATGAATGCGTGCACGCTCGCACACACAAACACAGAAATATGTGAGGAAGACTAATGTGAAAAGCCACAGTGCAAACACACACAAGCACAGCCTCTGTTTATCGTCTATTGTCCGAGGGGCTTCTGTTTTTTCACAGAAGCACGAGAAAGAAGATGGATATGTTTACATATGTGGCGACAGCTTTACACGCATTGTTTAAAATAGCGTCTGTGGGATAATCTCCCAGAAGTCACCAAAGTACAAGCAAATATCAAACATTAAATGCAGATTAGAACTGAACATTCATTAATGAAAGGCTAGTTTTGGTAACTTTCTAACATAAGCTCACTGAAAACTTCAAAAACATACACATACATAAAACTCACTGCAGTTTCAAACTGAAATGAACTGATGAAACACCAACAAGTTGTATTCCTTTTCACACAGTTTACAATTACGGAGCAGATTATTGATTTATAAATTATTATTCTCATGCAGTTTCTTGTAAAATGCTATGACCTCGAAACCAAGGTAATCAAATGTTGCCAGGTTTACATTCACATGTTTCGGATAAAACTATACCTACTTTTAGAGCCATTCACTGGACACTAAGCCTTGAAAGTTTCATGTAATGTTGCCACAGGCATGTTTTTCCAATGAACATGGATTGACTTCTCTGCTTTGCTCAAAAAGAACATAATTTACTCATCCTCATGTCATTTCAAACCAGTATGTGGAACACAAGAGAAGATATTTTAAAGAATGGTTCAACCGTTGTGTCTACTGTGGAAACTAGACCCCACTGTCTTACACATATGGAAAAAAGCATCTTGCTTTGTGTTCCAGAGAATAGAGAAAGTCACCCAGATTTGGATCAACATGAAGGTGACTAATTTTCATTTGTGTGTAAACTAAATCACATCAACCACTATCTGTAACACAAGTAACAGTGGCAGATGTTAATGAAATGGATTTTTAAACATTCTCTGCCTAACATCAAGATGCCTGCAGTTTAAAACTATGAAGACAACGTACAACTTTAAACAAAGATTATAAACATTGGTCAAGCCATACATACAAGAATAGCAATTAGCGTTCATCTTGCATGCAGTAGTAGCCGATGCACAGCTGTGTCTGGAATTAAACAGTGAAGCCCCGGCCTCTCTTCATCTCACTTATCAAGCCATCGGATATAGCTGATGTTATTTTTCTCCTCTTTTTCATGAAACATGAATAGTGCCTCTGTCATTTAAAGAAGCAGAGAGATGGAATGCGTACGTGTGTATTTATGCGGGGTGTTTGTCGAACATCAATTTGTGCAAGCATGTGTGCGTGTGTGTGTGTGTGAGTTTGGGGGGAGTCTGTCAGTCTGGGTGCTAGAAGGGGCCTGGGATGTCTCCTTCCTGCTGACTTCCTTATCGCCACGGAGATCCCGAATCTATGTCTCTCTGGTGTCCGCTGCTGCTCCCAAGGCACACACAAACATTCATTCTCACACAAATACATACACACACACACACACACACACTCCTCAGAGACTAGGGACGGGATGCAGGAAATTGTCCTCCACCTCACTTGAAAGTAGGCCCCTGGTAAAAGAGCTTCCAGAGGGTGTATGTGTGTTAAAGTTGTTTGGTGGGGCCCAAGAATTGAGCTGCTGGTTTGTTTTCAGAGCCATTACTATGACAGACTGTTTACAGAGAGGGGCAGATTACAGTTGCACTCTGCACTGTTGCTAGTCCCCCAGCATAAACAGCCACACCAGCACGGCTTACTGTTATTAATGAAGAGCTACTCTTCTCGCTCTACTTATTTACCACACTCATGATTCATCATGCTCTTGAATTGCCTGCATCCTTAAAAGACACATTAAAGAGCCTGACGAGTGCAGTTGTATTTCCTATGCTGGCATATTTCCTATTGAAGCAAAAAAAAAAAAAAAAAAAAAAAAAACTGTAGTTTCCATCACAGTAACTAGCATGTTTTTATGTTATTTTAACATTATAAGAAATCATCAGAAATCAGAAAGTTTTTGTATTATTATCAACGCTCAAAACAGTCAAGCTGCTTATTTTTTGTTGTTGGTGAAAACTGTGATACTTTTTTCAGGATTAATCAATTTAATGATTTGCTTGTTTAATGTGTTTTTTTCATTTTATGTTTTGTTTTATTGTACGGTGTCCTTCAGTGTCTTGAAAGGCGAAAATAAATAAAAGGTACTATTATTATTATTATTATTATTATTATTAATAATAAAAATACTTCTCTAATTGTCTAATGGTATTTCTAAGGCTAATTTTTATAGCTAATATTTTATGAATTGAATACGAATTAAATAAATTTTGTAGCTTTCTATATTTTCATCACATGTAACACGCATTTCACAGACACTTTCTATTTAGCAAACAAAGTACAATATCTTAAAAAAAACTGTGTTACTGTAGAAATGTTGGTTGTGGTGTAAATAACAAGTGTGAGGAACAGTCATTTTTTTAATTTATTCATATTCATATATATAAATTAAGTCATATTCACAGAATTGTTGAAATTATTATCAGACTATTAAAAATGCTGTATTTTTGTTATAAATGTTATGTTATATTCTTCAAGCTAGGACTGTACTGTTTTAGTGTGACGTTCATATACATATTCGCATATATTGTACCATATCTCCTCATTTGTACGTTTTTTTGAAAATTGAGGAAACACCCATTACACAAGTGTGTGTATGTCTAGGTTTTAAAGGCACACTGTAGTGGAATACACACATACACTATTGATATTTCTTATTCAGGTGTTGATTATGATCAGACTCCGATTCACAGAAAAAAAAAGAATCGCATCCTGCTGTTTACATACACACAGGAGAAAGAAGGAGAGGACACAGGAGAAAGTTCTGGAAAGACAGCAGGGTAGTTTGGTGCCAGAACAGATAGCATTCCGGATGCCGCTCCACCTGGGAAAGTGACTGAAGTGGAGCAACCCTAGAAAAATAAGGGGGGTAAATTAGGACGATAATTAAAACAGAGTGCTGACAGAAGGAGAGAAGTTCAGCCAAGAGTCTGGCACAACAAACACTACCGACTGGAAGACTTCAGGCCATGTCAGAAAACCCCTAACGCTATATTTACAGAGCAAATAAAATGCTGCAGACATGACATTTCTGATGTCAGTTAAGACCTCCAGATATTTACAGAAAAGGCTTTTCCTTCAACAGGAATTGAGAGCATGTAGCAATTGCGCGTTTGAATCTTAATTCCTGAGACCATTTACACATCTTAAGACATTTAGACAGGTTGTATTTGCATAGTTGTTTGGATTTTTTAACATTAAATGCAGGCCCGGGGAAATGTACCCTGCATCAAGTGTAACAGGAAATGCAGACAGCATATTATATCGAGAACGTCATCCTGACAGCAACCCTAGCAGCAAAGATACATATGCATTTAGTGTTTTCAGCAAACAGAGCTGTTCTTTGTTTAGATGGTACACACTGCTCAGCACTCAGTCTCCATGTGTGTCTCCGAGGCCCTCAGTTTCGTGTAGAGCAGACACTCCTCAAACACACCGGCCCACATGCATGCACAAACACAATAAACAGTGGCGCCTGTCTTCTTCTTCATTTGTTCCCTGACCAAAACACACACCATACACGACACGCAGTCATGCACATGCACCCGTACACACACAACAGCCTTTCTCTGAGGAACGCAAATGCTAAAAAATCCGTGAGTGATATTCATCGCCGAGGAGTCCCCGTCTGAATGTTTTGAGAAAAATGGATAGAGACACCATTCATCAATTTGATTGATAGTGTGAAAAGCACACTTCATTTACACTGTGTCCTCAGATCGGCCAGTTACACGTGTCCTCGAAATCAATAGAGGAGAAGCGTTGAATAAACTACTTTTATGTGGAAAAAGATAAAACTGACTGCCTGTCTGGTAATCTACAACATGTTCCCCATGACAGATTCATTGTAGAGTGAGCTATATTTGGGGTGTACTACCAGAGTTTTTTTGACAGACAATGTTGGAACATGGGATCCGCGGATATAACTGACCATCATAAAATATTTATAAGCCAAAATTTCCTCCAAAGAAACATGACTTCTTTGGTTTATCCAATAAATGCCCAAGGTCTTGCTCTCTATTTGGAAGTATTGCAATGGTCAACACACATACAACAAATAAGGCATCAACATGAGAATATTTGAAAAGGGCGTGCGTACAATTATATCTAAAAACATCTAAAGCATAGCAAGTGCCATTCCAGCCTGGCAATTGCAGCCCATCCCAAAGTTATGTGGATCTGCCAGCACCTGCCATTTAGTTCTGCAGATAACCATAGTAACAGGAAGGGCAGATGGGGCACAGAGAATAAGAGAATAGAAGAGTGAGTGGGAAGAGCAAGGGAAGAGGGGAATAAAGAAAGAGGAATGGGGGTGGGGGTAATGAGTTTTAGGAGCGGCAGGATGGAAACAGGATGAGAGTCTCCAAGAGACTCGTTTAATGCAGAACAGAGGGAGTTTTATACCCTACTTCCTCTCTCTCATTTGGGTTTGAAGGAATGAGAAGGTGGGCAGACATGATTTGTCTCCAATTGTTCTGTTCACAGAGTGGTTACAGCATGAGTAACATGTAGTGAGTTTCACATGTTATTATTAGTAATATACTAAAAGATCAGTTTTGTGTTTTCTATATATATTAGCTGGAGTAGTTTATCCTCTTTAAAGGGAAAGTCACCGAAAAATGAAAATATTCAACTGATGTCCTCACGTCGTTCCAAACCTGTAAGACTTTCTGTCTTTCTTCTGTGGAACATAAAAGAAGATAATTGGAGAAATTTTGTAGTGTTTTATTTTTTACTGTTATTTTTTTAAAATACAAAGATATTAAACATATCATCTTTCGTGCTCTGCAGAAGAAATTAATTCATAGGTTTAAATTAAACTTAAATGAGAGATGGGGAAATTTTTAAGAAACTCACTATTCCCGTACAGGGCACGCTCACACACACAAAGTTTAGTCAGGAGTGACTCTCCCAGTAGGAAGTTGACTTGGTAGATCTACTTTCTTAAGAAGCCAGGGGTGAAAATAGATTAAAGCCCACCCTGCCGAGTGAGACAACGACAGACTGTGTGAGTGTGCAAAAGAGATGAAAAGTTGTATCATAAAGTATCTGGTTCCAGTGCTACAGTTAACACATCTAACAAAATACGCACACACACACACACTTGTGTTTGAAGACACGAGTGTGTGGAGAGGAAATGACAATAAACACACAGGAGGAAAAACACACAGTTTGACGTGACGGCAGGTGACATGTTCATATACCTAAAGCAGTTTAAAGTAACCTGAAAATAGATGTGATGACAAACCGAAACCTTGGCCTTGCAATGCCTGTGCTTTCCAGCAGGACCAACAGCATGTCTTAAATTGAGCTTGTTTTGCCACTTGTAAGAAGGATATGCATTATATGATACACATTATCATATATTTTAATTAATTTGAAAACTAAAATAACCCACATACTTTGATAAAAAAAAAAAAAAAACCTTGACCAGAATTATTTCAATCAACAGGATACAATATATTCTTATATAAGAACATTATCATGGATGACTTCAGTACAGGTCAAGGAGGAAATGTACCATGTAAGAGAAATTAAGAAGTGTAAAATCAAATGAATGACAAGCCGGATATGCGATATTCTTACTGATGCTGAAACGCTAATGCGGTTTTTGTGTCCCTCTATCAAAGCAAAAGGAGTCAGTCTGGAGCGTTTATGCATCAGAGACTGGCACCAGCAGAGATAAAAGAGATTTTAACCAAATAGCACAGAAAGGACAAAAGAGGCACCGAGACAGTGAATAGCTGTATACTGACTCACTTCACCTATTCATTCACCCATCTATTGATTTTTTCCTCCAATGCTCTCTCATTTCTGTTTTGAACTCAATATGTTCACCCCGCCGGTGCACGCGCCGCCAAAATATTGTCAGAAACACCCTTTATTTGCAATAAAGCCTCAGATTCTTAACTGCTGTATTCAGTCAACAGAAGTTTGCCGACCGTAAAACAGGATGCAGATTTCCCAACACTCTCAACCGTGCAGTTCATGAGTCTTGGCTCCAGGTGAAAGGACAACAGTCCACACTGTCCACATGTTCTGCAAACAGATAAAACGGTCCTGCCAGTGTAAACAGAAAGGAAGAGCAATTATTAAGAAATAAGCAGTTTAAATTGGTGTTCACCAAAATGTACATTTAAAAGCTTTCTATCACTTTCAAATCTCTCACATCTTCTTTCATAATTCATATTTACTCCTCCGTCCAGTCCCCCAGTGGGTACCCACATCAGTTATCGCTGTTCTTGGGGTAGAAATTGGTCTTTTCTTCAAAAGCTCCCGACTGTCCAATCTCCCCAGTTATCTTTCTTTTCCTTTCTTTTTTGCTCCCTCACTTCCCCTGGTGGTCTGTGTGTTGGCAGACCACGGGAGGCAGATGACTCTTCCCTCTCTTTGAAATGAGAGAGAGAGAGAGAAAGCGAGGTGGAGAAAGAGTGAGAGAGTCAACAGTGTAGACATCAAACACAGCAAAGTCACGACAAAGGACATTTAGGAAAGAACTTTTGATCTGTTCCACACTCCACCTCCCTCTGCCCTCTGTAAACCTGCCTATTAAAAGTGTAACTCAAACCAGGCTTGTTGGCACAGGAGGAGACATGTTTGGGCTACGATTACTCAGCTCAGGTCAAAGGTCATTGAATGGGTCTGTACACATGGGACTGTAACAGAGTTTAACCTGTGGATTTAGAAAACATTTTGAAAAAGACTGATTGATCTGTTTTGCTGTAATTCACCCACAATAAGAATTTTGACATCATCTATTCAACCTGTGTCGGTCTACCTGAACGTGAAACATAAAAAAAAAAAAAAGTTTAGCAGAATGTTTCAGTTGCTCGTTTTTAATACAGTGACAATAGAGTGTCAAGCACTAAAAAAATGCTCCTAAAAAGTTTTTCAAGTCTTCTTAGCCCGTCAGTGTTTAAAAAATGTTTATAATAATATAAATATAAATATTATCACTAAATTAATACTTGAACTTATTTCAGTTAGTTTCAAAGGAAACATTTCTATGTTTTGATTTAAGTTTTTAGAGCTTACTCTTCACTTTCTTTATATAAAGACACCTTGAAAGTCCTGAAATCTCATTTTTATGGTCTGTGTAAGAAGGAAAACCCTACAGATATAATACAGATTTAATATAAATACAATTCCTTTCAGAAATTTAATTTAAAAAATATATAAATATTACAAATTATTTCAATGTGTATTCACAGGCCCATTGGCCACTTTGAGCTGCATGTGATTACGTTAAACAATGTTCTGTTAATCTCACAAAAGAACACAAATCTACACATTGACTTTGGCACAGTTGGAGAGATGGAGATAATCGGCAGGAGAGACGCATTGCTCACTTTCATTCTGCCACTGTAGAGAGGGAACAAAGGACAGAGGTCAGAGGTCAGAACGGCAGGCCTCAAAAGAGTACAAGACAAAACATACAAACAGACATACCGACACACAAACTACAAGCCAAACACCAACATACATAAAAACACAAACACGCCCACACACATTACACACATGCATTTTATTATAAAGTATTAAAATCTGGTTGTAATTTGCTGTCCAACAGGAACATCAGTCCATATACACTACCAGTCAAAGCTTTGGAATAATTATTATTTAATGTTTTTGAAAGAAGTTCATTATACACCAAGGCTACATTTATTTGATTAAAAAATACAGTAAAAAAAAAAAAAAAAAAGAAATATTGTAAAATATTTTTTTCTATTTTCATGCGTTTTAAAATATTATTTATTTCTGTGATGGCAGAATTTCTAATATGCTAAAATGGTGCTTAGTTATTATCAATTATTACTTGTGCTCAGTTATAAATTATCAATGCTGAAAACAGCTGTGCTGTTTTTTTGTGGGGGGGGGGGGGGGGCTGATAAAAAGATTCTCAAGTTTTTTTATGAACAGAAAGTTCAATGAACAGCATTAATTTGAAACAGAAATCTATATTTATTGTCACTTTTTATCAATTGAATGTGTTCTTACTGAATAAAAGATTGATTGATTGATTGATTGTACCCCATACTTTTGAAAAGCAGTGCATCACAGTTTCCACAAAAATATTAAGCAGCAAAAACACTGATATTAAGATAATATTAAGCAGTTTTCAATATTAATAATAATTCAGATTGTTTCTTGTTTGAAGCACTGACAAACTTTTTTTGACACCAAAAAAGACAATTGCAACTCGTGACACTAATGGAAAAGAAATTGCACACTAGCTTTAAAGCACAGATATTTGAGGTATGAGAGGATATGAAGTCAGCAGTTTGTATATAATGCTTTCATCAGAGACAAGTGTGGACAACAGAGAGTCCTATTAACAAACTTTAAAAGAGATTAAAGGGACCAGTGCCTGAATCAAATGCTGCTAAAAGCCCAATGAAAGTAAAACCGAGCCAGTAAACGTCCGCGCTTTAAAAGCTGCCACAAACAAGCGCTAAAGGACAGTCGGGTTGTATATTCTCTGCTTGGCCTGTGCTTTGGTGTGCATGTGTATGCCGGTATGCCGGTGTTCTCATATAATGTCCTAAAAGCTTTCTAAGGGTCAGTGTTTGAGTGAGTGCATGTGTCTGTTTAACCATCTTTGTGAGCGGTTTATGTTTCTCAGGCGTTATGTAATGCATGTTCTCTGCAACTTATTAAGGCTTTCAGTGATGTTTGTATGTGTGTGTTTCTGTAGGCCTATGTGTCATTGCATCCTGGTGGTCATGTTCAGTATGTGTTTTGGCTGGTACTGCATAGCTATATGCTTAAAGCAAAAGGTCACCGCAATTGTAAACTTAAATTTCACCTTGTTTCTCATTCAAGCTATTGCATGACTTCAGAATATGTGCAATAATGGTACAAGTTGCATGGATTACATATTATGTTTTTTTCTTTAGCTTTAAAGCCACTAGTCACTGTCCACTTTATGGAAGCAAGCAGTATGAACCTTCTTCAAAACTTCTCTTAATGTGTTCCAAGCATGACAGACAATCAAGATAATAGTCTGTTCAATCTTTAGTAAGATGGAACCATTATAGAGGAGAAGGACACAATATAATATTCCTAGACAGAGAAGAAAAGAGTTTTAAAGGCAAGGAAATTTGTAGCTGCATTTGCCAGAGAAGGTCTTGGTATCTCAAGTGAGCATTTGAGAAGATATGAAGAAACTTGTTTCAATGGATTCCACTTTATTTTATTGTTATTATTTAGTTGAACATAACACACACACATGCACAAAGTCATTTCAAAATGGTTTTCTTCATTTAATATATTTTAAAATGTACTTTTGTTTTGAATAAACGTACCCTTTTAAGGATTCTTTTGACACACAGAAACGGCAAAAGCTTTAATTTGAAATAGAAATATTTTGTGACATTATTAGTGTCTTTGCTGTCACTTTTTTACTTTTTTATCACTTTTTTAAATATAATTTTTTATGTGTTCTTGCCAAATAAAACTTTTTTTTTTTTTTTTTACAATCAGATTTATGACTACCAATGTGCGACTAAAGAGCATTTGAGCTTTATTGATAGACAATACAAGGCAAAAAAATATACAAATGCACTTACTCTTATCCGTCTGTCTTTGCCACCATTACACTATTGGTAGTCAAGTATGTGACAAAGTGTAGTTGTGCTTCAGTTTGAACTGTGTCTCAATCTCGCTCCAGGCAGATGGTCTGAAGTCAGTCTCTAATAGCTCAGGAAACAGACTCCTATCTCAGCCGAACACTCTCCAGCTCTGCTGCATCTACTCACTAACAGATAGCACAGAAGTAGAGTCAGCTATGTGTCTGCATATGAGTGGATGCATGTGACATCAAAACTTGTAAAACGGCATATTTCTATCTCAAGAATATATCTAAATTAGTAACTACGCTCCCAATGTCAAATGCAGAAACATTAATTCATGCATTCATGGTCTCAAGGTTAGATTACTGTAATGTTTTATTGGGTGGTTGTTCTGCATGCTTAATAAACAAATTCCAGCTGGTTCAAAATTAAGCAGCTATAATTGTACCCTCACCGTACCTTTATTTCTGAGAGTGTAGAGTTCTTCTGCTTCAGATCATTTTTGTGAATCCTGTCATACTCAACACTGCACCGGCTCCCTATTTAACATCGTATAGCTTTTAAAATCTTGCTTGTTACTTATAAAGCCCCGATTGGTTTAACACCACAGTATTTGAACAAGCTCTTAATGCATTATAGTCCTCCGCATCCACTGTGTTCTCAAAACTCTGGAAATGTGATAATACCTTTTCCTATTTAGAACCTAAACTCTGGAATAGCCTTCCTAACATTGTTCAGAAGGCAGACACACTCTGTCAGTTTAAATTTAGATTAAAGAACAATCTCTTTAACCTGGCTTACACATAACACACTAACACATTTCCAATATTCAAATCCGCTAAAGGATTTTTAGGCTGACTTAATTAGGATTAAACTGGAACCGGGAACACTTCCCATAACAAAGGATGTTCTTGCTAGAAGAATGGCATCCACACTCATTTTAGTCTGTTTCTTTCTTATTCTGATGTCATCGTAGCCACCAGATCCAGTGTGTATCCAGATCAGAGGGTCACTGCAGTCACCCGGATCCTGTATTATCCAGACCAGATGGTGGATCAGCACCTAGAGAGGACCTCTACATCCCTGAAAGACAGCGGAGACCAGGACAACTAGATGAGCCCCAGAGACAGATCCCCTGTAAAGACCTTGTCTCAGAAGACCACTGGGACTAGACCACAGGAACCAGAAGAGTCCTCTGCACAATTTGACTTTGCTGCAGCTTGGGATTGAACTGCTGGTTTCGTCTGGTAAGAGGAGAACTGGCCCCCCAACTGAGCCTGGTTTCTCCCAAGGTTTTTTCTCCATTCTGTCACTGATGGAGTTTTGGTTCCTTGCCACTGTTTCCTCTGGCTTGCTTGGGGACACTTAATATCCAGCATTATTGTGGACTTGATTGCACAAATACTAAACTGAACTGAGCTGGATGATGACATCACTGAATTCAATGATGTTTTCTTTAACTGAAAATTTAGTGTTTACTATTTTCCTATTTAATACTGTAAAGTTGCTTTGACACCATCTGTATTTGTCATGATTCTGCCTTCATGTCCTGACTTTTCTCTAGTCTTGAGGCAGGATCATGACAGACCCGTGTTTTGTGTACAAGCACATGGCCTTGTCTTTGGGCCATGTGCTTGTGTTGTCTCGTCCCCTTGCCCTGCCCCCTTGTTATCCTAGTCTTGTCGTGATTGCCTTATCTGTGCCACCTGTTGTGTCTTAATTAGTTCTCCTATTTAGATCCCCTAGTGTGCTCTGTCTTTTGTCGGTTCATTGTTCCTCATATGTATTTCTACATGTCAGCCTCGTGAGATATTGTATCCTTGTAACCCCTTTAAGAAATCTTTGTGTAACAGTGAGTGTTTATTTAGTGTTCTCGTGTTTTGAGTCTTTGTTTATCTTGTTAACTCAGTCCTGTTAAGTTATTTTGTATCTGCCCTAGTCCTTGTTTTCCCCCTCGTGGGTTTTGTTTTCCCCACCCCTCCACATAACAGTATTGTTAAAAGCACATATATATATATATATATATATATGTATGTATATATACACAAAGGTGACTTGACTTTACTTGGCATCACTGAAATAAATGTGTGTGTGGTTACTATGAAGGTATAGCATCTGCCCAATAACTGACAGACAAAGCCAGAAAACAGACTTTTGTCTAACACGCAGCTGATCACAAAGATAAACATATAAACACTTTTTTTTACAGCATGCCAGATGGATGCTGGTGCACAACTTCAACAGCAGTAATGAACTGGTTATATAAACCTGATATCATGCTTTTACATAAAAAACAAACCAGTAAAGTCTTGATGTACTCATGGCGATGCTCTTTTTTTTGCTCCTTGCTCAGAGGTAAAACTATGCAATGATATATGGTTTTCAAACATTCCAACGCTGCAGTGTAGAAATAAAAGTTAAGAAATCATCTGTTCATATATAATGTACTATAAAGAGTGGTTCTGAACCACCAAAAAGAACACTTTCAGTTGGCCCCATTTTGTCTGGCCCAAATCACACATGTATTTCTTAGTTTCAACTATTTTTTAATGGTTCAAAACAATCTGCCATTATTTACCCATTCTTATGTTTTTCCAAAGTGGTTTGACAATTTTCATACCAGGACAGTTTAGTGACAACGTAAAGCTCCCTAAAAAATTTAAATAAAATAAACAAACCAAAAACACTCCTAATACAATACATATTTTTAACTATCCAAGCATGAAATTTCAAGTATCTTCTAGCCATACAATATCATGAATTTGTGTGACAATGAAGTCATGAGTCAGTGAAAATTTAAAACACACACGCGCACGCACACAAAGAAGTAATACATTTGCAAACTTCTGCTATCAAATGGTGAACCAAATCAACTGGTTGATTTAAAAGAATTGTCAATGATTTGCATGCTGATCTTCAGTCACAGTGGTTAACATCTTTTCAGAGGTGAAAATTAAAATAACTTAAATTTCAGCCTTCTCTCATACTAACTTTCATTTGTGGGTGATTTATTAATTTAATGTGTTAGGTTTTAAGCACGCATATACACATTCAGCTAATAAAGACACTATATATATATATATATATATTAGGGGTGTAACGGTTCACAAAATTCACGGTTCGGTTCGATACGATACACTGATGTCACGGTTCGGTTCGGTTCGATACGTTTTAGATACAGCAAAATGTAAAAACATCTCAACTTTTCAGAATGCCGCAAGCGCACCGCGGGTCATGTGACAAGAACTAACCAATCAGCTTCATCCTTTCCCGTAACAACGTTGAGAGCTCAGCCAAGATGAAGGATCAGCTGATCATAGTTGTATATGGATTGCAATTTTGAAATAAATTTAGTAGCAGAGCTACTGCAAGCGATTTTTAGAGCTGCAAATCCATTTATCCTTCGCTGAAATTTCCGCGTCTCATGGAGAGAGCACGTCATTGTTGCTTAGCAAAGACAGACGCCTCATGAGCGCTTCTGCCCAAGCGCTTTGGAAAGGAGGAGAAAGACGCGCTTAGCGTTTTCCATGCGTTTTTAGGCACGATATGTGAACGGCCCCTAAGGCGCTCGCTCACTCAGCACGCGCTGAAGGCTCGTTGCAAAATGTCGAATGCCTTTAACAGACCAGAAATATAAGATCCTAAAATAACCAACAGGTCTGGTGTTTGGGTTGGATTCCCTGTAAGCTATAGTTTCTAAATGCTGCAGGGATAGTTTGCTGCGTGCATGTTTCTCCTTTTTTTCGTCTTTTCCCAGATAGTACTGACGCATATATCCCAGATATTCCCGCTGGTGTTTTTTTTTTTTTTTTTTTTTATTCCCGCTGGTGTACCCTGTCATGTTGCAGATGCGACATACCGTTGTTTTTTTATCCACCACTCTCTTGCCATCACCATTATAGCTTAAAGGGAATCCAAAGTGCACCCAAACACCAGACCTGTTGGTTATTGGAGGATCTTCTCATTTCTAGTCTGTTAAACGCATTGGCTATTTTGCAACGAGCCTTCAGCGCGTTCTGAGTGAGCGAGCGCCTGCTGAGTAGCCTAACATAAACATATAAGATGGTGTTTTTTTCTTCTTCGGGAGTGTCAGGGGCGTTGCCTGTTACGTTGTTTGGGTTATTGGGCTACCTTGTTGAACGCATATCATTATATTTCTCTCTCTCTCTTTTTTTTTTTTTTCAAATATAATTAATTACTCCAACGAACCGTTCGGTATACATAATGCGTACCGCGTACCGAACCGAAAGCGTCGTACCGAACGGTTCAATACGAATACGCGTATCGTTACACCCCTAATATATATATATATATATATATATATATATATATATATATATATATAAATTGTTCTTCATTGAAGAACAACAGTGGGTGTCTTGTAGCTTCTGAAATAAAGTGCACTAACTTTCTTGAGCCTGTGGGTGGCACAAAGATCACCTCAGTGCTGTCGTGAACTTTTATGTAAGATTTATGTAAGCTTGAAAGCATGTGTGAGAGAGGATTACATTTTCACTCTGGACTTTATCCACCGCTTCCTGCCAAGCTTTTCCAGTTGGTCACAATCAGACTAATGGAATGAGGTTTATCAGAGCAAGATGAACTTTGACCCATAAAGCCTAAACAAGACTCGGGACAGGGTGAGGTTCATAACACACACTTAGCCTATCGTATGTACAAACATTCCCACAAACGCACACTCATTTTTATTTGAATGCCGAATAGAAGGAAGATCAAGAGTGTATTTTCCTGCTGCTGTAGGAAAGAATAAAAGCAAGGTATGACCTACCACAGAGAGGACAAAGAGATGACTCTGTAGCAGGTAAACCAAGACATCTGCTGAAACATGGGATGAAACAGTGTCATCCATCTGAATTCTCTCTCTCTGTCTGTCTCATTCTGTTGTTCACTCTTTCTGTCTTGCTTTCTTTCTGGAATCAAAGCGACATTGCTTTGGCTAATCAGCTACTCCTTTGATCCCTGTCTATCAGGACCCCAGGGGACTCTGGGTTGCCCTTTCATCTGCCTGACTACTGGCTGCTTTCAGAGAAGACAGTGATAATCTGATTAACTGTAATACTTATCCTAAAAAGAGAGAATGAGAGAGAGAAAGAGACAGAAGAGAGACACAGAGAGAGAGTGAAAGACAGAAATTGTTTGGGTGGGTACGGGGGTGGAGACCTTTTCCTACAAAACAAATGCCTAAAACGAACAACAGTGACCAAAATCTTAGTCCTGGACATACAAATCATATTAAAAGACGGAGGTCTTATATATAAACAAACACAAACACAAAAAGCCAGGAGTTTAGATTCACATACAAATGCTGAGCCAAACGTCTTCCTTCAGTAAGTATAACTGGTCTACTTTCACTGCTGTTTGTTTTCAGGGTAATTAGTTTGGAAGGGCAAAGTTGCTCTACCTACTCCAACCCCCCAGCAAATCATCCACTTCCTCTTCCTGTTTGTGCCAAGAACACTCTCAAACAGCTCGCTGTCAGGCACCAGTGTTTTATATACTTTAAGTATACCTTTTATGTTTTGTTTCGGTTAGCATTACTAACTATTTCCAGTTATGGTTTTAGTTTTAGTCAAGCACACTGCAGAGGACAGGCGAACAATAAAGAGCGGAGAAAAAGACTGCGAGGAAGAGAGAGAACAGGTCTAGCCCTGCCTGTGTGAATTAGATATGATGTCCTCTCAAGATAATGTTTTAAATGGTCACTTACTTCAAGGGTGTCCTCTGGAAGAGTACTGTAAATGATGGAATGCGCAAGCTCCTTTTTGAGGCCATTGATAGAGTTGTGATACTTTGAAATCACGCAAGAAAACACTGAATTGGATTTCTGAACTTGTTTGACAGTTTCATAACCGTGTTTCTTAAACTGACACCTAGTGGTGTGGATGTAGCATTATGCAAATACAGTGGTTCCAAGTTTCTGAAGTTATTCTAGAAATCACAGTCAGACACAACTTTATTTTGTAAAATGTCCAATGGGGTTAATGAGATAAAGCTAATAAGAATTAGCTAGTCCCCACAAAATGGTGGTACTCCTAAAACAGCTTTTATTTGGTTATGTTACATTTAAAGACATATCATTTATAGTATTATCTAAGATTATATAGTTTTACTATACTTAATGAATGTACGTTATTCCTGTGATGTCAAAGCTAAATTTTCAGGAGACATTAAATCAGTCTTCAGTGTCACATGATCCTACAGAAATAATTGTAATGCTGATTGGTGCCCAAGAAACATTTATTATCAGTGTTGAAAACAGTTCTGGTGCTTAATACTGAAAAAGTAAAAAAAAATGTATTTTATAAATGTCTCTACTTTTTGATAAATTAAATGTATTCTTGCTGATCTTTTTCTTTCTTTCTTAAATCTTGCTGACCCCAAAGTTAAGAATGCTATGGTACACGTTTTAAACTTTAAACTTTCAAAAATAATATTAATTTCTTTTAATTTAGTTATTTTACCATGACCTACAAGATATTTCATTTCATCTCTAGGACACCTCTGCTTGGTCCCCACCCCCCTGTCAACCTAAAGGTCTGTCCTTCACGTGTCATAGACAGCCACAACCACCATGGAAGAGCAGCGACAGACAGAAACATTATTATCTTCATCTTTAAAGAGATCTCTCCTGCTGATGTCTGGCCATCAGGACATATTTGAACACCCAGCACCTTCACTGAAGTGGTGTGGTGGTGTCTTGAAAAAAACAAAAAAAGGTGCAGATAATAGTGAGGAGATACAGTTTCTTTTTTAAATGCTGTCATGCTATGGGAGAAGGTAAATTGCCCGGCATAGAGATGGATTAGTTGAAATCACTGGGATTCTTAAAGGATTAAGAGTGTTCTGGCATTTCAGTTGTGTTAGAGGACTGGCAGGGTTTGAGGCCATTCATCCAAAAATAACATAAGGCTTTTAACTGTGGGAGAATGGCAAAACGACAGCAGCACACTGACAGCTTGTTTAAAGACAACCAATGACAGCAGACACTTTACCTAATGATGTTTTAGTTGTCATTTCTGACATGTCTTTGAAATGACATCACACACTCAAATGGCTGAAATTGACCTCTCGGTCTGTAAATGCATGCCGTCTCTCCGGCCTGTACTCATTGCTGCACGACACACTACAGCCAAGGTTAGGTTACACTCATTTCAGCCTGTGCGCTGTAATTGCATGGTTGTGTTTCCCATCAACCAAACCATTTCCAAACTCAGCTCTCATTAAATACAGTGGGAGGAAATGTTTGCGTCTGAATGTGATGTTTATGGGCTATATACGGAAAGATGGCCTCATCCACACCATAACAAGACTGAAACTGGGAAGTTTAGGAGGAAACTTGGGTTTTTTAACAAGCTAAATTTATTTCAGAGATAATGCTTTATGATTCAGTTTGTCATTTCAACTGAATGATAAGAAATTCAGAAATCACTAAGAGTTTGTAAACAGTTTGGAAATAGTGAAACTGAGTGGAAATACTGTAGTTGTATAAAATCCTAATTTCCCAGATTGCAGTGGAGCTCGGAAATGTTTGCTTATTTTCACTGCAGTAAAAAAATATATATTCTAATGGGGCCTTTAAAATGCTCAACAGTTGCTGATGTGCACTTATGTGAATACATCAAATACACTTACTTCAAGTCATACTTGAGAGCAGCAAGTCAAACCCCCTTGGGGTACAGAATAGATCCAGTATACTGTATGCATACATAATTACAATTCACAAATTTCCTTCTTGAGTTGTAGAAATACAAAATACATGATAGAGAATGTTGCCCCAAACTTTTGAACAAAGTATATTTACTTTATTTTTCGGACTATAAGTCGCACCTGAGTATAAGTCGCATCAGTCCAAAAATACGTCATGATGAGGAAAAAAACATAAGTCGTACTGGACTATAAGTCGCATTCATTTAGAACCAAGAACCAAGAGAAAACATTACCGTCTCTAGCCGCGAGAGGGCGCTATATTTCTTCAGTGAAGACTACAGGAGCACTAAGCAGCATAGAGCGCCCTCTCCCGGCTGTAGACGGTAATGTTTTCTATTGGTTCATTTCTCTTAGTTCATTTCTCTTGGTTCATGTCAAATTAATTTTGATAAATAAGTCGCACCTGACTATAAGTCGCAAGACCAGCCAAACTATGAAAAAAAGTGTGACTTATAGTCAGGAAAATACGGTACTTGCAAAGATTAAATAGATTAAAAAAAGATAGAGCATCTTTTCAGTGAAATCTGAAAAATTTTTGTCATTTGAACGTATTTTGCACAAACACTCTATATTGATCAGGCTTTTTGTCTCATGATTTCATCTGTGTAATATCCATACCTCAGAAGAAACTTGTAAATTTGTAAATTGTTATTGCTGGGAAACAAATTGCACAAAATTGGTGTATTCTTATATTATCTTTGTCAGAATAATAGTACATTAATCTGCTATTAGACATCTTCTCATTGGTCTGATTTCCTATGAGATGGAACCATGCTTGGCCTGATCAAATGCAATCAGAGCACAAGCAGAGAACAGAATACAATATCACCCCATTTACTGACTCCAAGTGCTTGTGTAAGAAACCACAAACTGCCCAAGTTTTCTCCTTTGTCGCCACAAAGCATCCTTGCAGTCTTGCAGTGGAATGGCAGGGGTCAGAATTCCCCATTATCTGGAGTCTATTCCAATTACTTACCCCATTATTGCAGAGAAAGACAAAGCGTGCAGGAAATGAGATAAATGTGCTGAAATTACAGCCTATGATTGGGCCCCCGCTCCCACTACCGACTGTGTCTGAATCCATTTAAGATGAAATGGTGGCGTTGGGTGCTTCAAGTATCAATGCTATTTTATTGTGTCTGCTACACTCAGGAGCTGAGAATAGATGCAGTGTATGAGTGTGTATATGTGTATACATAAGTGTCTGTTCTTGTATGCGCCGAAGGGGCACATGGGCCTCCCAAAATGGTTCCAGAGTTGAGATGAACATAAAAAAAAAATAATTCAACCTAACATTAAGGCATGCGCAGTACCCTGTAATTCAATGTACTTTGACCTGGTTTCAATTTGAAGGCTGGTGTCTGCAAGTCATATTCTCTCAGCGTGGAGCCCAAATTAAAATGGTCAAGTATAATGGACAAGCCTCCATCTGCATCTCTTTTAAAACAGGAATTAATTTCATGCTAAACAGAAAGCATGCTAATGGTAGTGAAATACCAGCCTAAACCCAATTACTGATGCAGGCCTATCAGTACACTTCTCAAGACCCTGTGTGATGACAAAGTGAGAGAGTTGGGACAGAAAAAAACTGGTTAATTTACAGACATGTAAGCTATCCTCACATCTCATCTTCAGGCTAAAATCAGTAGTCTGGCCACACTGGCTAAAACTCACTAACCCTCTGGAATCTGGGACCGAGACGGATCCTTGTCAGGACCAAGACCGCAAAGATCTGTATCTAAACTAAGACCAACAAACCGAGGTCAATGCTTTCAGTGTTGCCTCTAGTTGAGCTTTAGCCTTTTGGACTGGTACATTTTAGGTCAAGATTCATACAATCTGCATTACTTATTCAGTCTGTAATTATATTAAAATATGTTTGTGTATTTTAATGACATTTTTTAATGAGAAGGCAAGGAAATGTGTCTTTTTTTGGCTTATCAACTAAAATTGCTTTGTATTTATGCAGTGCAGTCATGCAGTGATGCTAATGTACAACCATATGCATTAGCTTAGCTAATTTTCCAAATTAAATTTAAAACATCATTACCATTAACTTTCCTCAATTCACATTAAAACCTGGAGCTCTTTTGGGTTTACAGTCTCAAAGTTGCAGTTGCCAAAAACAGCACAAAACACTTGCATGAATAAATGCATTGTTTAATTACGCTTGAATCAAGCCAATTGGAAATTAATCTGAGTGCACATAACAACATTTTAGCTATGCATACTGTTTTCTTAGGTTATTAGGACATTTCAGGTTAAACCCTCTAAACCCAAACTTAAATTGCCCTTACTGCTTTTCTTGGACCCCAGATAAGGAGTCAAGTCATTTTGTTTGATTACCAGTAACAGACTAAGGAAACAAATTTCAGTCATATGAGGACAAGAGGACTATGTGTCACTACTCAGTTTTTTATATTTATTTTTTAACTCAAACCAACACACTTCCTACATATTGGGAACATGCCAGAGTGACCCAGACCTGTCTCTCATCACCAATCTCAAAGATTTGTATCATCCTGTAAGGCTTTTATAATATAATTAAATAAGACATGTTGTATATGCGTACATGTGTGAGCACATTGTGTGTGCAGAGACACTGATGGTGATATCGCACATGTATTTTGGCTCCATGCTAGGTAAGGCTGTTCAGTGAACATCAGAAAACATTATGATACCACACCTGCCAGATGCAGTGTTTGGCACAGTGATCCAGGCACAGTTATGACATTTCCTCAGTGGATTCCGGGGCTCGTTTGTCTATAGATAGAACAGTTCTGCTGAATCAAGCTCATCCCTCACGATAAAAGCATTCCTTGTTCTTATTTTTCTGTTTTACCTATACTCTTTTTTTCTCCTTTCCCTCCAGTCTTTCATACTTATTTTTCGCCCTGCTTCTCTTGATTTTCTGTTATTTCCAAATATCTCAGAACCCAGTCTCTATGACCTGATCTCACAAATATGTATTTTGTGTTTAACAATTTTCCTAAGCAAGTCTTTTGCCTTTGGAAACAAATGTGGTGAAGACGGTCTTAAAATAAATCAATATATATTCAATATATAATCAAATAATTTGTATGAATTTAATGGGTTGATGCTATGATTAAAAACACATGGCTTTGTGCAGGCTATGGATTTCTGACACTGAAACATGAGATTGGACTCGAAATTTAGTGTGGTCTTTATGTGGTCTAATTGGCAAGAGAGAGGAAGGATAATCTGGATTTTTATGTGAAAATGCATGTGTGATTAATCTTGTCAAACCTTCACTAACAATAAAGAAGACACTGGTCCTGGAGAAACCTCCAGGGTGACATTTAATTAGGAAGTTGTTTTACTCTGCATCATGGAAGCGGGGGTTTTGGCCCGAAAGCCTTGGCGCTATAGCTGAGAAACATTGAGGCATAAATAAGCAGTCAACTGATGGACTAATGGAGGTAAAAACAAACAGGACCAATAGGACTAAAAATGAAACATACAAGTGTATAGTTTCAGGCAGAATTAATAATCCATGATGCATGAATGTGTGAACAACATGTACTATGTAGAAATAATTCAGAAAATATAAGATTTATTGAAGTTTCTGTTTAAAACGAGGGGGGAAAGTCTGTCAGGGACACAAACAAAATACAGGTAAGATTTTATTAAAACAAACAATTGTATTTGTAATTTCAAGATAACACAACTCATGCTTTGATTTAGTAATATATAGTGTGCATTTAAGCAAGGTCTTTCTTACATAAGTGATTTTTTTGTAGCAGAGTGGATACACACACACACACACACACACACACACAAGTGTTTATAAGTTGGGTTCAGTAAGATTTTTTATTTTTATGAAAGTCTTATGCTCACCAGTGCTTAATCCCTTATGCTCATTAATTTGATAAAAAAGAACACAATAAAAAGTAATATTGTCAAAATGTATGACAATTTAAAATAACTGTTTCTATTTTAATATACAGTATTTTAAAAAAGAATTCATTCTTGTGATGGCAAAGTTTAATTTTCACAAGCCATTACTTCAGTGTCACATGATCCTTCAGAAACAATTCTAATATACTGAATAAAGTTACTGATTTCCTTCAAATAGTAATAGAATAGTACAACAATAAACAATAATTAAAAAAGTTTTTTAAAAAAATTATTTAAAACACACCCCAAACTTTTGTATGGCAGTGTATATAAACAGAGAGACACAAACTGTCACGTTTTATACAATGCTTAAAAAATATTACAGAATAAATTAACTGCAAATACTTTTGCGCCTATGTGCTTATGTGGCATGTGTATATCTGTGTGTGTTATAAATGAACAGCGCCAATTAAGTCAATGAAAATCTACATGAAAGCCTGGCCTTTCCTATTTCCCAGAATAAACTTCATTCATAAAAGCGGGAGACTGGCTACGAACGGAAACTTAAACACAAAACCATATGCCTAGCAGTCAAATCACACACACATTGCAAGGAACTGCTGCGCTCTGAGAGCAAGAGAGCACCACACAGGCTATAATTCCCAGCATTCCAGAGTGAGCGTCCAAGCCACGCTGACGTCTGTGTGTCTGAGAGGAACACGGCTATTTACCACCACAAACTTCCTCTGCCTGCACATCATTCAGAGAGGAAGACGCAGAGGAAAAAAAAGGAGGAGATGGCATGACTGCTCTCTATTTAGGCAGCATGCTAAGTCAGCCTGGAAATGCCCTCTGTCTCCACCCTAATTCTGGTGCCAACACGCCTCGCCACAACGGCTAACGACTGTTCTTCTGCGTGAGTGTGTGTGAAAATTCCTCAGGGGTTCAGGGGTTATTGGACTGTGGGAGAGAGCTGTAATTATTGCAGTAGCAATGAGATCATGTCCCCCTGTCTCTTAATCTAATGAGGACATCAGTGTCAGCAGTAATCAGCACACTAAAGACAGACAGCAACAGCCATGGGGAGAGATGGAACCGCTGAGAAATCCAACTGAGCAGACGTAAACAGAAAAGGAAATCAAGATCAAGTGAAATGAAAAACTGATTTAAAAAAGAGACTTTTTAAGAGACAGTTTTACTCACCCTCATCTCGTTCCAACTGTTTTCTAACTGTTTTTGTCTGTATAATGAAAGTCAATGGACCACTTGACTTTCATTGACTATTCATTGTATATATATATATATTTTTTTCTAATGTAAAAAATTTCCTGGGACATTTTTCAAAAATATTGTCTCGCCTACAGAAGGAAGCAAGTCATACAGGTTTAGAATGATATAAGGATGAATAAATATTCTGTCATAAACGTCCTAAACTTCGGTCATATTATTTCAGTTTTATCTCCTGTATAATTGTTCATGTCCCTGTATTATGTCCCTACTCCTTTTACCTAAAGCAGAAAAATGGCAAATGTTAATCAAAGGCTAAAATGACTCATTGGTTGACCCATACACACTATCTTTGAGCCTACAGAATTCCAGGGAAACTCCACAGATTTCCGCAGAATTGGAACGCCTGTTGTAGAACTCATCACCCAGCCACGACATGTTCTTAAAATAATTATTTTGGTTTATGAAGTATGCCTAAAGTTACTATGTGTCTAGTACTTGTCATTCTATTTATATTATAAATATTACCATATTTAAATCCAAACCGTGTCGAAAAATCTGGAGATTGTGTCTGGACCTGTGTATCTCAACCTGATGACAGTCAAAATCATTCCAGGACAATTTATTCTCTATACTCAAAATTGTCAGTCAGAATAAATGGTGTTCTGAAAATTCAGCTTTGCAATCACAGGAATAAATTACATTTTTTAACAATATAAAAATAGAAAATTGTAAAGAAATATTGGACAAAAACATTAGAAAGCCTTACCGACCCCAATGTTTGGAAGAGATGTTTATGAAGGGTATAGAGGCACATTAACACACCTATGTGTTAAATACCCCCCCCCCCCCCCCAAAAAAAAACAACTATATTTAATATACTCCATATACATAATTTTTTCACATATGTTAGAGAGGGAAGTTGAAGAAAAGTTAATAGAAAATTACAGAAATAAATATGAATAGGTGCATGGATGTGTGCGTGTGTGTGTAAACATCCGAATACACAGAACAGATATAGACAACAAACATGAGCTTCATCTTTCCTTTGCTGTTCTGATCAAATGCTGTCATTGTCTTGTTAGTAATAAAACTTACAGAGAGAATAAAGAACATAAAATGTTTTGGTTTTTATGAGCCAATTTTCATATTTGCAATGATCTCATAAAGAGTGCTTGAGGAAAGAAAATTATATTTAATGGAAGTAATGTTCTGTTATAAAAGTGTGTGACTCATTAAATAGTGCACCCACAGACTCAATACACAAACACACACACACACCCACACACAATGGATGATGCCCAGACTTCTGTTTTTTTTTTTCACATGATCTATTTCATGTAATTCCTTTTACATTCAAACTCCAAAAAGTGCAATTAAAGTTCAATTCAAATTGTTCCTGCACTAAATACAGTAAAAGCCAGCCAACAAATCCCTGTTTTATTAAATCAAGCTAAGACAAGAACAATAAACTACCTCTACAAAAAACCTTTTCAGCAGCAATATTTGTCATCGGTTAAGATTGAAAGCATAAGATCTTCAGAGAAAGTTCTCTGAAGCAACATGTGAGTCAGATCAACAGAAGACTAATGCAGCAAATACTTTTTTCATGTTGTCTATGAAACATTTGATACTTAATAAAGTTCAATACCTTTTGGAACAGCCTTTGTGTGGATATTACACCTACCTACTGTGTGATGTTTATGTAGGGTGCACACAAGTTTTTGGTATAGTGCAATAATGTCACTAAATATCTTTCATTTGACAGGAGTTATATATGAGAACAGGCAGTGAAACATACAGTCTCTTTTTCCAAACAACCTGGAACAAGCCAAGTGCATGTAAACATGGTAATTATTTCAAAACTTTCAAGTACTTTCCAAAGTGACCAAAAATTTCTAAAAGATGCCCTAATTCTTTTTTTTTTGGAGTACACATTGGACACACACATTCCAGAGACGCTCTCGTTTTTGTCCATCATGATAGCAGAATCTCCTGCATGTCTGAGTATTCCCCCCGTTTTACTACCACGTGTATCTAATCTGAGGCTCCATTCTGTCTTATCTTTTTGCTTCACAGAAACATGCACGCACACACACTGCAAACCATCAAATACACAGCAACCAGTTCTGATTTACAGCACACTGCATTTATGTCAAGAGATGAAATTCACAATACTCACAACAGTACTGGGTTAAAATTAGAACTTTTTGGCTGTGTCTCTCATTCAAACGTAAAGAAATCACCCTCAAATCACTCATTTTATCTATTAACAATGTCTAAAGTATATATATATGTGTGTGTGTTTTATTGAAAACATAAATATTATTAAATATTTAAAAAGTTTAAAATATTTGCAAACAGCTGTGCTGCTTAATGTTTTTGTGGAAACGACTAAATTTTTTCAGGATGTTTTGATGGATAGCAATTTGAAAAGAGCATCAGTTTATTGTATCCCGGCTGAATATAAAAGTAGTAATTTCTTTCACAAAAAATAAATAAATAAAATAATTAATAATAAACAACTGACCCAAAACATTTTGAACAGTAGAGCAATTATTTTAATTATTTTATTTGTATCATGACGTTCAGTCTTGCGTGCGTGTGTGTGTATATTGAGCTTCGCACAATGATGCTTGACACCCATCTAAAGTCCCCCTCCATCTGGATCCAGCATCTCTAGAGCAGGAGCAGCTTTCAAGAGAGGGCTGATAAAGTAGATGAGGCATGAGGAAGCTCTCTGGCTACTGGGCGACCAGACCAGCCCTGACGTGCAGTACGTAAGTATGTGTGTGTATATTGTGTGGTTACTGACTAGATTAGAAGCAGCAGTTGCAGGAGATTCTTGTTTCCCCCAGAGCGTTTGGAGACACTAGACTTAGGCGACAGGAACCTCAGACCAACAGAGACCTCTTTTTTTTTTTTTGTCACACACTCACTAAACCACTCTCTGCTATTCGATCTCCCGATAACACACTGAATCTCACACATGTACACTCATGCTCTCACATGTCAATGCCCAAGAAAGCCTAGATACAACTAATTCATTTCATATGTAGATTGAATAACACTTTATGTTTACTTTTATTAATACTGATCAATATTTTAGCCACTTTCTTTTAAAGTACACGTGCCCGGTCTTTTTGAAATAAAGATAATTAGAGGGACAAATGTGTGATATCCAGCTAAATGATATTTAGCGTTACACCAATTGTATTCAAGTTGTAGTTTTGTTTTCAATAATTAACTCATTTTAACTACCAAAAACGTTTCTTGTTTCCTCAAACTACAAACCAAAATGAAGTCCCAAACTAGGCAGTACCTACCGAGTTAATGAACATATCAATACAAAATAATAATAAATAATAATTATAAAAAAGATGTAGAAATGATTTTCACTCAGAAATGGCTAATTTCACAATTCAAGTTGATATTAAAAGGTGAAATAGCATATTTTTTTCTTGTAAAATATACTCAATTTTGGCTTACAAAAAGAATAATATATATATATATATATATATAATATATATATACACGTAATAATATAAAACAGCCCATATTGTATTTAATTTAGCCTCATGGGATTGACAAAGGTTAAGCACCATTTGAGGAAAAAGTCATTACATTATATAATGCTTGAGTGCTCATTACTTAATGTCTATGCTACATATGCAGTTTGTTGATGTGAAATGTTTGAAAAACATTTTGAAAGACATTATTTTTAAATAGATAACTTCTTGTATATCGTATTGTAAGTATGAGGGATGTAGTATGCATTGTGTATGTTTGCTGCTGTTAGAGGCGGCGGGACTGGGTGCATGTGTGATACTCTGGGCTTTTGGGGGCACTATACATGCCTGGATATCGTATGGATTGATGTCCAAATATTTACATGAACCGGGTTCATTAGTCGAAATGGAAGCTTTTCCTTAAACCACACAAAATGTCCATCCATGAGTATGGAAAAGCACTTAAAACTAAGTGCTCTTTTTTCTCATATGCACACACATGCACGCACACTTACACATTCTTTGCTTATCTTTTAGTAAAAGGCTATTTTTTGAGGCCACCCTTTGCACGGCTGTCAAAAGTCTTTAAATAATAAAAAAGAAATATGATCAATGGGAAAGTACAGTAGATTGTTGGAAAACTTCATGTGGACAACAGCTGAGCGAGTGTATGAAACACATTAGCGAATGAGAAAGAAAGACTACTCCCCAACAATAAGAATTCATTTATAGACTTTGATTATTGAAAAGGAGCCAGGATTTTTCTGGAGAGGAGTCAGTGTGGCTTAGTGGAAGTGTTTGTGTGTTGAGTGCATGAATAACTGTGTGCTACTTGCCATCAGTTTCTTCTCCAACTCATTCAGCACTGAAAGAAATCAAGACATGCCAACTTTCTTTCTATTACTATTACACCAACATTGGATATCTACACATCGAACAGAAGATTTGAGTTGACTTTAAAACAACTTTTTGAACAAACAAAGCGTGTATCCTTCTTAGCTGAAGATTTGAGTCATAGTTTGAAGTAGATTTATCTCAGATTGAATCTGTTTACTTTTGACTCATACAGACGTGTAATATTTACCCATGTTACATGTAGGTCAAACTGATTTTTAAAGGATTGGAGTAAACTGTGGATATATTCATATGCATGTCTGATATTTTATGAATAAAAAAACAGAATTTCGGTCATGATGGGTATGTAGTCATTCACAAATGTTATCTGCTTGCGAATCTGCCCCTGAATTAAGCAATGGCACCTGTATTGGCATTTGGATCAAAGCTAAAATGGTGCAGAGCATGAGGGGAAACTCTTTCTCCTTATTAAATTATCTTTAACATTAGCATTTGGCTAATCTCTTAGATCTGAAGACATCTCGTCAATGGGTCTCTTTATCTTTAGCACAGTTTCATGGGCCAGCACTGATCACTGGTTAATCATATTTTACTGACTGCTCTATCAAAGTCTGTCTGTCTTAATCTAATATGCCTGGAGCCAGCACTTAACAAAAGACTGTCAATAGCTCATCTTCTCTCACTTCTGCTTTCCAGCCATTACAGAATGAATCAGGCCAGCTAGACTTAAATACGCAGTCCAAAGCCCTTTTAGAAATTATGCAATGAGGCGAGAGTCACACAGGAATTACAACTGCGGCCCAATGTAATTCATTTAATCCATTTCAAAATTAGTCATGCTTAATTTTTTTTTAAATGTAGAATTTTTTTCACATTTACTTTTGTTTCACACCGATTTGTCCCTCCTCTGAAAAATGCCTCTATTTATTTCCTGTTATTATGAAGCCCCTCCCTCAGAAATATGCGATGGCCTGAGATTGGTCAGCTGGCTCAGTGTGTTGTGATTCGCTAAACCACCTCGAGCGCATCTGAACATCCCACACCTCTCAAGCTCAGAATGTACTCAATGATATCATCTATATTGACTATCAGTTTGAGCCCAATTGAGACAGAGAATATTAATGCACCCCTAGTTTTCTTTTCCTCTTCGCTAAAGCAGCAGAACATGGCCACGCCCCATTTGTTGCATGTTCCCGGTGACGTAATGGATTCGGGAAGAAGCTTGTTGTAGTTCCTACCAGGTGTTTTTGTAGCCATTAAACTGCCAGAATTTTAAAAGATGATATCTCTGTTTGCATTGAACTTAGCGCTGCAAATTTGCAGATATTGTTTATGCTCAAACAACATTACAAACTAACTAACTAACTAACTAATGCAAAGTTAGAGGCATATACCAACACTAAAGACTATAATTAAAGAAAAAAAAAATGGTTCAACAAAATACTAACACAAGGTGGTGATCCTTTTTTTCTCAACTCAGTGATTCTGATTTCATAGGGTTTTTTTTGTTTGTTTTTTTCTGTATGTGTGGTGTTGAAAAAATAAATTTTATAATATAATATAATCTGTATTATAATGTATGTTTGGTGTGGAAAATATTTATCTTGTTTTTGACTATTTCATTGGTAAATTTCACAAATGACTACAATAAAAGGCAAATAATATACAGATTTTTTTTCTTGCAGTGTTTAACTAGTACTTTCTCTTAAATGAATGCATAAAAAATTAAGTTTGATTACAAATTTCTAATTCTACAAATTGTTATATGATCCCTTTGTCTAAAAAGTCTTTAAAGATTCGATGTGATCGAGGAAAGAGCAGCAGAAGAATGTTTTATTGTTTAGCTTGAAGACACACACCCTTGTTTGTCTTCCTGCAATCACACGGCAGGAATTTACAAGAGTTATCAATCGATTACAGGCAGGGGAGAAGAGATACACAGAGCTATAAAATACAGATAAAAACGCACACACAAAACATAATCTGGAAGATTGTGGCATCTGCTGCAAGTTTCAAATGACTAAACCTCAGCAGGTGAAGATAATGAATGCTGAGTATGCTGAAAATAGTGAAACGCAAAAGCCTCTGTTAGGGTGATGAAACAAATCCAATGTAAAAATTACTTCCAGTGACAGAGAGTTCAACTGAAGGGAAAGTGCTCTGTTTTCATGCCGGACAAAAGAAATGATCACTAGGGTTTTTATGCAGTAATGAAGTGTCACTCATCACATGATTCATTACTGTAAAGGGTCGGCACAATAAAGTTTGTGATATGGATCCCACAAATGTGAAACACAGAGGCCAGCTGCTTCAAGTCTTTTTTTTTTTTTTTTTTTTTTTTACAGAGAGAGATCTATTATAATGCTGAGGGGTAATTATAATATTACATTTCCTCATAATTTCAGCAAGTCATCTCACTTTACTCAAAGAACATGAAATGGCCAGTTGACAAGAGTCAGTTGACAATGGAACTATAGAGCTTTGAAAAAGTTTGTCAGCTGTAAATAAGTAAAATGATACCCTCACAAATTTCGAGGTATACTGTATGTGGTTGTAAAATTTGGCAAATATAATGATTCTGCATTTCTTAGCAAGGCACGTTCAATAAAGCAGAAATAAAAAACAAGCAGAGAGAGAAAATGTGTTGTGGGGAGGGGAACATAGGAAAAAGAGGGACAAAGAGGCGAAGAGGGAGAGACAGTCTATTGATTTGGTCCACAGTGAGAGATAAGGTATCTCCACACATGACTTTATCTGACTGGTTACATATCAGCAAGCGAGCGCACCGTATCGACGCGCTAACATCAGTCAATGCCATATGCTGCTCTATTCATCATCCTCACTGAATAATGACAGGTGCACATGGCACTGTATTTACAATATAAAATATATGTACCTTTTATGACATATGTAGAAAAAAGATTTCATATCGTGTGTGATTGATAATTTTATTCTGAGAAAAAATCAATAGAACACTGAGCAGATTTCACATATTAAAAAAATACTTTAATCAGTCTTTTTGCCTTGCTTTGCAGTAAAATAAACATCCTTATTAAAAACTGAATGCATTATATAAAATATACAGTTTTTAAAATATAAAACACAAGAGTTTTCCTATAGAGAATAAAGAGCATTTAAACACTTTTTGTTTTTGGCAATTTTAAAAATCAAACATAAATGAAACTTATTCTAGTGAGGTTTATGAAAAAAAAAAGAGAGACTGTTTTCCATGTGTGGCAAAAAGAATTCACTAAATTCGTGGAAATCATGTATTTTAAATAATTAATACTGGAAAAAAAGACAAAAATAATGATTAAGAAAATGATTTTTTTTCCAGCACTTGAGTGGGTGTCATCACTTTTAGCGTTAGCATCTTCAAATAAATGAACGAGATGCTAAAATCAAACATTTTAGGAAGCCAAACAGACGGAGACAGTCACTCGCTGTGAATCAAGAAACAGTGATATTGAGATTTCTGATCCTCTAAACAGAGTCAGGTTTATGGGGATAGATTTCGGTGCTGTTTCCTCTCTAGACCTCCTGCTCAGATCAATTATACACACATACAGGTTCCCAAGTCGATGGAGGTATAGGGAGTTTTATCCATGAGTCAATGTCTGCGTCTCCTCAGCAGCCACAGTTTTATTAGTCTTTGTGTGTGTGTGCGTGTGTGTGTGTGTGTGTGTGTGTGTGTGTGTCTGTGGTCGTAGGGGTTTATATGACAACACTTTCCTATGTTCACATCCTATACAGTAATTATTGATAAGACACTGGCTCAGCTCACCCCGACCTGATCAATGAAAACAGAAGATCCTCCTGGAGGGAAGGATAGTGTGAACAGCATTATGGGAGAAAAAGTTGAAAGAGATGGCAGTTTAGCTTTGACTGAAATAAGCTTTTTTCTTTTCTTTTCTTTTTTTTAAGGAATATTAGTAAAGTAAAGCAATAGTACAGTCACATGTCATAAACAACATGCATGTTAACAATTTTAGTGTATTAGTAAGTTAATATCTTCTGTGTAAAGTTATATGTAATTATACTTTGCTGTCCTGACAAAGCAAAGCCATAAACACTAAAAGCTTAAAACTGCTGTAAACTATTTTTTAATTTGATACAAAGGTAATATAATACTGTTATAAATGCACATACATTAAAAAATATATATAAAAAACTTGTTAACAATTTAACAGAAGGATTACAGTGCTTTTGTGGTAATCAACATTGTGTCAGAAATGCTGTTGATTAAGTTTAATGGAGGTAGTAAGAGAGTAAGAGAGGGAAGGGACATTTTGAGATGTGTGGATTGCAGTCAAAACTGAATATTAAATGATTGGAAGTCCAGCATATGTCAGCGGAGGGATATACTTTTGATTAATCATTAGAATGTCAAAAACATACAGAACAATTACATGAAAAACTTCAATTGACCAGTGATAAAGAAAAAAAAGAAAAAGGTTTTGCCTGAGGTGACTTTCTTCAATATACTGACTCCTGGAGCATTTTTTTAATGTCTATTCGATGAAGCTTATATTAATTTTGCACTGGTGAGCCCTTGCTCTCACTGTCTGACAAAAACACAAATTATAGAAGTAGCCAACCACCTAATGTCATGGGCACAAAATGTTAAGGCATGACAGCTTTAATTTAGATAGTCCTCATCTGACCAGTTCAAAGCATAGCCCATCATTATCTATGTCTGGTGCCGAGAGCTTCAAAGCAGCTCCTCAGACGGTGTAACATGCACTAATTGCACAGGTTAAGTTTGGTTACTGGCCTGCTGCGGTAGCAGTAGCAAACCACATTTCATGAAAATGTCTGCGGACTGCGGTTTAGCTTTTCCACCTCTGTTCTCATGAAGATGTTGTGCAGGGGCTGAGAGAACAGAACACCCCCTACTCATTCATTCAGGGAGACTACTTGGCGTCTTATATAATGCCGATGTGTGTTACACTTAAAGGGTTAAAGTCCCATGAAATTACTCAACAAGTGCATTTTTCTTTCATGCATTGATGGTTTTACAACTGAAACAGAACAGGAGTCAAATAGGCATTATAGGGTAACTTCGCACTCGTGGAACTACTTGCTTGTCTGTGGCAATGGGGGACAGACATTAGGTGCGTTCACATGCACTTTAAAATTTGATTTTAGTTGTACTAAATCAATAACTCTTTTTTTTATTGGTTGAAGTGGCTTTTTAGTGGCGATTGGGGGTCCTGACTTCTTGACTGTTAGACTGTATATGGATGCCTGAGGCTGAGGTGTTCTGGGTTCATTATGACAAAGCTTTTGTGTCAAAATCCCTTGTTAATCCAGGCATCCAGTTTCCCCTCAGACTTAAATCTGATGGAGGTGGGACAGAAAATAGTTTTGGCCCTTTTCTGAGCTCCAGGAGGCATTTGAAACGTTTTGACTCTAGTGAATACTGGATTATATTTCTCGAGGAGGGTTTATTTTTGGAAGTTAGTTTCTGTATAGGTGTATACCATAGAGCAGTGGATCTTCTTTTTATCGTCCTCAACAATATTAAAAGGTCCAATGACTTCTCCAGTTGTTTGCGATTTACTAGTATTAAGGATACATTTTTTTTTTTAAATCTACACAAAATATTTTATTGCTTGGCAAATAGAAAAATATTAATTATACAAATATCCATGGATGTATAAGATTTTAATTTATGTGACTTCTCCATGTCTATAAACCATGCTTTTAAAATTAGGCTATATGTCATATATTCAGTGATTTCAAGATATTGGGAATTCTATTAAATCTCATTTAGTTGTTGAAAAGGTGAATTAAAATATCTTGATTGTGTAGCAGTTTTGGCTTATTTTTATGCTCCAATTTTGTCTAATTTTCTAACTTTCCAAGTCACCTTGAACCCCCATTGGAAGTTTGCTTTGGCCTACTAGTGTAGTGGATTTTAAACTTTTTTAAGAATGACTCTATTTGTTTCTTTTTAAATTGATGCAACCCATAAGCGCAAAGAGGTCTTCCTTAATAATCACTGAGCTGGCACTCATTTCAGTTTATTGCGCTCTCAGAAAATTCCATTATAATCAATGAATCTCTTTACGCTGCACAAAGTGTATTGTATTTATTTATTTATTTTTATTTACATCGTGATGAGATGATTAGCTGGCAGAATTCAGGACCAATGAGACACACTGTCGTTTTGAGCGGTAACCAAAACACATCTGATTGGCCATTACATTCAAGAAATCAGCCGATAGGTCTGTGATTGGCTACAAAGTTTTACGATTTCAATAAACGTTGTGATTAGAATCCTTTGAAGCTCTCCAGAATGCAAACATAGAGACAGATACACACTAGAGTCTGCCGTGCTGTCGCTTACTTTCAATTTGTTATGTTGTTATTAAAGATATTTGCTGGTTCCCGCTTCCTTCTTCCCTGAGTCTTGAACTTTATTACACACATATATACATTTTCATTAAATCATCCGGGCAACCTGTTATTGAAGTGGTTGTGACCCAAGGTTTTGAAAACCATTTCCCTAGTGGGCCTTGGTCCCCTGGTTGAGAACTTCTGCCGTAAAACCTTGACTTAAAAAAAGGTATAAAGGCTAAGTTGTCTTTTACCGGCTATTCTGCCAAATATAAAAAGTAATGCAATTATTAAAATCAATCAAAAGAAAGAGAGACAGTTAGACAGAGCTCTTGTAAGCTCAGCAGGGGGAGCTCTTTCAATCATGTGTGTGAAAGAGAGAGAGAGAAAGAGAGAGAGAGATTCCATCATCACAATTCACAAAGCTCCTTGGGCTCCAAGCTACTTTTGGCCAACCTCACACTTAATATTTAAAGCATGAACCCCCTTCAGAACGCTTCAAAATGACTGGTGGCCAGATTCATCAAACTTAATGGTCCCGCTGTAGGCTGGTGTGGTCGCTTTCTCAACCCCCCCCCCCCCCTTTTTTTTTTTCATTTGCTTCTGTCATTCATAGAGGGCCTCAGGTCAAAGCTAAGTGCTATTTTGCTATTAGCAGAAACTGGAGAGAATCCAGAGTCAAGAAATCTGATCTTACTAGTTTCTGGATTTTGGAAGAGCATCATTTGTCTTCTATATGAATGGGTAGCAAGAAAAAAATTAAACCTCAATGACCTACATACATTCAGTTAAGACAAGAAAGAGGATAGAAGAAAGATATAAAGAAACTGAAAAAAGAATGCAACAATCTTGGGTTATATTCTAATCGTTATATTCATTTTTTCCCTGCTACATGCCTCTTAGTCTTTATTATTATTACCCACAATCCAATCCATCGTTCCACTCTTTCCCCCTCTGTTCCTCCACTTTGCTTTTGTCCAGCTATCAGACAGTATTAAAAACTACAGGAGCAACAAACTCGAGCCGACATGACCTGATGAGGGCAACGGTGGGGTGATGGGAAGGGGGGCCATGGTGGTTAGGAGAGAGCGAATCACTCAAGTCATGTGACACCTTAGTCCAGTTTGCAATCAGCTACAGAATAATAAAGAACAAAACACTTCGTTCCCCCTTCCTCTCTTTTTCTCTTCATTGCTATAGTGCTAATATGAGCAACGTTGTTGTTGTTTTTGTTGTTGTTTTTGTAAAGATGAGAAGTAACTGAAGCATTTCTCACATTTTGCTCTACAGGTTAAGGTCAAAGGGGAGGCATTAAACAGCTCCTCAGCTCTTTCCTTAATGCTCTGTGGCCCACAAGGTGTTAGCTAAGGATAAAGGGAGTGGGGAGGACAAAAAGAATTGCTATGGAGTGACAGAAGGAAAGTTGCACTGTCAGACTCAGTTAGGGAGTTTAGTGACAGTTAACTTAACAACTGACAGATTTGTTGTTTAATTAAAGTGGTATATCTTTAAAGTGTTACATATTTTGTTCTACTTCGCTATTGGTGACTGTATGAGAAAAATATGAATAAAAAATACATATTTAAAGTATGTACCCTTATGAAACAAAAATATATTGCAGTATATTGGGAAATATCATGTAATATATTAGGCATATATTCTTATATATGGGATTTAATATTTATTTTTTTCCAATATATTGCAATATATTGAAAGCGGCAATCATTTGTATATTTGGCAATATATTATATAATATATGTATCATTACAATATATTATTCAATGCATTCAAATATATAATATATTCAAAAATAAAAAGGGAAAATAATATATTATAATATATCACAATATATATTATATTGGTAAATATATTTTCCTTTCGTAAGGGAATATAATTTGTGTAGTGTATAAATTAATCTGTCAGAATAATCTAAGATAGTACATATGATTTGTTTTTCTTTGTTTGTTTTTTGCTACTTGAAACACTTTTTTTTTAACTTCCTCTCATTTGCTGTTGACATTATCTTTTAGCATGTTAGCTAATATAATGACCTATGAATTATGTACTTTCATTGTGCAAAATTTAAACATACTGATTACTAAAACAAGTTTTAGTGTTGTAACTGTTATTATTGGGTCTAAAATGTAAGTTACTAAGCATGTTTACTGAACTGATTTATTAAAGCAGACACACTGGTAATCCTACTGTTGGCCTGAATGCCAATATATGCAAAAAGTCTTGCTATATCTGAAAAAAAAACTGAACTGTCAAGCACCTCTCTCTCTCTCTCTCTCTCTTTCTCTGTGTGTGTGTGTGTGTGTGTGTGTTTAATGGGGAAGTGTTCAGTTAGGCAGTTCAACAGGCAGACACAGCACAGCTGTAGTTAATTTGAACTGTAGCCCTGACAGCTTTAATGAGATACTTTATAGCCAGCACCAATCTCCTGCACTACTCATGCTATAAACACACACACACACACACACATAAGCACACACTTTGTGTGTTTACATCAGGATTAAACCTCAATGCAAAACCTCAAAAAATTAATTTGAATCACAGTGAAAATTTCAATAGAGAATCCACATTAAAGTAGATCCTTTTAATTGTATGGGCATTTAATGTGCCAAACAACATTTTGGTAGTGTTTCATTTCCTCACAGTAGTTTAATCAGCATGGCTGATTTGGTTCATTGCGATTAAGGTTCAGTCCTTTCATTCAAGTTAAAGGAAAAGAGCTCCACTCAAATATATATTGTGTGCAACTCAAGCTGGTCCATCCCTCAACAACCATCCCTCCATTCCACTTTTGTTATCTCGTTCTCTCCCTCCTCTGTCCGTCTGTGCCATTCCCATGTTAGTCTTGCCCAGGTCTCTGTGTCTGTCTGAAGTCTGATCAGAGCCTTTCAGCAGTGGCCTCTGTGCATAATACCTAATCTGAGATCTGAGTGGTTCATCTCACCCCCGCTCATGGCCTTTCATTCAGAAGACGCAGTATCTCTCAGGTGCCTCGTCTTTATATTTAGGCTTTATCTATACAGACACCATAGCAACACATCCCATACTGGCATTTACAAAAGACATATTAAATCTGTTTAGTAAATGGAAATGTTCGATGAAGTTAGTAGGTAATGCACCATAAAGGTATCTGTAATGTGTTAGAATGCACTTTAAAGCCCATCATATAATGTAAGTGTAAGTATAAACAAATTTATAATGCATTGTAATACTTGCCTGTTTATGCTGACTCATTTAAAGAGCATAATGCACTGTAATGTGTGTGATGGTGAACAAATTTTGGCAGTGGCAGGTTAATTGAGAAAAATGACTGGATATAAAATTGTATTTGACACTGTTTAGTTTGAAAAAGGCTTCTCCAGGCAAAAATCACAAAACTCTTTTTTTTTTTTTTTTTTTTTTTTTTTATATTTCTATTCTGAGAAAAGAAAGTGTTTTATTCTGTTGATACCACTGAGAAGGTTTTAATCAAGTTAATCCAAAATAGAATTTTTAGGGAAAATGGGCCTTGAAAAATCTTATTAAGTTTCTGTTCTGTTCTATTCAATTTTAAAAACTCAAGTAGAGTGAAGTGGACTATTGAGAAATAATTAAAGAGAACATACAGAACATACATAAAATGAATCCATATAAAATTTTAATCCAAGTCTTTATATGATTAAGATTTAATTGAGTGTTTTATTCATAGAGTGCATCATATAGTCTGAAAGGCATCAGCAGATGCTTTATGTATGAGGGAGGAGAAACATGTCAAGAGAGAATGAGCCAGTGTGTGTGTGTGTGTGTGTGTGTTTGTGTGTGTGTGTGTTCAGTTCAGTAGACACGTCCTTTGGCCTCATTAGATGGTTAGCTCAGTGCTCATTCAGGTGTAGTGTTAGTGTGGAGTGTGTGTGTATGTGTGTGTATTCATTTTAGTACAGTGGACACGTCCTTTGGCCCCATTAGATGGTTAACACACTGCTCATTCAGCCGTGTGAACCAGGACACACACAAGAAAGCCGAGCAGCTGTGTGTACTAATGTACATGCGTATGTGTTTTGTCATTTATGAACATTTGTAAACACACATACTTGCACGTAAGAGATACAGAGATATAATAAAAGAGAAACAAAGAAGGGAAGCTAAAGAGGGAGATGCATTACTCTTTTTCCTCTTCTTCGCTCAACTTTTCCTCTCTCTCTCTCTTCTTCATTCACTCCCTGTCTCCTCTCATCTACATTAACAGCATGTGGCATTTCTGACTGTTATGGCTTGCTAATTATGGCTGTTTTGTTACTGTGCTCTACAGAACAATTGGGTGATTGTTGAGTGCAAAGATTCTAAAGACAAGCACTGGCCTCTTATTTCTTTTTTGTCTTTCTTTCTTTCTCTCTCCATCTTTCTAATGTTTTCTCCCCCTTTTCTACATTTGCTCAGTGGTTGTATTTGCTTTTTAAACAAGAGTTGTGAAAGCACCTGTAGAGGAAAATGCTGGATGTTTTTTTTTGTGTTGCCACAAATGCTTGTTTTCTGGTTTTTGCATGTTGGCTTCAAAACCACTTTAATTATATATATATATATATATATATATATATATATATATATATATATATATATATATATATATATATATATATATATATAAATATATATATATATATATATATATATATATATAGGTGCATCTCAATAAATTAGAATGTCATGGAAAATTTCATTTCTTTCAGTAATTCAAATCAAATTGTGAAGCTCGTGTATTAAATAAATTCAGTGCACACAGACTGAAGTAGTTTAAGTCTTTGGTTCTTTCAATTGTGATGATTTTGGCTCACATTTAACAAAAACCCACTATCTCAACAAATTGGAATATGGTGACATGCCAATCAGCTAATATATATATATATATATATATATATATATATATATATATATATATATATATATATATAGATATATATAGATATATATTAGGTACATAAATTAAGACAAAACAACTGTGGTCATCTATTTAATGCAGGTAGATTGAAAGATAATAGTTCACTTCAGGGCAAGTTGTCACATATATATTGGGTTGACATGGTTTGTAAATGTTAAGATCAATGTCATATTTATTTAAAAGAACCATTAAAATCAACATAAGATCAACAATGTTTATTTTATTTTATTTTATTATTCTTTTTTTTTTTGTACGTAAAACCTAAAATAGTAATTACAGTGAAAATAAATAGATAATAAGAGTAATAGTTGTAGGGGTAATGTTTTGGAATGTGGACACAGACTGAAGCTGTAAACAGTGTTTTTAATCACAGTTTGAGCAAAGCAGGTATTGGCAGGTAAGTAGTTCAATGATTGGTTGGAATGAGTTATGAAAATAATAACTGCACTCTCCTTTATTGTAGGTGCAGGAGATCATGAACGGAGGAGCAGATGGATCGTGTATCCAGGTAATCCTCACTATTCAACACAAGAAACACAAAAGCGGGAGAGACATGCCAAACAAAAAAATCAAAAAATCACTAGATATCAGGGGACGTGGTAAGCAGTCCACTTTAAACAGACAAGACCGGACGATGAGGTGAGACTAGGTGTGTGCTTATTTGGCAGTGCTGATGAGTAATCCAGATGAGGTGCAGGTGTGGCTGGTTAGTAGTCAGGTGAGGGTGAGCCCTATGATTGATTGATCTCAGAGCTTGGTTGGTAATAGCTATATAAAATAAACAAATTAACTAATTATTTAATCTTTGTATGCTACATGTCATGAATTCTTTTGTGATTGCTTTTTACTGTGTAGATTTATCTGAGAATCTTAATAGTCTGTTTATCTGAAAATAATAGTTTGCTTAATGGAAACCAGCCCCACTGTTTTATTAACTGATCCAGAAAGAATTAATTAAAGTCTTTCTCCCAAAGACATCTTTGAACACTGCATTCAGGCAGACACAGATAACGCTGAACCAACCATGCCTGACCTCAACAGTGTGCGTGTGTTCAAAGTTTGTGTTGAAAGGCTCCCTGGCTTATCAAGATGGTTGAGTTCATTCACATTTCTAAAGGGATTCAAAACATGTCTGTATTTTGGGGAATATATGGTCAGTTACATTCTTTCAACCATCAGAGGAACATATTGGAAACTTAGGATTTTGGAAAGACACATGGTATGGTATGAACACGTAACATATCTGCCACTTTTTTTTTGACCAAGTAAAAGGCAATTATGAATGGATGTCCCTTATTTTGCCACACAGAAGGTGGCAACCCTAGTCAGTACCTTGATATCTGAATCAAGCGAACAATGCTTTAAAGATTGCTAGCTAACTATTAAGCAACTGAAATGAATTGAAATGTTAACTGAAACATTAAAGGTGCCATCTGTAATGTTTGGCAAAAAAAAATCAAGTCATACTCCACATTCCATACCAGATGGGGGCAATATGCCTCAATAAAGTGAATTGGTCTACTCTAGAGTAACAAACGAGAAATGGCATAGTCTCTATGCTCCGCCCCTACTTTCACAACAACACTACAGCCATAGCCGAAGCCTATCTGTGCGTTCACACCGCCGGCGTCTAGAGCGTCAAAAGTCACTCTTGCCGCTCTGCTCACGACGCTGCAGAAAGATTTGTGAGCGCTCAGACACTCTAACGTAGATCGAATGCTTATTTTGTATTTAAAGCGGCCACAAAGCAAACAAGCTTGTTGATCTCGTGCAGACTAACCACAAGGTGTTATAAGTTAACCTCATTAAATATTGTTGTGGACGAAATATTATGATCCTTTACTTAAAATGAACAATCTCAGACACCTTGATCCACGTATCACTTTTAATTTATTTTTTATGTCCTTGTATGCAAACAGGGACACATCATAGATTAATACAAACGCTAAACAGCAATAATCAACTTGTCCTTTATTCTGCTTGGGAACTAATGTGCCAACTCTCAAGCATTTACCGTTAGACACACGCAATTGACTCTTTTCACATGCTTTCACGCCACACATCAATTTTTTCTCGCACAGAAAAACCACAAAGCAAACAGGACAAGGAGACCAACAGACTAGACAGAGCAGGTTAGTTATGAAATAAAACAACGGGTAAGTTACAGCTAGCTAATTATCAAACGCAGCTACGGTTAGCCATCGCTAACATTAGCACGTTTATCGAACAGCCTCCGATACATTTCTATGCTATAACTTCCCGAAAACAAATACACAAACATATAAAACAAACTTCTAGCGAAATACTAACAGCATCTAACTTGCAAGTTCGGAGTCGAACCTCATTTCTTTCATGTCCATCAGTTGTCTCCAGCAATTAAAAGCAGTGCCGATGTTTACTCTGGTATTCTTATCGGATTTGATTTGTGATTCCGATCGCGGTTGTTTCCCTGTAGCGGGTGTTGGTCTCTTGCCAAGGGCTTCAGCTATCCTTCCGCTCTCTTCCCTGAACTAAAAGTAGTGGGCTGTACTTTCCACATGATTGACACCAGGTTCAAGTACACGCCCACAAGACGTGCGAGTTATTCGTGTATTGCAGGTTGGCTGGTGGTTATGTTGCCCGCATACCGCCTCCCATGGCCGAAACTGGTATTACGACACCTGTCGGGCCGGGGGGAGTAATGCTAATGCTAATTAAGGTTGATATCTCTGCAGCACTATAACTTGACATTTTTTTTATGACATCATCGCCCTTGTCATCATCGTAGCTCATTAAGTAGTAGTTATTGCATTATACCTTGATATATAATCATGCTATCATGGGTTCGATCCCAGGGAACAGACGTGCGTGAAAATGTATATGCTCAAAAATCATAATTTAGCATGATTTCTGTGAGGGTTAGGTTTAGGGGTGGGGTTAGGTGTGGTCATTTGAACGAATAAGCCACCTACAGTAGTAAAATATGTAGGAAATACTGTGAGATCGGTGTAAAACGCCCACACATTGCATTTAAATAAACGTGCGTTTTGATTGGTAATGACGTTACACGTCAATTCATGACGACAGACGCAACTCGATACTGTCATTATTTTTACTCCCGCTAGAGGGCGCTTAACTTTAAAACGTAAATATAGGTCGTAATAAATGCTTGCACAAACGACCTATATGGTCGTTTTTTGTTGGAGGACAGGCTGGGCTATTGAGATGACAAGTTCAATTTCTAAGCAAATGTTGTAGGAACAAGCTACAAATGCTCCACCCACACACTTCATATAGCAGACGGGTTTTCTTCTTTCTGTTTATGGACGTAACACAACCACGCAAAGGCGAATTATTTCAAAGTAACAAATGTTTCTGTCATTCTGGACTCAACAACTCAAATTATAAATCATTATCATAAGTTTACCATCACAAATCAAGGTAAGGTAAGGAGACACTGAAGTCACTGATACTTGCTTCATAATCAGTTTTTGGCACTTTTTTTCAAAGTTACAAAAATCATCATCGACTCATTGACCATACCATGTTAATACAGTTACAATTATTCTTCAGAGTCATATAGATTTGCCACAATTTGATTATGAGTAAATGATGACAGATCTTCATTTTTAGATGAACTATCCTTGTAAGTTTGGAAAGTATCTTATGACGCACAGGTTTGCTGGTAAATGTTCGAGAATAGGTTTATTGTGTCCCGTTAAGTGACTCTCTGTTGTAAAAAGAATTCAGTATTCAAGTCTGCCCTTTACATTTTTAAACTAGTGTGTGTATGTGTGTACGTGAGTGTGTGTATGTAGCCCCAAAGCTGTCATCACTTCACTGTGTGACCAATTACCAATAATTACCCCTGGCAGCATAGGTTCCATTCAGCTATGAACACCAAGCCCACCAAACTTCCATCCAGTTATTGAGGATGTGAGTGGGCTTCAGTCACTGTTTTACACACATTATACTGTACACACATGTGTATACAGTTAAAGGTATTATACACCTATTACTGTAGTGTACAGAATGTCCTACACAAATGAAGACCTTTGTTTTTCATTTTTCAAAAAAATAGTTATGGCAGGAGAGACAGTGTATGATGGTTGAAGCAGTCTTAAATGTTTTTTCATCTATGATTGTGATTCAACATTTCACCAGCAGCTCCTTAATTATAAAATAATATTTGACCTGACCATACACACAAAGCTATAATGCAAACATATGCAGAAACGCATATGCAAATATTTACACACATATATTTACATGGCTAAAGCATCAAAATGAAAAAGTTCACAATTATGACAATGTTGTCATTATTTACTCATATTCATGATGCTTTACTTAATACAGAAATTTCCTTCTTACTTGAAACCCAAAATAAGATGTTACTATAACCCTGGAAGAAATTGTACAGTTCCAGAACGTTCTCGGAACATCCCCGCTGGTCTCAAGGACGTCCCTTAATAAAGTTCTTTAAAGGGTTACGTTATTTGGCGGCCCTTCTCAGAACATTCGGGACATTCTCTGAATTGGACAACATTTTATTTAGAAATTCTGTGTTCCCAGAATGTTCTTAGTACGTCCCCACAAGTGTTAAGGATGTCGCCTGGTAACATTCCCAGAACGTTCCGAGACAGTCAAGATGACAAGTTCTTTTTTAAGCGTTGTAATACGTTATTTGGTGGACCTTCAGGGAGCATTCAGGACTTTTTTGGGAATGTTTAGGGGACCCTTACTATCTCTACACTACATTCCCATAACATTTGCAGGACCTTTAGTGAACCAATCTAGAATGTTATTTTTGGTCCTATTTAGGTCTTTCCATCACGTTTACAACTTGTTTATAAGAAGACATAATGTTAAACAAGACTAGACTTTAAACCCTTAAAATGACTTTTTCATTGATTTTCATTTTCCTTTTAGAAATGTCCCTAATGTTTAGTTAAGGTTCGGAATTTTTAGAATGTAAGAATTTTTAGAATGAAGTTTTAGAATGTCCACATCTGCATAGGAAAAAGAACATACAGTATTGTTCAAAATAATAGCAGTACAATGTGACTAACCAGAATAATCAAGGTTTTTCGTATATTTTTTTATTGCTACGTGGCAAACAAGTTACCAGTAGGTTCAGTAGATTCTCAGAAAACAAATGAGACCCAGCATTCATGATATGCACGCTCTTAAGGCTGTGCAATTGGGCAATTAGTTGAATTAGTTGAAAGGGGTGTGTTCAAAAAAATAGCAGTGTGGCATTCAATCACTGAGGTCATCAATTTTGTGAAGAAACAGGTGTGAATCAGGTGGCCCCTATTTAAGGATGAAGCCAACACTTGTTGAACATGCATTTGAAAGCTGAGGAAAATGGGTCGTTCAAGACATTGTTCAGAAGAACAGCGTACTTTGATTAAAAAGTTGATTAGAGAGGGGAAAACCTATAAAGAGGTGCAAAAAATGATAGGCTGTTCAGCTAAAATGATCTCCAATGCCTTAAAATGGAGAGCAAAACCAGAGAGACGTGGAAGAAAACGGAAGACAACCATCAAAATGGATAGAAGAATAACCAGAATGGCAAAGGCTCAGCCAATGATCACCTCCAGGATGATCAAAGACAGTCTGGAGTTACCTGTAAGTACTGTGACAGTTAGAAGACGTCTGTGTGAAGCTAATCTATTTTCAAGAATCCCCCGCAAAGTCCCTCTGTTAAAAAAAAGGCATGTGCAGAAGAGGTTACAATTTGCCAAAGAACACATCAACTGGCCTAAAGAGAAATGGAGGAACATTTTGTGGACTGATGAGAGTAAAATTGTTTTTTTTGGGTCCAAGGGCCACAGGCAGTTTGTGAGACGACCCCCAAACTCTGAATTCAAGCCACAGTACACAGTGAAGACAGTGAAGCATGGAGGTGCAAGCATCATGATATGGGCATGTTTCTCCTACTATGGTGTTGGGCCTATTTATCGCATACCAGGGATCATGGATCAGTTTGCATATGTTAAAATACTTGAAGAGGTCATGTTGCCCTATGCTGAAGAGGACATGCCCTTGAAATGGTTGTTTCAACAAGACAATGACCCAAAACACACTAGTAAACGGGCAAAGTCTTGGTTCCAAACCAACAAAATTAATGTTATGGAGTGGCCAGCCCAATCTCCAGACCTTAATCCAATTGAGAACTTGTGGGGTGATATCAAAAATGCTGTTTCTGAAGCAAAACCAAGAAATGTGAATGAATTGTGGAATGTTGTTAAAGAATCATGGAGTGGAATAACAGCTGAGAGGTGCCACAAGTTGGTTGACTCCATGCCACACAGATGTCAAGCAGTTTTAAAAAACTGTGGTCGTACAACTAAATATTAGTTTAGTGATTCACAGGATTGCTAAATCTCAGAAAAAAAAATGTTTGTACAAAATAGTTTTGAGTTTGTACAGTCAAAGGTAGACACTGCTATTTTTTTGAACACACCCCTTTCAACTAATTGCCCAATTGCACAGCCTTAAGAGCGTGCATATCATGAATGCTGGGTCTTGTTTGTTTTCTGACAATCTACTGAACCTACTGGTAACTTGTTTGCCATGTAGCAATAAAAAATATACTAAAAACCTTGATTATTCTGGTTAGTCACATTGTACTGCTATTATTTTGAACAATACTGTATGAGCTGCTGTTTTCCATTTTAAAAGGATTATAATGTATACTGTTATATTGCATTAAAAAAAATCATAAAAGTAGTCCATTTATTATACTATTATTATGTTTCCAGTCTTCTTTGACTAGTTTGTTTAAGGAACAAGGCCACAATATACACCGTTTATTAGTAACCTTCTTCACTGATTATTTATCTAAAGTTCAATTTAAAAATAGCTTCTTTAAATTAGGCACAGCACAAGAAAATTTTACTGAAGTCATTTAATTTTAAGGGCGAGGTAGTGTTTGGAAAATAAATCGTCTGACGTGACTGTTTTAAGTGGATCTAATCAAAATAATAATAATAGTTGGAGCGGCATGAAATGGTATTTTCCTAAACTAACTTTGTCACATTATTATTATTATTTTTTTAAGTGTGTGAATGTACTGGTAAACTATTACCTTTTGTCTTTTTAAAATGGTTTTAAAGCATATTGACAGGTGTCAAAATGCACTTGAGGTTAACAGCACTAAATGGGACAAATGAAGCCACACTAATGCCTGAGTGAATCTTCTTTTATGCCCGAGAAAATGCCAGCTGTAAGACACACTCATTCAGTTCAGCTCTAAAGATTCTTTTCAGCTGAAAGCTTTCGACAGCTTTATCTCTCGAAACCTCTCATTCAATAGCCACATTCATACATTTGGAAAAGTCAAATAGAAGAGGGGGAGGGAGAAGAATAGAGAGCGACATGAGCAAAAGAGGGAGAATGAACGACACTGACTGAAAAAAGCCAGACTCTTCTTCTCCTTTAATTATGCAATTCTTCCCCCACCGCAGCCTATTCCCTCGGTTCATTTTCGAAATGATTTTCCACCTCAATTTCCAGTGACATCTTAAAACTGTAGCGAGCTCAAAATTAAGGGTCAGGCAACAGGCTGCTTCTGATTTAGAACATAAAGAACTGAAGAACAGAGAAGCCGACTGCTGCTACCACTGCACAGCTAACTGTTACCATCTGTCTGTGTGTGCGCGTGTGTGTTTGAGAGGGTCTGTAGCCCTCACTCATATTTCTCCCTTCTTCCATCTGCGTCCCGCTGGTTCTTACCCTCTCTAAATACTCCATAAAGCCCATGCACATGAGAGGAACTGACTTAACAAGGTGCGAGACCCAGGCCTGACCAATCACAGGTCATGATTTGGGGCTTCACTCCCACCCTGCCTTTCTGATTGGCTGCCTGTGTTACCCAGATGTTCTCTTTTTAATGATTTTTTTTAACCATTAACGTGATAGCTGTTTATGCCTGTGAAATGCTGGAATGTAGGGTTGAGGGATGAAGGAAAGAGGGGTGTGTACGGTCTGGAGGAGAGGGAATCTAATGTTCAGAATGGATAACTGTTAGGAATTAATGGAAACAGGCAAACCATAAGAGCTTTGCAACAAGATAATGTGTTTGCGCAATGTGTTTGTTTACACATCTACTTCAGTGGTTGTGATTTTTTTTAAATGATGTATTGATATGATAAAAAGAATGAAGACCAGATTACTAACACACTAAATAGAATATAATGTAACAAGTTGTACATAATCCCTGTGCCTCATTTCCTTAAAGATCTAAGTCGTATTTATTTTTCTTTACTTTAAAGCAGTTTTAAACAGCCTCTAACCACTTATAAGTCCATTACATGCAATTTGAATAGATCTTTCTTTAGTTCATCTTTATCATGAATGAATTTGCATGATAGACAATAAAGTGCAGCCGGGATGACGGATTTTGTAGTCCTAACAGGAAGTTAGCATCACCCTGAAAGAAACCTAATAGGTTCAACAAATATTATGATTCTTTCACTTTCTGTTCATCATGATACTCTTCACAAATGAACACAACTTTTATTATTTTTGAAGCAGATAAAATTGTCGGAAGTAAAAAGCTGAACGTAAGTAACTACACCACAATCCCATGACTTCAGTGTCACCTTCTGACAACTCTCTGTAATCTCATTTAGCTACCTGTTTGCCTTTTTTTTAAAACAAAAACTGTTTTTATTTTATTTTTAATCACGTGGTAGTATTACTTGATGGATTTTGTGTATCTTAAAGGTGACACATCATGAAAATCTGACTTTTTGGTTTATTTACTGTATATTGCTGCTTTCACAAAGGTCTAAAACCTTCAAAGACATAACAAACAGTTTTTGTAACTCTCGCGTTTTTAATGTAAACTATTGTTTAGTTTAGTTTAGTGCTCACATGCTGTGACAGCCACTTTCTGCATGTGCTTCAGATGGGTGCACTCAGAAAATTCTACATTAAATTTAAATTTAATATTGTTTAAAATGTGTGATTTCAGTGCGATAAACATGATAATCAGAACCAAAACTGATGTTTATAGCAGGTCAGAGCTGTAAAGACGCAGCTCCAGAAAATGGGGCGGGGAGCAGCAGCTCATTTGCATATAAAGAGACTGGCATGTGTTTTTGCTTCCACTCAAAATAGGCATTTTCAAAATGTTATAATAAATGATATGTGGGGTATTTTGAGCTGAAATTTTTTAGTAAACACATTCAAGGGACAAAAGAGACTTAGATTACATAATGTAAAAAGGGGCATAATATGTCACCTTTAAAAAGTCTGGAGCCTGTTTTAACCACAGACCTTATTTTTAAGCATTTAATCAAAAACTCCTTCAAAAACCATTGACTTTAGAACAATGGAGCCATAAGTTCTAAAATGTTAACTAATTTCTGGGTTTGGCGTACAAAAATAAATTCATAGACGAAACATCAACAGAAACAACAACAGTAAACTGATGGAATATTCTATTTCTGACATACACCACAAGATTTAACTACTTCCAACAACAGACCAGATGAATTTAGAACTTTTGCTTTGATGCTTTAAATGTAGTCTAGCTGTTGCAGTGGAGATGACACTACGCGACAATGACAATGCTTGATGTAGACAAGGTGTTACCAAAATAATTTTTAGATATTCAGTGACATTTACTAACTTGCAACCCCAACTAGTTTGACAGAATTTTGCACTTTCATGTTGCTTTTTTCCATGTGCTTCTTCTTAAGTGCATCTTGTAACAATTCTATGTAATAACAACCACCCTAACAACAGCCTACAGCAACAAAGCAAAAATATAAACCTTTCCAACCAATATGCCTGTATAGGTCGTTTGTTCAAATTCCTGAAATACAACCCATCAGAGCGCAACTCCTACAACTGCGCCCCTATGGGCAACAGGACGTTTTGCGTTATACCACAATATGGAATCATGTGATCATGAATACGATCCCAGAGAACGCATGTGCTCATAAAATGTGTATGCTCTATAAATCATAATTGTGCATGATTTCTGTGAGGGGTAGGTTTAGGGGTGGGGTTAGGTGTGGTCATTCGAATGTATAAGCCACCTAGTAAAATATGTACGAATTACTGTGAGATCGGTGTAAAAAGTCCACACGTTGCATTTAAATAAACGTGCATTTTGATTGGTAATGAATGACATTATACGTCATTTCATGACGACAGACGCAATACGATACTGTCATTATTGTAATGCCTGCTAGAGGGGGCTTAACTTTAAAATGTAAATGTAGGTCGTAATAAGGTACTTGCATAAACAACCTATATGGTCTTTTTTTTTTTGTTGGAGGACAGGCTCACAAATATAGGAAACATTTGCAAAAACACAGAAATGATCAGGCAACCACCAACATAGACCCCTCATTTCTAATCAGATTGGCCCCTGTGGACTAGTACACAATTATACTCCCATCAGTCATTTGAAACATAAAGCATTATAATCACATAAACATAGGCCTGCCATAAACATTGCAGTCTAAACATTGTATTCAGAGTAGAAAAGATTAGAGTTTTTATATTGTCATTTATATTTTAGCATGATTACAAATGAAGAAACTTTGGTTTTACTAAACTTGATGTGGGGCTTAGACACAGCATGATGCTATAAAAACTTATACTACACAATATACACTGCCTTGAAATGATCTTGGGTTGCAGCTAACTGTTAACTTGGTAAGAAAAAGGCCACAAACCAGCTGGAACTGCAATAAAATGTAGTCTTAGATTCAAAAGTGCTTTTCTATGCTGTCTTTTTTTATGGGAAAGTCATGTGTTTATTCCTAACCATTTAATTTTAAACACAAATGGTGAACGAAAACGATTAAGTTTCATTTGGAATACACTGTAATGATTAGATGCACAAAGCTGTTTAAAAACTGATCAAAAGCAAGACATTGAGGAACTCTATTGGTATCTCTATGTGGACGACTGGTAGTACACGTACCACACACTGTAGTGTTTACCTGTGATTCAGTGTTTGATTAGAGCCCTTGTCCATCAAACCCGTCCATCCCACTCTGTTCCACTCTGTAATATATTTACCTTTCAAGGTAACCATAAGCAAATGATAGGTTTAAACTTTGCTAGTGTGCTGGGAAAGCAAGCTACCTCTGTCCAGATCACAAGAGCGAAATATAGAGTTCTTTGTTTGAAGTGGCAGTAGATAAATCTTAAACAATCGCCATATATAGTATATCACTAAAACAGCATGTTTGTCTACCTATCATTCTCACTGATCTATGGAAAACAGACATCAAAGTCATACCAGGAACTTTGGAGAGAACGCTAGAGATTGATATGAGATAAAAAATGAATTCTCCTTTCTTCCCTCAGCATCACTGCTAAAGAGAGTCATTAGAATATGTGATGGTAGGAACCCCAAAATAGTGTGTTTGTGTGTGGCTCTGAGCTCACCTTATCCATCTCTGTCTTCCTGTAGGGAGTAGAGCTGTATCTTATAACCAAAGGTCAAGACATCTGGTCTAACTCAAACCTTAGACCGCTCACATTACCCTGCTTTATTCACTCTCTCTCATGCACACGCACATACACACACTACATTTTTATACATATTTAACATAAATTATAAAAAAAAATATATATATATATATATATATATATATATATATATATATATATATATATATATATATATATATATATATATATATATATATATATATATATAATACAGCACAAATTTTTTAACCTTGATGATAATAAAAAATATTATAATATAATAGCAAGCACCAATTCAGCATGTTAAAATGATTTCTGAAGAATCACGTGACACTGATGAATGGAGTAATTGTTGCTGGAAAACAAGCTGTGCCATCACAGGAATAAGGTACATTTTAAAATATATTCAAATAGAAAACAATTATTTTTAAATTGTAATAATATTACTTTTTTACTGTAGTTTTGATTAAATTAATGCAGCCTGGGTCAGTTTTTTTATTTTTTATATATATATATAAATAAAATTATGTTTGTCATACTGCCAATTCTAGTCCTTTGAGCGATGTTCAGTATACCTATGTGACCCTCAGAACCCTGTACGCATGACATCTCAGACGTCTCTAGTCAGATCTGAAGAGAGTTGTCTGTACCTGTGCCTGGAAGTGCTCAACAACTTCATAAATTACTTGAGCAGTCAGCCTCAAGCTTTTAACCTCCTTCTCTCACCTCTGTTAAAGTGTTACAGCCATCTTAACCAGCATTCACAGTTCACTGCTAAATGACAGTAAAACTATGTTTTTACCAGCCATTAGCATCAAGTAGCTGTCAAATCATCTCATCTAAATGCCTTTGATTTCACTTCTGAAAAAAATAATTCATGTTCAGTGTCTTCCTGTTTGGACCAAAGCTTTGCTGAATCAGAGTCTAGAGTACATCCATAAATCCTAAAACTCCAGCTGGTAGAATTTTATGATGATTTGGTGATATGGTATATATATTGACATTCCTTCAAATTTCTTGTTTGGGTTTATTGGTTTTTCAGATCTCTTAACACTTAACATTTATCTTCTAGTTTTGTAGATCATTTTAGCATTTCGTGTAGCTGTTTTTGTTTTTTCTAAACATTATAATTTTTTAGATATTTAAGATTAAATTTGGTAACACTTTATTTGAAGGTGACATTGTTATAGTGTAACGATGCAAATTATGTACTGAGTGATTTGAATTAAGAACATGTTCTTACTCTAGATTCAAAGTTAGGTTTTGGTTTTGGGTTAGTTACTTGTAATTATGCCTAATTTACTCTTATTACTATAGTAAGCACAGTAATGTGTATCTATTATCTTAGTTTTACCATTAAAAAAGTAAAATACATTATTGGCTATACTTACCAAGATGTAAATGACAATATCATCATAATATTTGCATATTGATTGATTCTTTCTTGCTAAGACAGTCTCTCAATGTGTTGTCTCTTCACGGAAAACCATTTCTGTCAGCGAATAAAATAAAAAAGTAATTGTGATTTCTAATAATTGTGACTTTGTCTTGTAATTGTGATTTTATATCTGCCATTTGCAACTTCATGTTTAGAAACTGAAACTTTTTTCTCATAATTGTGACTATATTTCAGGATTTGACTTAATATCTCTAAATTAAAACTCAATTCCAATTCTAAAACCAATTCCCAATGTAAATTAACTTTATTTCTTATTTTAAGTGTTATCTTACATTTATAGAGGCGGAAACCATATGATTTTCAAATACAAAAGACAGTAGTGTGTGCTCTTGACAGCAAGCGGCTTTGATGGACGGAAATTACTGTCACTACGGAATCAAGCCAGGTACCTATACACAATACACCTGTAAAGGGCTCGTCTAAAAATATCCATTATGAGGATGAGACAGGCCTGCAGGTGTGTGCATGGTTGTTTGTGAGTGAAATTTCTGTACCATTGTGTCACCTAAGTGCAAGTGATCTCATCAAAACAATGACCAAGAGACACAGAGGCGTCAAACTGTCCCATGGATAAGGCGTAGTCTGCCTGTTATTACCCACACTGTGTGCGTGTGTGTGTGTGTTTGAGGGGAAATCCCTATCATCATGCTGTCAACTCTCATGCCATGATAATAATGCTGAACATGAATAAGCAAGCAGTGAGCAATGGTTTAATTACTCACATTCTTTTTAAAATCCTTCCCAATTGGCAAAAAACACGTTCAGTCTTTTGACTTTTCCCTCTTAGTTGTCTTTCTCTATCACTCCTTTTTTTGTTTCCATTCTCTTTTGCCTCATCTTCCTCGGTCTACATCTTTCCGTCTGCTTCAGAAGAGCCTATAATCTTCCTCAGCCATAATCTGGTTCAGATGACACACCCTATATTTTTGATGTCCCCTTTCCATAAACTGAGGCTGCAGAGAAGTTAGATTTGAGAAGTAAATTATAGCTTACTCCTTCTTGCTATTCTCTTCAGTTTGATACAATATCTGGAAATACTGTTAATTTGTTAACCCCTTAATAGCCCTTCATATCTTAATATTTGCATATATCAATCACTCAGTTTACATCACCGAATATAAGGTTGTTGTTATTTATTATTTAATTTTTTTTTTTAAATGAAAATACTTTGACAATATATCTTTATACCAAATCTTTGTAAGAGTCCTGTGTCATGCTGCTGATATACACCTTTGATATCTGAGAGCATTTACACTGACAGTACTGGAAATGTCCGAGTTATAATTATCAAAGAATGGCTTTTTTTTTTTTTTTTTTTTTTTTGCCATTTAGTCAACTAAATGTGGCTGAAATGTCAGAGGAGCCCTGTAGCAGTTGTATCATTGTAATCAGAAAGGCTTTAATGGAAGGTGGTGTAAGGACAACTGTAAAGACAGTCCTCTGTAGGAGTACATAAAAAGAGCCTGTCATGAATGCCTGCTGTGCCCTATCCTTTAATTTAGAGTCTTTCTGCAACATAATCACAGCCTGACTACTTATGGTTATTACCTGAGCTCACGAGAGGGGGAGAAAAACATGTGTGTGTATTTGTGTGTGTGTGTGTGTGTGTGTGTGTGTGTGTGTACAATGGTGCCAGTGCTCTAGACTGACCTGAGGGCACACATTACCCCAGCCAGGGACATTACCGTGTAGCCTCAGTGTCTCTGCCGTTCCAGTGAAACTGGTTTACCTCACCATCACTGAATGGGCAGAATCAGCAGATAACTTCTCCAATCTAAATCTCTGTCTGTTATGCTTATCTCCTCATTATTATTTTTTACTGTTTCTAACCTTGTTTATCTGTGCCTGTTTTCTTACACGGCTAAATCTTCAGTCAGGGAAATCTAGGGTAATTTTAAAGTTCATGTTATTTTGAATTGCTTGTTGTATTCCTCATTGCTGGTTGCATTCCTCAATTGCAAGTCGCTAAATTATTAAATATTATTGTAAGTGTTGTTGTTGTACTCTCTAGCTGTAAAGGATATAATAGCTTTAAACCTTTTAATTGTTTCTCATTCATTTTAGTAATTAATATATATATATATATATATTATGTTATATATATATATAAAAACACAGATGAAACACAGATGAAACATAGTTTTCAGGTAGTTAAACAAGCCCCTAATTGAAGAATTATCATACCATGAAGTCATAATAGTTCTTGGCCTGTAGCTGTATGATTACCGTGAGTGAAAGACATGGGAAAATATGTTGTTCATTACATCCCTGATAAAGTATAACCTGTATTGTCAGTACTCTCTCTGGCAGCCAGACAGGTAGACTCTGGCTTTCTGGGAAACAGGTTATTTCTTTAACAGTGACACTGACCTGCTGAACTCTGGACAACTGTCAATTCCAATTTACCCAGATTATTTACATTCCAAAGTGAAACCAGTTTACTTTTTCTCCATATGGTAGTAGAGCCAGTGGTTTGTGCGTTGTATCTGTTTATATGAGTGAAACACATTAAATGTTCTGTCCCACTTAATT